>NW_020955549.1:355833-426896 GCF_003031625.1 Empidonax traillii
AATGCGCAGGCTGGAAGGTGTAAAGACCTTCCCCGGTTCTTCGTTCGCGAAGAGACTGGCCATTATTATTATTCACTGTGGGACTGGAGAAGTGGAGGGATGGACATCAACCTCTCCTGTCTGAGCAGGGACAGCCCCCAGGGAATGGCTGGAGCTGTGTCAGGGCAGGCTCAGGGTGGATCTCAGGCAAAGGTTCTTCCCCCAGAGGGTGGTTGGCACTGAACAGGCTCCCCAGGGCAGTGGGCACAGCCCCAAGGCTGCCAGAGCTGCAGGAGGCTTTGGATGATCCTCTGGGGCACAGGGGGTGACTCTTGGGGCTGGGCCTGTGCAGGGTTAAGGGTTGGACTGGATGATCCTTGTGGGGGTCCCTTCCAGCTCAGGGTGTTAATAGAATCATGGAATGGGTTGGGTTGGAAGGGACCTTAAAACTCATCCAGTACCACCCCCTGCCATGGCCAGGGACACCTTCCACCAGCCCAGGTTGCTCCAAGCCCCGTCCAACCTGGCCTTGGACACTTCCAGGGATCCAGGGGCAGCCACAGCTTCTCTGGGCAACCTGTGCCAGGGCCTGCCCACCCTCACAGGGAAGGATTTCTTCCTAATCTCTATTCTAAACGTGCCCTTTGTCATTCTCTTCTCTGATTCTCACTCCTGAACAGGACATGTGCACGATGGGATGGGGAGGAAAGAATGAAGGGTGAGAGGGAGAGGTGGTAGAATTGGGCTATGATAAAAGATAGACATTTCTAAAAATTTGGGCTCGTGTCTTCTCAGAACAAAAGCAACCCTCTTTTAAACCTAGCAGAGGTTTAAATAGCAGATGCGACTCATTTTGAGATTTCCCCCCTTCCAGCAGCTCCCAGCCCGCGTCACGGGGATGGCTCCGGCGGCGGGGGGGCTGTGCCTGCCCGGGATCCCCCGGGATGCTCCATCGGGATCTCCCGGAAGGGCTGTCCGTTCCCGCCGGCTGTCTGTCCGTCCGTCTGTCCCTCTGTCCCCGCTGTCTGTCCGTCCGTCTGTCCCTCTGTCCTCGCGGTCCGTCTGTCTGTCTGTCTGTCTGTCTGTCTGTCCGTCCGTCCCCGCCGGTCCCCGCTGCGCGCCCGCGATTCGTGGGGTTGGTTTATCCTTCCCCCTCAGCTCCCTGGAAAAGCGCGTTGGGAACAAGATAAGCACAATCTGCTGTGCGAGCGGGAGGGTCTGAGCTCCTGCCTGTCTTCTTCTTCTTCTTTTTTTTTTTTTTTTTCCCCTCCCCGTCACAAGAAACCCCCAGTTCCCGAGGTGCCGCAGACAATGGAGCTGATGCGCTGGTACAGGAGGAGCTGATTAACACGGGGGAAAAAAAAAAAAAAAAAAAAAAAAAGGAAAAGGGCAAACGCTTGCAGCCCTACGTGCTGAGAGCACAGCTCAGCTGTGGGTACCGGGCAGTGGTGTCAGAGCCCATCGAGCTAATTGCCTGCATTCTCCGAAGTTCTGGGAGCTCTGAGGATGCTTTCCAAAGCTCCGTCAAAGCCCGGAGCTGGAATATATCCACGTTGTTTGTCCAGAGGGCTCTTAGAATGGCCTAAAATAGCCAAAAGGAGAAGTGGGATTTCTGTGTGAGAGCAGTTATCCCGTAGGATTGGGGACTGGAGGGAAGATAAACCGCGAGCAGGATCAAAGAGCGCCCATGAATTTGTCTCCTTTGTGCCGCTGCCTCTTTGTATGAGCGGGGGGCACTGGGAGCTGCAGGTGCTGAGCCATGTGCGGGGCTGCCTGGTGGCACCGGGGGCAATTACACACACACACACTCCAGCAATAAGGAGAGGAGTGTGTTGGGCTGGATTTGAGTCATTCAAATCGTAACAAAAAAAGTCTTGTGTTGCTCAAACCTCGCTGCGGAGCGCGGGCGCAGCGGCAGAAGGGCTCGAAAATGCTGAAGTTGAAGGCCTTCTGCTTGGATTACTGGCAGTTTTTATGTCTCCAGCCTCTCCACGGTTTCTATAAAAGGTAAGAAAACATTAACTCTGAAATGCTTTTCGGCACATGATGCCACCAGTGCTTTCCCTTGCTGTGTTCTGCTCTCTTGCTGGAAGGCAGGGGAGAAGGGAGTGGTAGGGAATTAACGAGGACTTGTGACAAAGATTGTAAAGCTGCTTTTTTTTTTTTATTGCATTAATTATCAGCCACTGTTGTCTCTGTGCATGCAGATGTGAAGGTGATGGTGCTGTTTGATTTTAACATCTACTTAAGGTCATCTCAGCTAAGACTCAGTACTTTCTCTGCCCTGATATTTTATCCTTAGGCACAGCAGTGTGTGACTGTAAACAGCACTGGGAGATTAATTGAAATGTCATGGAAATTTATGTAATGCAGAGAGGATCCTTTTTTTTTTTTTTCCCTGAGATATTTAGTAATATAATAGTTCATCGTTCATCTCCCTCCCGGCACAAAGTGCACATCAGAGTCATTCAGAGCAATGGGCACTTCACTTAGGCAGGTCTGACACAACAGCTGAAATGATTGATGGTGAATGGGAATCGTAAAGAATGGGGTCTGGGTGTCAGATGCATTGAGCTTTGCCTATTTAATGGAACAGCAAAATAAGCAATTCCATTTAGCACGGCCCTGAACTTCCCCCGATGCTTTTTAACACTAAACTTCGGGTTTCTTGCTCCTGATTTCCGCTGCTAAGCAGAGGGAATCAGATGGGTGTGAATTTTCTCGGGGGGGGAAAGTGGGGGATCCCTTCATTGTTAGCCAAACCCATGCCATGCTTTAAACCAGGATTCCGTCCTTGTTCTGTACACTTTCTGCTCTGGCTACCTATTGTCAGCCTACAGAAAGTGCTTTGTACTAAATGCTAATTACAGTTGAATTTTTCATGCAGTGACTGAAGGCTGGAGAAGGGAACTGTTCCAATCTTTTTCAAGGTTTCAGGGGTGCCCTGCACTTTTCTGGCATTGAGTAATATAGGGCCCTCATCTGTGACCATTGGCTTGTGAAGTTTCAAAAGATAGCTTTATTCTCCTCTTCTTGAAGCTTTTCACAGATTCCATTTCCAAGCCAAAAAAATTTCCAACCTAGTCCCGGCCCATTGTGATGTTTTCCTTGCGGGGAAACCATCTGAAATAATAGAAATGCGGCCAGACTGTTTTGACACAAATAAATACAACTAAACCCGAGCTTTATGTCTTGGATTCCTGGCAAAATCCCAGCTTTGTGGCAAGTGAATTGCTGTAGAGTTATTCTACATCTCCTAATGGAAACCTCTGCAATAGGTCAGCACTGGCCATTTATTTTCTTCCAGAGAGTTAATTTATTTTCCATCAAAACCTGGAGGTACTTGAGCCCTGCTCCTGCAGTGTGTTTGCATGAACAGAAGAAAAAAACAGGCCTTAAGCACTTAAATATCAGATACTGAGGCACTTTGCTGTCATCTTTTTGTGAAAATTGAAGGCAAGTTGTGACTTTCTCACATGTGAAACAAAATAATTAAAGCACAGTGACAAACAAGCACGAAAAGCAGGTGCTCAGAATAACAAAACTTAAATGCAAGGAAGTTCATATGAAAAAGAAAGAACAAAACTTACTTTCAATTGCTTTTTCTTAGTAATTGTGGATTGTTTAAAGTTCTCTTGGAAAAGAGCCCGGGGCTGTGGGGAGGTTCTGTGTGTGCCCTGTGTATATATTTCATATTTTTGTGTATGAAATGAGATCACCAAAACAGGACCTGAGGAGCGTTTCCATTAGGTCAGTCTTGCCATGTAAATTTTTAGTATTCTCATGAGTTACTACTCTGTGGGGTGGGGGAAGATGTGTGGGCAGGAGCAAACTTCAGACAGCCCTGTGTGACACTCCCTGGTGCCACCACCGTTCCCTGGTGACCAGCCGTGGCTGCAGGTGATGATGTGCAATGAGGAGTTGTGGGGGGCCAGCACTGACCCCCTGAGCCCTCCCCATGTCCAGGGGGTGTTGTGGCTGCAGGAAACCCCCCCAGAGCAGACACAGGGATGCTGTGGAACAGCTGCCCAGCTCCCACTGAAGCCACATGGGGTGACTCAGACGCTCCTTGTTGGCCACGAGTGCTCTGCTCATCACCCCTCGTGGCCTCAGCGTCCCGGCAGGGTTTAGCAAGCCCTGTGTGACACGAAATGTGACTGTTCTCTTTCCTTTTGTGGACTGTCTGACTTTTAGTTTCAGTTGCAGTCAGTGCTCAGAACTGTGGTGAGTGTTTCTTGTTGCTTCAGCAGCTCTGTGACATTCTGCTCCTCGCTGGGACACCCAGCTGTGTTTGTCAGCTTTTGTTACTCAGGGAATTCTTGTGGGTTCATGTCCAGGGAAGGGAACGGAGCTGGGGAAGGGGCTGGAGCGGCAGGAGCGGCTGAGGGAGCTGGGGGGGCTCAACCTGGAGAAAAGGAGGCTCAGCAATCCCTGACAGGAGAGGGGAGCCGGGGGGGTCGGGCTCTGCTCCCAGGGAACAGGGACAGGAGGAGAGGGAACGGCCTCAAGTGTTGAAAACACACAGATGTGGCACTTGGGGACATGGTTTAGTGGTGGCCTTGGCAGTGCTGGGTTAATGGTTGGACTCAGTAATCTCAAAAGACTTTTCCAGCCTGAGTGATTCTATGTCTGTTGCCTGACCTGGACAACTCTGATTTATATATAATTTCATTTTGCACTGGGATATCTGTGTAACTGTATAGATATGTACATATCTGTGTAACTGTATAGATATGTACATATTTGTATAATTTTTATCTTGCACTGGCAGCCACTTCCATGGAACTGTGATATGGAAATCCATGGACTTCAAGAGAAGTCTGTGCAGGGTGCTTTGGGTGCTGCAATTCGTCTTGCACAGCACATCCCCCCTGAACACAGGGAGCGGTGGGACAGGGCTGGCACATCTGGGAAAGGGGCTTCTTCCTCCAACCCTTGAGGACAAGACTCCACTGAGAGGCTCAGGTGGGCTGGGAGCAGGATGGGGGGCAAGGAAAACGAGCCAGCCCCTCTCCCTGGCTGTGCCAGAGTCGGTCAGGATGACGGGACAAAGTAAAACCAGGGCAGTTTTTCAAATATATTTATGTATACGAGGTAAAAATCCAATTGCAGAGTATGTGGAGTGGAAATGCATGTGGCATTCCTCAGGAGAAGCCCAGGTAAGGGCAGACACCCAGCCTAGAGAGAGGATTCCCTAGGATTTGTTCTCTCTGTGGGGTTGGGAGGATGATTGTCTCCCGCTTTACCTCAAGGATTATTATAAAACCATGTGGCCTCAGGTTTAGCATGTGAAAGTGAGGATTTTCCTTAGCCAGGGGGGTAAAGCCTCGTGCTGTGCTGCTGCCAGCTGGTGTGTAATAGCCCAAGCAAGAAATTGTTACCATTAGCATTGCATTAAAGATCAAGCATAAGGTGAGAAAATGTGTGACTGGGCCGCTGTAATCTGTAGATTTTTCCTCCCCCAGTGTCTTCTCTCATCTCGTTAAAGGAAGAGTATTTTAAAAAAACATAACGAAAATGCCAAGTTCACAAAGGCCACCTTATTGGGATCCTTTGCTTGCCAAGCACAGCAGTTTTCAGATTATTTCCTCTCACTTCCAGTTTTCCTTTTGGCCTGTCTAAATGAGGCACTTGCAGAACAATGAGGGCCATTTCTGAGGAGCCTCTGATTCCACCCCCACGGAATGGGCAAAGTGGGAGATGACTGCTTTTTTTTGAAGCAGGGATTAGTTGAAATCATTTCTGCCACCCCTCAGCTGGGACTCACAAGCCCAGCACTGGGGTTCAGGAGAGGTTGAATCATGTGCTTAAACCCATCTCTGGGCAAAATAGGTCTATATCTTTTGGTGTATGATTCATTCCCATGAGGCTGTTTCAGTGCTGATTATAAATGAAGATGCTTTGATGAATTGGCTTGGTAGGAGCGGCTTATTGCTGCCATGCTGGAATATCACAGGGTATCGGAGTGTCAGCAGCTACTTAAAGCCACTCTGATATTGCTGCACTCTGCAGGGCAGCTGCAGCTCATCCTCTTTGCCACTCTCTTATCCTAGAAAAATTTGTAGCATTTGAAGCCATTAAAGGAATTGCCTGCCTTAATTTAGATGCTGTTTCAAAGACAGCACATGGGCTTTAGATGATCTATGCCAGGGTTGTCCTCCAGGTTAACTCTTTGTTAAAAAGAACGTGCTTTGAAAGTCTTTGTTCCTCATTTCTGGTGGTAACAGCATGGCCTCTGCTGTGGGGTTATGTGAGGTGGGTTCAGATGAGCTGGATAAACAGGCCCAGGGCAGTGCTGCTGCTTCCTTGAAGGGAAATGCAGCATAAAAAAAGCTGCAGAGCACTTGCTGGTCGCTCGTTCCTACAGAATTGAATTCCTTATTTAAAAACGGATTTAATAAGGGTGGAAAAGTTGTCTATACAATCCTATAACCCCATATTCCTGGAGGCAGTGGCTGTATAGTGGTTACAAACCTCAGTAACAGCAAGTGGGGGAGGGGAAATATCCTTAAATTCACGTTCATGAGAGCAGGGAGCTTCTTGTGCTCACTTATGGGCAATGATGTCGGTGGGTTTGTGTTTCTTCTTGCTATCAGTTAAAGGATGAGCTCCTTTGCAGTACCTCAAGAGCAAAGTGTGTGTGGGGGGGGAGAAATTACTGGAGCTTTGCCTTGAACTTGCATGGAGAGTTCACCATATATGTTGTTAGAAACAAACAGTTTGCTTTCACTTGACAGTGACTTCATCCAGAGCAGGGCTGAGTCATGGCCTGGAGTCCAGATCTCTCTCCAGAGGATCCTCCTGGCAACGCTCCTGCAACTGCAGAGCAGCTGAGAGCTTCCCCCACCTCCCAAATCCCCCACCCTCTGGAAGCACAGCCTGCAAACAGCACAGATTGCAGCATTCCCACAGTCAGCAGAAAAATGATTAAGAGGAAACCCTCAAATAAATACACGAAGTAGCAAAATGCCTTAAAAGCCATCAGAGGATTTGTGTGCGCTCAGGGAAGCGATTCCAAGTTGAGAAATTTAAATGAAAATACATGAAATACCTGCTAATCTGGTGGAAGCCTTCCTTGGAATGGTTCTCTGGATCTGGAAGAGTCTTTGTGCAGGTGTTCAAAGTGCGTTGTGCAAAATGCCTTAAAATCACACTTCTGGTTTGTCTCAGCTTGCCAGGCTGTTCTTCCTCCCATCTGATGGGTTGCCTTGACTTTCCATGCCCTGTTAACTGAGTTCTGCTGTGGGATGGGGCATGGCTGAGCCCAAATTGCACAGATCTCTGGGGCTGCCTGGTGCCTGTCCCCTTCCCAGTGCTGCAACTGGGTTAAACTGGGCTCCAGAGCAGAGACAGTTCTCTGTGTGCATGCCTGCCTCTCCCTGCCTCTCCCCTGCAGCCTCCACTACATCCATTCTCCAGGACTCCTGAAACTTTCCTTTCCTCCACCCCTTCCCTCTCACACCCAGGAACCAGCTGGGAGCCCTCAGGTTCTCCCTTCTCCCCACTGGTACAGATTTGAACCTTCCACCAACAGCTTTGAAGTCTGATGGGGTTGTGAGGATCTGGGAAGCTGTGCTGGGGCTGGGGGGTTCCTGCCCTTTAGCTGCCTCCCTGGAGCTCCCAGGCTTTGCCAGGCTCTTCTTTGCCCCTGCAGTGTCCCCTGTGCTCAGATGCAGCTGATGGGCAGCCCCTGGAGCAGTCCCATTTTAATTGTGCCTCTGGCTCAGTGCCCTGCAGAGGGGAATTGGAAGCTTTCTGAGTTCCCTTTGATAGTCATCCAAGACTGAGTCACAGAAAAGGGAGTCTGGGAGCACAGCGGTGGCCTGGAGACATCCAGGGAGAAGCTGCAGCTGGAAGGGTCCTGGAGGGGCCTCTGTGAAGGATCCTGAACTCTCCAGCGTGCTGGGGATGAGGGGGATGCCCTTTATCAAAATGCCAGGTTCAGGCTGGGTTTGTTGAGCAGAAGGAGGGGGGTGTGCATGACACTGCTGTCAACTCCCAGGAAACGGGAAAAATCAGAAAAGGAAGTTTCAAAGGGAAGGAAAGAGAATACAGTGATGGCTGAGGAAAAAAAATATGTGGTGAAGATATTTTATTTAAACCCCTTCTCTAAGTCAAAATGTTGGTGGGTTGCGAGTTGAAGGTTTAAAGGTGCCCTAAGTTGTCCAAAGAACCAGAATGCTTTTCAGGCTAAAAATTTAAACTCCATCTATTTGTAAGGCTCCTTTCAATCCTTAATTGGTAATAGCTGTTGTATAAGGGGAATGCTACCTAAGTTAAAAATAGGTCTGGGAGCGCAGGGACAACCCCAAAGCAGGCAAACTCCAACAGTCACATTTTCCTTTTGTCAAATGACTGTAAAAATAATGTACATCAGAGCAGAAATTATGTTAAAATCTGGTTTGTGACCAGATTTCATCCTGGTAAAAACTTCAGCAAAATAGAAAATGGTGTTCTTCACCCTTGAAGGCTGCAGCAGGCCCCTTTCCCTGTGGCGGGAGTGTTACACTGCCCTGATTTAGGCTGAGCCTGGGCACAGCCAGAGCACTCAGACTATCTTAGCTGCATCCCTGGGAAGTGATGCACCATTCAGAGCAGGGCCTTTACCCAAAACCGGCTCAGATAAGGTGTCCTGGGCGCTGATTTTCTCTGAGCCACCTCGTCCTAACTCTGGTGACACTCTGGGCTCCTCTCCCCTCTGAACCCTCTGCTTATCATCCTGCAGGCTCTGCTGCCAAATAGGAATGAATCTCCAGAGGGGGGAGAGTAATAGAGTGTGAGGCTCCAAATTAAGCACTGCCTTTCTATTAATATCATTTAAAAGTAACACAGCACCTACAGCTCGTAAAGGAACCTCAGCTGTAGCATTTTTAAATACTTAGAGTGATTTATGTCCCTCGTAATATCTTTGCCTGCAGCAGCTTTGTTTCCAGCGCAAAAAATAGAAAATAGATTAAAAGCCTCCAGTTCCTCCAGAAACGGCCTAAAGTTGTGCCAGGAGAGGTTTAGGTTGGCTATTAGGAAAAAGTTCCTCCCTCAAAGGGCTGTCCAGCCCTGGCACAGCTGCCCAGGGCAGTGGTGGGGTCACCAGCCCTGGAGGGATTTAAAAGCCATGTGGATGTGGGATAACCTTGGGGACATGGGTTAGTGGTGGCCTTGGCAGTGCTGGATGTGATGAACTCAGAGGGCTTTTCCAAACTTAATGATCCTGTGATTCTTTTCTGCCATTACCTCCCTACCTTCCCTCCAGCCTTTTTTTTTTTTTTTTTTGAAAGGATTCCTAAGTGCTCTCCATCACTGTAGTTGCTCTGGGTTCTCTTAGCAAGCAAAAACATTGGGAGAATCCTATTCTTGTTACTCAGAGAGGTGGTAGGTGCTTGGCAGTGGCCAAGTTGAGAGCTCTGACAAACTTCTGGTGAATTTTTCGCAGCGTTTCTGTGCTATTGATTCTTCCGGTGTTTTTTTTCCTGCCCTGCAGCAGCTCCCTGTTCCTGTGCACAGCCAGCAGAACAGAACCTGGGGGGATCTGTCAGGCATTTCGGGCTGCCTTGGTGCAACCTCACAAACCCACCTGCATCAGCAGCTGCAGCAAAGCTCCCCTGCAGCTGAGCAGGCTCTGAATCCTTTCTGCTGACTCTGAAATTCAGGCAGGGCACCCACCTTCAGCTGCCTCCACTGTGTGCTCAGCTCCCACGAGCAATTGGAGACTGCCCGTGCAACAGAACCACCTTTGATTAGGGATTGTGGCTGTTTGGATTAAAGATTTCCTCCTGAAAGAGGTGCAGAGTGTTTTGCAAAATTGAGAATCCCTTTCCCTGTTTTACAGGCAGTAAAACGTGAGAGCAAGAGGTCTGGTGTGTCCACTTGATGTAGAAATGTGGAAATAAATGGGGGAAAACTAAGGAAAAAGTGACCTTCTGATGCAGGGGCAGCACCTCGTGATTGAGCCTAATAATGCATCCAGTGAAAATAAAACAGCCACTCAGTGTCACAGAATCCCAGAATTGTTTGGGTTGGCAGGGACTTTAAATCCCATCCCATTCCACCCCCTGCCATAGGCAGGGACACCTTCAACTAGCCCAGGAACACCTCCCATTAGCCCAGGGTGCTCCAACCTGGCCTTGGACACTTCCAGGGATCCAGGGGCAGCCACAGCTTCTCTGGGCAACCTGTGCCAGGGGCTCCCCACCCTCAGTGTCACCTTCCTGGTGTCCTGGGGAGGCACACTGATGCTGAATTTGGAAAAACCAGTGCACTGAAGTGGGGAGCAAGTTTGGAAGGAGGCAGAACTTCTCCTTGGACCTTGGCAGGACTGAAGAGAGTTTGTGGTCCGGGAACCACGAGCAGGGCACTGTCCTGGCTCCAGACACACGTGGCTGTGGACAGTGAGAGCTGTGCTGCAGGTGCTTGCAAGCAGGGAGTAGCTGATAAAGGGTTCCAGGGAGTACAGTGGGAGGAAAAAAAATCAGCAAATAAGTATTTGTGTGTGGGGAGTTGAGCACAGGCCCACGCACCGTGGGGCTGGGTGGGGGCAGTGATGTCCGGGGAATGGAATCTGTTGTTTCATTGCGAGGGGAAGAGATAACTGAGGTTTTCCTCACCACACCCAGAGAGGAGGAATAAGCCAGGCAGGCAGCAATGGCTCCAGACAACCCTGCAGCAACCCACAGGCTCGGCATTGCTGGGCTTTTCGGGCCAAACCTGAGCGTGGGGGATCAGCACCGGAGTCATGACAGCAGGTTGTGGTGGATGCACAAGATGGAAAATCCGCGTGGAAGACACACACGGCTCCAAACGGCCCCTGTGGGGCTGGGACTCCACTTGTCCTACAGGGAGAGCAAACAGGGCTTCAAAACAGTGAAATCATTTGATATGCTAATGTGGGACACGGTGATGTCACTGGGAACAAAGGGGAGCAGAGTAAACAGCCAAGACAAAAGAGAGTTACTGTCTTATTGCTCCTCTGGTCCTGAAAAAAAGGCTTTTCTGAACAGGGAGAAATAGCTGATCTGTCCGTTTTCTCTTTGATATCCGTTCTGTTACCTCCTTGGTAATCATCTTCTGGAGGAGCTGTTTTCAGAGGAGGCAGCCCAGCATGTGAGACAATTAGCAGCAGGTTTGATTAATCACCAGCTCTTCACGTCTGGGTGTGTGCAGGAATCAGCAGCACCCGCGCCCTGGCACGTTTCCCCCTGCCCTCCTGAGGCTCTGCAGGATCCTGGGGGTTCAATATTCCCCTCAAATATCATCTCGAGGAGCATTTCACAGCAATCCCTTCTTCAGATTTGCACCAGAATAAGCAGCATTTATTTACAGCTGAGATTTGATCATAAAACTAAAATACGAGTCATATTAGCTCATTATGAGATTTGCAGCGTGTGCAGCGTTTTCTGGATGGATATTAAATAATATATATTCCCTGCAGAATAATAATAATAATATAATAATATAATATTCCCTGCTTGCTTAGAGGAGGGATACCTTCATTTGGCCAGGTCTCTTTGGGACTCATGGAGCAAACTCAGCTCAAGAGCTGAAACAGTCTCTACGCTATTTCATAAATATTCTCATTTTCATGGGAAATGCTGCAGCAATGATTTAAAAAAACCCAAACAGCACAAAACCCACAAAACACACCCTCCCCCAAACCACCCTGCAGCATCTCACCTCTGCCCCATGATGCTTTCTTATTATTTTCATCCATTTGGACATTGGCTGTGCACAGATTTGAGAAATGGGGATGAAGGGGGTGATGAAAACCCCGCTCTCTTGCAGATCTCGTCCCCTGAATCTATCTTTAGAGACAGATAAAAATACTGTTCCTGCCGATGTTGGTGCTGTCAAAATATTGTGACTGCGAGGCACTTGAGGCGTGTATAATCTCAATATATCAGTTCCCCTGGAGCCTCAGGTAGGAGCTCAAAGGGATGGAGTTGACACAACTGAGTGTGCTGTTTGATACCTTTGTACTGCACTGAAAAGAAACTACTGGTTTTATACCCTTTATATAATGGGTTTATTTATGCCAAATGAAGTAATTCAAGTGCACGCAGCACAAACCCCAGAAAGTCTCTCTTGTAGGCACTTCATCTCTCCAATCAGTGGGTGAAGGTGCTGGACAGGGTTGAGCTGCTCTGCCTAAACTGACGTAGCTTTTTCCACCACTGAAATGTATTCCAGTGGTTAAGAACAGATGTATAAGTTTCTAATGTAATTTTCCTTCATTAAACCTATTGATTTAAAATGTAAAATCCACCGTGGAGCTGGGTCTGACTTTTTTTTTTATGAGCCCTCAATAGCTTGCTCCAGGAACCATTATCAGAAACTCCAAATGCAGAATATATTTCAGAATAGTGGGAGCAGTCACGAGATCCTGGATAAAATGGTCATATAGAAAATGGAGTTACGCAACAGAAAACAGTTAATCATAAAATCACTCTGTTCTGTGAAGAACTAGCGTGAACTTCGTTTCTTGCTCAATTAAGTTCCATAATATAAACATGGATCTGATGCCTTTGATCCAGAAGAGCCCCTGATAATGGTGCTGTTGACCTCTTTGCAGAGGAGAGAGTGTGGTCCAGTGGGCTGAGCGAGGGCTGAGGGAGCTTTAATCTGTCAGAGCAGCAACTGTGACTTTCAGGGTGGTCTTGGAGACACCAGGGCAGGATTTAAAACGCTCGTCCCTCCAGCAACAATAACGAGACTTCTCCAAGGTTGATGCCATGTGAGTGCGTGCTGGGGCTTAAATTCTAGTGAAACTTTAGGCAATAAATGCTGTGTGCTTAAACGTACTCAGCACAGCAAAAGGATTCCATGTGCATAATCAATATGGTTTGGTGGTTTTTTTCGGTCCGTTTGGGGTTTTATTGTAAACCAGATTTTGCCATTTTATTTTCGCTGTGATTTCCAGGCTGAGTGTCATAGCTGATATTCACTGCTGAAAGCCATGACTTCGCCTGTGCTCGAATCCAGCTTTGGAAAATGACTCATTACTTTTTTTGGCACCGAAAAGTTTATTACAGTACACAAAAAATTCTCGCAAACAGCTGAGAGTTTCTCCAGCCCGAGCCATTTGATGTAGTGTGTATTTGGTGAGCATTCCCAGTGCTCATAAGGGATTTTCTAGGGCAGTGTTACTGGGCTGGGTTTTTTTGGTTTGGTTTTTTTGGAAGTGAAATAAATTAGAATAACTTGGTGCAGGTGCTGCATAGGTAGGGTTTTCTCGCCGGACAACTTGGAGCAGTGTTAGAGCTTTCTGAGCAGGCTCTAATAATCCCTTCTGGCTTGCAAATAATGTAAACAGCGAATCTTGTAACTCCCGAAGAAAGGAGTAACCCGAGAGTTCAGATGGAAAGCTGCCTTCTCCCGGAGTTCATGTGAGTGGAGGTCGGAGGAATCCCTTGGAAATCCTGAATCAGTGCTTGGCTGCCTCCTGAGCCCTGGACTAACTGTGCCGTGTGCTGCTGGGCTGACTCGCTCCCCGGGCTGCTTGGAACCTCTTTCACTTTGCAAACACGTCGGGGGAGGTCATGAAGGGGGATGGCAGCGCCATGTGGAACCTGATGTGGAAATACTGCATTTCTGTCAGGACCATCAGGTACGGTGAGAAGGTCTAAAGCTTGATTCGGGGGCTAAGTCTGCAAAGGGGGTGTGTAAGAACTCGCTCCTGCACCCTGCAGGGTTAACTCTCAGGAGGCTGAGAGGAGGCTGCATTCTTGTTTGTCCTTATACCAAAGCTGTGAAAAGAAAAATCCGGGGTTATTACCAAAAAATCTTGAAGCAAAGCGGAGTTTTCGTGATTTCAGGGTTATGGAAATACCTCTGTCTCATTTACTCTTGGAAAAAACCTCTGTCTCATTTACAAGCAGAAAAAAGAAACCTTATTTTAGTGAATGAAAATTCAGTTCTTCTTCTTTTCCTTCGAATGCTTGCCTGTCAGAACTTTCTGTTTCTTAAATCCCCCAAATCCATTTGCTCTTAGCACACGGCGAGCATCACTTGCCTCGGACAAAGGAGGGGAGAGGGGAGAAAAGAAGGTGGCTTTTAGGGTAGGAGAAAACTCTGAGTTCAGTGTCTCTGAGCTGGTGTGGTGCCACAACCTCACCTGTGAGAACACACAGGAGGTTTAAATCCGGGGAGAGGCTGTGGGTGCTGGGCACGGCTGGGCACGTTCCCGAGGTGGGTCATGTTTGACACGCTGCCTGCTCCCTGCCAAGAGCAGCTGCTGTGGATTCCAGCAGAGCTCATTCCAGGAGTGGAGCTGTTAAAAGGGACGTTTGGTGACTGTGTGTTCTCACGGCGATTTTATACATTTCAGAAGAGTTGGCCCCTTCCAGGCCGTGGGTTCTTGGTGGGACACGGTCACGGGGGGTTAAATGGTACCTTTGGTCACACAAGTTCCCTGGAGAAATCATTGTAATCTCAGTAATTACTGCATTTCACACTGGGTAATTACTCTGGGCTGAGGAAATAGAGAGCCTGAATTCCTGCGTGAACTTTCACTGCAACCGGAATGAGACTGGGGAAGGCTGGTTATCATCAGGATGCCAAAATAAAGCCCACAAGTCCTTTAGTTCCCAGCAGATGGTGAGTCAATATAATGGAAGCTGGAAATAATCCTCGAGAGAGGATTCGATTAAGATAAAAGTCATTTGATGTGAGATGGGTGTTTAGAACCAGGAGCAGAGGGAGAGCCTGAACGAGCCCCATCAGTGCAGCCCTTACAGCCCAGATGCTCAGCCCGACCTTAGTGCTGCTGGAAGTGGCTGAGAAAAGTCCTCTGCAAACGCCTCAGCCCCCAGGGTGGGTATTCCTGCTAAGACTCAACTCGAAAGGTCCCTCAGAGGCCCGGGGTGTGGTTATTTCCTGACATTTGACATGCAAATTGTGATCTCCTGTAAACAGCCACTTCTTTATTTCATGGGTGACCTTAGGGCTGTGGAGGTTGGATATTAGCTGAGTTCCTTACAGCAGGGCTTATATACAGATAATAAATGTTGGTGATTCTCACAGCCAGCATGATGCAAAGTAACATCCCCCTGTGTTACGGCACTGAGGGGATTTTCAATTAATGTTTTTGGTCGTTTTGACTGATCCTATTTTCTTTGGCAGCGATACCAGTAAGTTTAAGAGTATAAAAAAAAAAGAAGTTTTCCTTCGTAGAAAAAGATTTCTACCACCTTAGGTTGCTTTTCTGACTTCAGAGGCCCTGAGGCTCTCCCTGTGTTTTGGGAGACTTCAGAAACAATCTGGCTCATTTTTTTTAACCATCAAGTGTGAGGCTGTCCCAGTCCTTCTCCCTCCCCACCTCATCTCTCCTTTCTGGAAGACTCTGAAGCCCCTGGAGCCCTTGCTGGAGGTTTCAGTGAGCTTCAGTGTGCTCTGGAGCAGCAGAGTGAGTCTGTTTTTCCCTGCCCTGGTGAAAGCAGCAGTGAGGGCACCGACTACACTGGGCCAGTTGTCCCACAGCCCCTTCCATCTGCACAGGCTGAATGGGGGGTTTTGTGCCTTGCTGGGAAAACAGCCCCATTCCAAAGGGAAAATTATTATGGACTAGGTTTTAAGGTTGGTCTTGTTTCCACTGGACTCCAACAGCTTAAAAAAAAAACATATTTGACTGAGTCTTTGTTGTCTGTTTTAATTGGCTTCTGGGCAGAGATCATCTGCATCCATGTGTGTGTTTAAGCTGACATGACCAGCCCCTAAACCCTAAACCTGTAGGGTCGTGGCTGTTTGCAAAGGGAAATGTGTGTGTAGAATAAAATGCAGCAGTTTGCTTTTAGCACAGGAGAATTTTGGAATAAAGCTGGAAGCTCAGGAGAGAGCAGGACGGCGTGGTGTGGAAAAACACTGCCTAAATAATGGGGGTTCTCTGCTGTGGGGCCACTTCCAGAGCACAACTGCAAAAATTAAAAAGGGATTTCTTCACTATTGTGCCAAAGCTGATCTTGTTGCACTTAAACTTGTGTCCTTGCAAAGCTTGTTTCTCTGAGCCAGCTGAAGCCTCACTATTGCCAAGTGTGTGTGTGTGTCCCAAGGCACAGCAGGAGAGAATCCCACACTGGGCTGGGTTGGAAGGGACCTTAAATCTCATCTCATCCCACTCCCTGCCATGTCAGGGACACCTTCCACCAGCCCAGGTTGCTCCAAGCCCCGTCCAACCTGGCCTTGGACACTCCCAGGGATCCAGGGGCAGCCACAGCTTCTCTGGGCAGGAGAGGCAGGGTCTGGCTACACCCCCCAGCACAGAACAAGCAGGGAGAGCTGTCACTCCTATCCTACCTGCACTGTGTTTCCACCCCATGGGATACGGGATGATGATTCTCTTCCCCTGGTGAGCAGGGGCTCGTGCCACACCCGGTGGTTTTGGCTCTCCTTGGTGCCTGCAGTCCCTACCTTCACGGGAGGTGTTAATGCTCCTTCCCAGAGCACTGTGCAATGTCTCTGATGTTTCTGGAAAGGGGAATAATGGTGTTTGTCACCAGCCCTGTTCCTGAGTGAGGGGCACAGTGTCACTGGCTGTGCTGTCACCACAGGTCTGCTCGAGTCACTCACCCTTCACACTGACCCCACTGCTGTCCCAGTCTGTGTGTGCAGGGGGAACAGTGTCCTTCCCACTCCTCTGAAGGTCACTGTGAGGGAATATTGCGGTAGATAGCACTGCTTTCCTCTGATGGGGAATCTCCACTTGTGACGATATTTGCAGGTGGAAAACTTTCCCAAGATCAGAGAGAGAGCTGGCAAAGCCTGAAAGCAGAACTGGGGGGGGAGAAAGCATCAACAGTCATTTATTTCTGTTAAAGTTACAGTTTAGTGACCCACTGTGAGTGGGGAAGAGGCAAATATACAATTAGGAAATTATTTACCAACACGTTCATGGTATCTGTAGGAACCTGGCAGTGTTAAAGCAGAGCAAGACACGTTGGGGAAGGACAAGGAGCAGATGAGCTGCGTGGGGAAGGACTCGTCCCTCGGTGCTGTCCTGTGTGCCAGCCAGCACAGGGATGGGGTTGGTGGTTGGAGACTGGAGCCATCTGAATCAGCAGATCCCCAGCCCACAGAGAATAAATTACAGGGTTTATAGTAATGTAACACATAGTTTTCAGCTTGCATCTTAAAATTCCACTTGCAAGTAACGGAGGAAAGCAGTCAATAGCTAGTTCTTAGTGCTCTCCACATCTGGAAAAAAGTAAGAATTAGTCCTCAGTCTGAGCTGTCAGGGAGTTTCTTCCCTTATTTTCTTTCCTTCTGCTACAAACATTTTCCAGTTTGGTTCAGTCATACTTTATTTTTAGTTGTCTGCATTGGCTTTTTTTCCCCCCCCTGAAGACTGACAGAACAGTGGTGGGAGTTCACCAAGGAAAACCCACACCTCGAGCAGTGAAAGGTTCCCAGCTGGGCTTCGGTGGCATTTGGGGCAGCAGGAGCTACTGGAACTGGGGAGGGGAGGGGAGGGACAGCTGTGGAGGCTTTTGGAGCACAGGAAGACAGTTTGGTGCACCTTGGGTAGGTATTGATAAATGTTCTCAGCATCCCCACCTCATCAGGAAAGCTCCAACTACCCTAAATGTGATCTAAATGTGATCAATGGGCTGAAGAGCCAAGGCTGGGAGTACTTTGCTCTATAGTTCCTGGGCAAGTACCAGCAGAGATCCCTTCCCATGGCTGTTTAACACGTGACCAAAGATAATGGGGTGGAGAATCAGATATTTAATTCATGCAAGGCAGTTTTCACCAGAAATGGCAACTGGAACACCCACCTCAGCTGTTCCTCCTGGCACCCACAGGGTTAATGTTTGTGCCAGTCACCTGTACACTGAGAATATCTGTTCTGTGTTGTTACAATGGTAAGCAATAGAGTTGGCACCTTTTTTTAAGAACAGACATTAACAATGTGATTTTCCTTTGGCCGTTTCATGGCTTAAAACTCTAACAAGAACCACTAAAAATTCACTCCTAAAATTAAAACAACAACAACAACAACAAAGCCACAAATGCAGAGCCTTCTATATTTATCTCCAACACGTGTTTATTTTTATATTCAGTTTCTGTGTGGGTTTCTTTGTCGTCTGCAAAACGCTGCACTTGAGAGGCTACGAGACAAAGCCGAATGCAAGTCATCGTTTGTCATCCCAGTGCTTTAATCTCCACATAGTGCAGGGCTTTCTGCAGGCATCAGTCTTGTGTTTAATCCAGTGCAGCTGTAATTATCCTCGTGCAAGTCTTCCTTTGGGGTGGAAGATCTGCCCAGCATGACAGCGCCAATGGCCACACGGTGCTTAATTAGTGTTTAATAAGCTCTCAATGCCAGTTTAGCGAATCTTGGCCAGGCTGGGATGAAGTTGGGATCCTCAGAATCCTGTGTGAGTGTGTCCTGTGCGTTTTGCATATTAAAATGTATTATTTGGGTGAGTGTTCTGTGTTTCCTCCTCTGTGGTCTCTGTGCACTCTGGAGGGAGACTCATCATGGCATTAATTGCTCTGAGCTCAGGCTCTCTGCCTGGAGCAGCTTGTTGAAGGGGTGAATTACACGTGCCTCCGGTTCTGCTTTGAATTGTTATTTTTGAAAACTCATTTAACTGTCTCTAAATGTTGCTTGTGGTTCAGCTGGGGCATCTGGGTGTTCACACGGCTGGATTATTTCACTCTGATTGTTCATGTAAATGAGTGGTTTGTGGTTTAAGTTCTGTGAGCTCAAATTGGTTACAGCTTACAGACCTCCTGCAGCAGAGGGCCAGAACCTCACCAGCTCCTTTTGCTTTTCTCTGTTACAAGCCCTCATTAAAATGCTCCTCCTTAGTACTGTCGTGTGCTCTTTTTGTCTTGCACTCTGCGTTACTGATTAAAGCTCAAAATGTGTAGGTAGGGGCTGTTAGAGACAGCAAGTGAGTGCAGTTAATCCTTGCTCGAGTGTTAGTTTGCAGTATTTGCACATCATTAAGCCTTTCTCCACACGGAAAACCCTCAGGTGAGGGTCAGCAGCCGAGGAGTGCACAGACACTGCCAGCTGGGGGAGGTCTCCTGTGCACAGAGTCGAGGTACCCCGTGAACTTCCACGGGTGTTTCTTCAGGAAGGTCAAATAACTGCAGGAGATATTCTTGAGCAGGGAGGCAGGACTGGATGACCTCCAGTGGTCCCTGCTAACCATCCCCGCTCTGGGATGCTGTGAATATGTGATGCAGCTGGCTGAGAGCTGCAGGCTGCCTTCAGTCACGGCTCACACCACTTTTATTTTCAAAGGTTTTTTTGATTTTATTTAAAGGCTGAGTCTACTGAGCTGTTGTGATATGAAAAGACCTTTTTCAGCTAAAAACTGATAGAACTTTTAGCCCGCTTTCGAGTTTTAATGCCTTTATTTTAAAATAGTTGCGGCGATGTTCGGCTCAAACTGTGAGCTTGGCCCGAGAGCAGCCCCGGGTTTAGGCTCTGCCAAGGCTCTGTCCTTGCAGGGTGCAGGGTCTAATGATATGCATGGAAACCCTAGAAGTCAGAAACCTAATCCCAGACCGTCTAGAGAAGTTAACAGCCTGTTTTATTATTTATTTACACAGACCTTTCAAAAGAGCTTGTTGAAGCAGAACCGTGGGTTAGTGAGCTGGGAGAATTGTTTGTCTAGAGGTGGAGGAGTTCCATGATATTCAGGGGAGCTTTTTTGTGCTCTAATGCTTGCTGGGGGTGAGGCATATGGTAAAAAATATATGTGGCAGCTTTTGGAACAGAACTGTTGTCTGAGGTTTTACTGCTCGTTGTCTTCTCAGACATACCTAGAAACTGGTAGTTAGGCTTTGCTCTGACAGGATACCACTTCTGCTGTTAAATTACTCAGCTGGTGGTATTTTTTACATTTTCCCAGCTCCCAGAGCAGCCTTTCAGCTTGGGTGTTTCTGCTCTGAACACACAGACAAAGACACAAATGATACGGAAGCATTACCTGCTCTTCGGTTTGAACAGAATTATCTGCCAGTGGACTGTAAAGCAAATTAGGTAGAGAGAACATAAAGCTCTGAGCTTATCTTGTGTTAACAAGATCATGCATTTTCCAGGAGGAGTCAGATGACATTTTAGGAATTGGTGAGTATTTTTCAATGCAATGCTTGTGAATCATGTCATTAACATCTGTGCTGTGGATTGATCATAGTATGAAACTGTGGTATATGTGAAATGGTTTTAAGGGAAAATGTGCCTGCTTAAATGCCTGGGAAAGGTTTTATTCCTTTCCTAATAGGAATTCATTTTGCCATACGAGTGTAAAATCTAATTCTTGCTATGTTTGTGCTGTTCTCAATGCAGCATCTGCCTATTAATCATTTTCTTTGACGATAATCATAAAACCAGCAAGAATTCATGCAGTAAGCGAAGTGTCCTGAGTTCAGTCATCTTGTAGCAGGAGGCAACAATTCACTGGTATAATTAAGTGCCTGACAGGTATCAGGTGACTGAGGCATTTGAAGTGTTCTGGGGTGGTTGGGGGTTTTCCTGTGCTCACCACTGCTGTGGGGGGGTGGCAGAGCTGCCTAATTAGAGTCTCGTGACAACTGCCGGATCAGACAAATAAATTAAACGAAAATCAAAGCTCACCACGTTTGTATTTACTGGTTAATGACATTTCAGCAGGGCTGGAGGTAGGTGAGGCACCGTGGCCTGAGCTGCTGCGCTGCTGGAGCGTTTCCATGCCGAGTGCACCGGGGTGGAAAGCTGCAGGCTGATCAATTAACAATTAAATGTGCTCTGCAGTTTGCCCCACCTGCCTTGGGCTTCTGGAAGAGTCTCAGCAACGTGCATGGCATTTTGCATTTCATGAATTCTCATTACTTGGTGATATCAGAGCGATGAATAATATTCTTTGGTAGCATCAGGGGGCCACTTTCATGGTCTGATGGGGCTTGTTCTGCACAGGGAGAACACCAGGGCTGGGAGTTCCACTGGGGAATTACACCCTGACATGAAGCATTCTGGTTCAGCTCTCCTGAACGCTATTTATTTTCACATAAATTGGTTTTCTTTATGGGAGTCCTCTTGGACACACTGGTTTACCACATCTCCTTGAGGACTGGGTTATGTCCACAGGCCCAGTTGTGTCACCACTCACTTCCTGAGTATCCCTTGACCTTATTCAGGTGTTGAGAAATGCAGTCTTTCAGAGAAGAACCTGAAAATGTGGGGTTCCTAGGATTTAAGGTTTAAGAAACTGGGATTTAAGAAAGCATCCAAACACTCAAGACTGCCTGAACTGAAGTAGCATGAGCTGCTGTGCCCCTGCAGTGCCTGTGGGACCTTCTGTGGGCTGCCACACCGGGCAGAGCTGGAGAATTCCATGACAAGGAGCTGCTGGCCGTGACCTTTGGCAGAGAGCTGGTGGTGCTATTCCACCTGCAGCCTGAATGCTTTTCTGTTCCATGATTATCTCCCAGTCCAGCTGGGAGGCACATCCAGTCCCACGGCCATGGCTGGGAAAAGCATCCAGGCCATTTCAGAGCGAGCTGTGGGAAGGGCATGCTGAGCTTCTGATGCCTCTGGGAAGATAAAAGGCACGTTTGTACTTTGCTTTGGATCCTCTTATCTAAGAGCAAGCCCTGCTTGCCTTTGGGAAGAAGGGAACAGAAGCAATAGCCATGGGCAGATAAGGTTATAAAAAAAGCCTTTATAAAAGCCATCAAAACAGCCTCAGCGCTGCTATTGTTGGGGTTTATTATGTTCCCAAGGAAATGGAAGCTGATTTAACACAAGTTTGAGAACCGAATTAGCAGTTACATTTCTCATACTGCGTATTTTTAGTCTTGCGTGCTCAGCTAAGAGTTAAAGCTCCCTTCCAATTTCCTTAGAACTCTTGGGTGCCCACAAAAGGCCTGCAGGTCTGCAACTGCTGCACAGGAATTCTGCACAGGTAGATGCATTTTTATCAGCAGATGTTTCTATGGCCTGTATGACTTAATTCTCTTTCATGTTTAAATCAAGAAGAATTACCTGTTCCACCAAATCGGTGAAATTTGGGCAGATTAATCCGCTCAGTAGTTTATCTGTTTGAAATTGTCTTCTGATATTTCAAAATGAGTGAAAACTAGGCACACTTTTTTTTCTGACTGTTTAGAAGAGCTTAATCCTGCTGCTTTGGGCACACAGCTCTGAATTTAAGCACTTTTCCACACACAAAAACCCTCCAGCCTTGTGCCCTCGGTGTGCTCAGCTGTGGGGTTTTTCTGGCCATGTTTACAAAGACCTGATGATAGAATTTCTCTGTCTGTATATTTTCAAGTTAATGGAACAAACACTTGTGGAGGAAAGGGGCCATTGAGATGGAGATAAATACTTGACTTCTTTCCAGCGTTAATTCTTTGAAAACAAACATATGGAAAAGAACCTGAACCTTAAAGGCAACCTCTTGAAAAGCTTGTCCCAAGTTGTTTATCCTGTTTCAGGCTCTGGAAACACTTGTGTTTTACTGGTTATTCCACCTGCACTTTCTGAGTACTTGAGCAGGTTTGTTACTCAGGTGATTTGGTCCTGCACACTAAGTAGCTCATGACCATCTTTGCAGGGACAGGCATAGTGCTGGTGTTCCTTGGAATAAGAACGGGGTGGAGAGTGAGAAATCACGCTGGCAAGGGTGCAAATGACAGTTTGGAAGTGCCTTTTGTGCTCTGCTTCCCCTCATCCCATTGTCCCCACAGGTGTGTTTTGTCCTGTAACAATCCCTTGTGTAATGTGGTGAGAAAGAGAGAGAGAGGGAAAAGAGTCCTGGGTGAAAACAGGCTGATTTCCTGCAAAACAGGGTGACAGTGGGACTTCTGAGGAAACTGGGAGCCCTTTCCAAGCAAAGATGGGTATGGGTGTTCATGCAAAGGTGTCCAGAATTAACATCAGACAGTTGCAGTGTCCAAGGCCAGGTTGGACAAGACTTGGAGCAACCTGGCCTAGTGGAAGGTGTCCCTGCCCACGGCACTGGATGACCTTTGGATCCCTCCCACCCCAAACAAGTCTGATTCTGTGATCTCTTATTAATACAAGTCTCAGGACTGTTGAAAGAGGACTCAAGCACTGAACAGCACTAGGAGCAGACATGTGACTGCTGCTTCTCTAAACCGAAAACCAAACCTGACCACGCACATACCCCAAAAAAATCCCTTTTCCCAAGTTATTTCTGTATCTGATGCTCTATATTTCATAGCACGTATTCAACTGTTAAATGGGCTTTACTGGCTTGTAGCGTTTTGTATCAATATTTGATCACTTCCTCCAACTTTAAGGAAAAACCAGTATATTGGAGGCACTTAAGAGCCTTGTGGGAAAGCTCTGAGCACCCTGGGAAAGCTCCGAGCACCCTGGGAAAGCTCCAGGAGTGGCTGTTTTGAGGAGGAGAAAGACAGTTGGTTTGTATTTGCAAGGACGTCGAAGGGTTTGGTGATGGGGTTTGTTGCTGCAGTAGTTCAGGTTAGGAAACCCTGGAGATGAAGACTAAGAGAGCTCCCCAAGACAGGGAGCCTTGAAGCCTTGAAACAATAATTCTGTTGAGATTTTTCTTCTGCTTGTTGCTGACTGCAAATGGTCTGAAATGGGGGGGCTGAAGGGGTGGAGTAGCCTGAGCTCTGCAGTTTTTCTGCAGGAGTAATTCTGGGGCAGCATGAAGCTGAGCTTTCTAAAGTGAAAATAAAGTTCAGAAGAGGAGAGGAGAACCTTTCCTGACTTTGCTGTACTTTTAGGGAATGACAAAGCACTGCTAGCTTCTTCCCTCCTGTCTGACCTTGCAAGGGACGTTTCTGGGCGAGGTGGTGACCTGCTCTGTCCCGGTGTCTGCTCACCACCATTAGCTCAGGGGGCTCTCCTGCCTCTCATTTTCAGAGTGCTGAGGTCAGGTACATGCTCTTTGCCTCCTCCAAGCCAGTGGCTAATGATGTTATTAATAAGAGGAGCTGTGCACCTAATTTTTCACCCAGGACACGGAAAAAAAGCCCTCTTTGTCCTTGGGGTGCTGACATCCATATGTGTCCAAAACAGATGAACTGGTAAGAAAACAAGAGGCCTCAGAAGGAAACCTCAGCCTTTTCCCTCGCTATCTCTAATTTTTCATGTCTATCAGAGCACAGGAGATGAATTTCACAATGTCTGACTCCGCTCAGAGGGAAGGGAGGGAAACATTTTGTCCAGGCAGTCGGTGATGGTTAAAAAGGGAGATGAATTTTGCACAGTGCTTTAAAAAATTGCCTTAAAATCTGACCCAAATGTGTGCTCTTCATTCATTCTTCATAACTTTCCTTTCAAAAAGCTTTTAAAACTCCTCAGCACAGGGCTGGGATGCACTCTGGGCTGTGAAATTATCTTTGCAGACCTTGGAACTTTTTTTTCCAATGGTAATTTCAGAGCTCAGATGTCAACAAAGCAGTGCACAGTATCATCATCTCCCTCTGGACTTCTAAAATCTGTATCTCCAGGGGAAATCTATGGGGACCATGTGACATCAGCTCTGAATGCATTAATAAGAATGAAACGTAGCATTTGTTAAAATCCTTTTGCTGGAGAAACATCCCATTTTCCTGATTAAGAGCTGTGTCAATGTTACATCACGCTGAGTAGATGTTTCTGGGTATCAGGCTGACAAATTCTCACCAGCTATAAAAATACCTGGAATCTTCCTCTTGGCATTAAAAGACACAAACATTTGCTAAAGTAATTACTTTTGTTGAATGAATTGGTGGTGTGTCTGGGGAATTTGCTGCTGCTGAAGCTTTTTTTTTTTTCCACCCCTTCAACCTACGTGTCACGAAGTAATTCCTTGCAAAGGCTGCAAAAGGCTTAATATAATCAATTCCCATGCAAATAAATATAACTGTGCTCGTTATTGAATAGAAGACAGGCCCTGGAAAAATCTCAAACGAAGGCATATTGTTCTTTGGCAAATATTTTTCAAGTGTTTCCTCCTCTTCAAGCTGGAGATCCTTCTAATTAACCAGCTATGGCAACAAATGCTGTCTAGCTGAGGGTCAGCTCCAGAGTTCAAACCCCAGCTGGCTGATCTCTGGACGTGACTCATCCACCAGAGAGGTCCAAACGTTCCCCTGCAATTTTTAGTCTTTGCCCTCACCCTTCCAGTATTAAGGCAATTTGTTATATTCCTATCAAATATTTATGTGGTTTCTGTGCTGACTTTTAGTAAGAATTCCTGAGCTAGGGGGAGAGTTCCCCCAGAGCGTGTGCTCTGCTGCTTGTGAGGTGCTTTGTGCTGCGTCCCCTTCCCACTCCAGATACAGCTGAGTTTCTAAGGATGCCAAAAAAAGCCAGGAATAAAAGGCACGAGCAAAAAGAGGGGTAATGTTATATTTACCTTTACTGTTTCTGTGGCTAGTTAAAGCCTGCATGCTTTTACAGGGTGATCAATACAAATTTCAGGCAGTTTGGATGTTCACCATTGGTGCAGCACAGCCTGGCTGTAAAGTTTATCATCACTGGGAGATACATAAAAATATAGCAATGCAGTCTCTGTCTTTGGGTTTGTTTTTTATTATAGGCTGCTTTTAAACAGCCTCCAAGGTCAGGTTGGAGGGGGCTTGGAGCAACCTGGGCCAGTGGAAGGCGTCCTTGCCCAGGCAGGGGGTGGCACTGGATCAGCTTTAAGGTCTCCCCAACCCAAACCTTTCTGGGATTCTCTAATAATGCATTTGATTATGTGCTTATTCCATTGTGTATCTTTTAAATAAGGTCTTCAGTACTGTAGAAGTTTTCTCATGGAGATGAGGACTTAGGTTTCTAATTCCTCGTCTTTGGAGCCTTTCTGAGTTTTGGAAGTCTGAATGGTGGGAGGTTATAGTTTCTCTTGGTTCCAATTCCCCAAATTTCCCAGTGTGGTTCAGGCATTTACACATAACCAGTAAGAAAGACAGAAACAGATTCTAAACTCTAGAAAGAGTGGCAAGAAGGTCTGAACAGAACAGAAGCTGGGTATTGCATTATTGCTCTTCTATAATCTTATTTTCCATTGCATGAAGTACATACTGATGACACTCCCAATCTGTGGTTAATATTCAAAATACCTTCAAAACTTCGGGTTCAAAATCAAAGTTAGATTAGAAACTGAGCTAAATGTTTTTGGAGAAATGCTGGTTTAGATCTTTTGGGGGTTGGGTTGGAAAAGTAAAGTATTCTGCTTTTGTCACTGAAAAAACCTGCCAAAAAAAAAGAGAAGAAGAAAAAAAAAAGCCAACAGAAAACAACCAGCCTCACCCCTGTTTTTAAAGTTTAAGCTTCCATAAACCTGGAAGACACATCTGCCTAAATTTACTTGGCTTGAATATTTGTCCTAAGGTTGGAAGGTTCTGCCAGGACATTTGTAGATGCTCTGTGACAGCCTGTCCATGGTATTTGTGTGCTGCATATGGAATTAAGGGCAAGGAGGAATTTTCATCCTGCCAGGCTCTTTGATCACTCTTCTGTTGAATCCATCTCTAAATAAATCTGTTATTTAAATGTGGTTCAAAGGAATGAAAACGCAATATATAAGGGACTGTTTGGGTGCCACTGAAGGTCAGTGGGGAAAACTCCCACTCACCCAACAAGGATTTCACTTTTGCCCTCAGGAGGGAACCAATGCACTTGGAAAATTATACAAAGTGTGCCTGCTCTTAGTGCCTCAAACTGATGGCTTTTGGAATAATTCTGCTGCCTTAGAAGGTTCAGTTATCTGTCTCCTCTCCGATTTCTGCTCGTTCGGCCGATGTTGTGGTGTCTCTTTTCTGTTGATCTTACCACACCCTTTTTAGCTTTAGACACTCCAAGTGTAGATTCAATTAAATGTGGAAAACAACTAACCCAGAGGAACATCCTTTGGGTGACTGTTACAAGGAAAAGGCCTTTCCATCTCTCCTCCTGTGCCCTCTGGCTGTGCCCTGTGGCTCAGGGGCAGGAACGGTGCTTGCAGCAGACCTGTGCCCACAGAAAGCTGCTTAAAGCAATTGGATATGGGAATGTGCCACATGGCCAGCAAACCTCAAAGCTGAACACTTTGAATGGAGGGACAAGCCTCATTCTGTGCAATATTGCTTAGATATTCTAAAGCAGGTTTAGGTGGGAAGCAGATTGTCAGTCACTGAAAGTGTCCTGCTCCAGAGATCTCAGCAAACCATCATTTCATAGAAAACACCTCAACATGTCATAAAAACAGTATGTTTTAAGACCCAGGAAATCCAAAGTTGGGGTAAAAAATTACTGTACTAGGCAGGCTACAAAAATAAATGTTCTATCTTGGAGTTGTTTTTCCATGAAGGGATGTCCAGAGTGAGCCCAAGGCTGAGAGTGTGTAGGTGAGGAGCACTGGGCTTGGTTCCTCCTCCCAGTACACTCACAGTGGCTGTGCTTTGTAAAATCAGCCCCCCTGGGCATTTCCAAACGCTGCCAGTTGAGTTCCCTCTCCATCCACAGCTTCCTATGGATGTGGGCTCTCTCCTTATCTGCTGTGCCCTGGCCAAGCACCCTGCTAAAGCCCAGAGCACAGGTGGCTGATAATCTGGTTTAATTATAGTTAACGTGCTTAATTTCACAAGTGATGTGTAAAGCTGACAGGCAGTGCCAAGGAGCTTTCCATCCTGGTGTCTGAGCCTGTCTGCAGTCACACAGCCTCCAGCTCACAGCCTTTCAGTTATTTACCCAAAACTGGTTTTGAAGGAAGAATTTAAGAAAAAAAAAAAAATTAAAATAAAGTGTGAATGTATTAAGATTCAAGAGAAGAATGGAAATAAGAGCTCTCACAGGAACACTTTGGCTTCTGCTGATCTACAGGGAATAACGGGTGAGTTTTGGAAGTCTTGTTGGTTTTTACTCCCCCTCCCCCCCATTTCTCCCTGTCCCCTATCCCTCTTTTCCCTTTTGAAAGATGAGCTGCTCCATTTATTTCCCATTGCCAGTTGCTTTTACAGTGCTCAGCCCTGTTACCAGGTGAACAGATCCATGTGCTTGGGTAATGCCCTTCCCAAATGTTGTCCCACTGAATGGGCTCAGCTGCCTGCTCTGCAGATGATGCCTCCTGGTTTGGGGGGATTGTTTGTTGGTTTTTTTTTTAACGTGGCTGTAGAAACAAAAGCCGTGCATGTGTTTAACTTTCTGATTGCCTGAAGGACCAGAGGGGCCCGACAAGCTGCCTGGGCAGCTGCTGAGCCCACTCCATCATTTTAACATAAGCTAAACCCTGCTCCCCCTCAGTGCTCAGCACACAGCAATCTGTCTCCCAGGCTAAATTAAAACCACTTTTAGCATCTGATTAGCTGTGTAATAAGACAGTGCAGGGGGTGTGGAGAACAAAGAGGGCAGGAAGGCAGGAGGACAGACGAGCATCCCATCATTCTGTACTCTGCCATTCAGGAAGGAACAAACCATTTTCTGAAAATCACCCGCCTTCCATAGCAAGTGTGCTCGATCCAGATCCATTCTGAGCAGCAAGAGATGCTAACCCTTTGCCTGGAAGCTGTGGTGTGGGGCAGAATTGAAGCTTCCTCTGTGGCTCCTTCCTGCAGCCCCTCCCGTGGCTGCACTGACTGTCCCAGGGGGTGTGGAGATAACGCTGCAAGAGGCATTTCTTTCTTGCCTTTAATTCTTCTGCTGTTTCATGTCTTTACTTTTTAACCCACGCAGCCCCTAAATCTGCTTTCTCACTCAAAAAAATGACTCCAAATGGTCCTTTGGAACTGAGACACTGAGATAATTACTTTTCCCAGCCCTTGCCATGAACTTGCATCGCGCTTTTTTTTTTTTTTTTTTTTTTTTTTTTTTTTTTTTTTTTTTTTTTTTTTTTTTTTTTTTTTTTTTTTTTTTTTTTTTTTTTTTTTTTTTTTTTTTTTTTTTTTTTTTTTTTTTTTTTTTTTTTTTATCTGTTTCCCTCTTCAAAGTATCCCTCCTTCCTCCTTCAGTATTCCCAAGCACAGCTGAAGTGTCCAGATAATTGTTTGGAAAGTCTATCGAGGCAATATTTAAATGTCAGGTAGTGCAGCCCCATGGTTACAGCAGTTCCTCAATCCCACAGCTACAGATGTTACAAGGATATGGCATGTGTTCAAAATGATCCTCTTACTTCAGCTAGAGACTGGAGAACCTATAAATTCATGTTTATACCTCGACAATAAAGCAGTAATTGTATATCTTACGTGATTTCTGTGGCTGGTAAATTCTTTATATTGTGGTGAGCGAGCTTTCAAAACCGTCATGTAATGAAGCTGCAGATGTTTTGAAGTAAATGGAAACCTGGGATTCTGCTGCTGCCTCATCAGCAGGAGATGTCTGTTGGGTTTGGGGTGGTGGTTTTTAACAGCTGAAATAAAGCCAAAAGTAGATTTGATAGAGCAATACACGAGAGAAGTTGCATGGTGGGGCAGGGAAGGAGAGCTCTGCTGATGAACAGATTGCAGGGAATTTAGACCTGTGGCTTCTCCAAGCCTTTAGAAACAGCTCCAGGTGCTGTCAACCCTCGTGGGAGGAGGAACTTGGGATTGTTGTGCCAGGTTTCCTTGGAGAGGTTCATGGGAGATGGTTGTGGTATCAAAGAGCATAAAATCTGTTTGTGATCCTGCCAAAACCTTCCCCCACATCAGGTGTGTTCCTGAGGGGAGCTCATGGTGGGGAATGTCGGGTGCATCTCCCATTTGGGTGGGAGAGCACAGGAAATACACCTATTTCTTCACTCCACAGTTCTTCTTTCCCTCTAAACAGGTTTTCTAAAACATTGTCTGAAAACGTTCCACAACATTTTCAGGGAACCAGATGAAGGGGCTGATTGTAAATTTGGGGGGTCAGATTGTTTCCAGCCGTGTGATTCAGGTCATTATTCCTCCCCTGTGATTTGATACTGAATGGAAAGGGTGAAAAAAAAAACCAAAAAAAAAGAAAAAAAGAAAAGAAAACCAAGCAGTGGCATCTGGGAGAGGCAGTGCAAACTTGGAACAAGGCTCTGGAAAGAACAGGGGGATAGAGCTGGAATAGGGGAGATGTTTGGGGAGATATCCAATCTCATGAGGAAATGAATATTTAAGTCTTCAGTCTTTGTTATTGAGCCAATTATACTGCTTTGCAAAAGGTCATCTTTCCTCTGTGCTACTCTGCAGTGACACATAAAGCAGATATTTGGGTGGTTTGGAGTTCAGGTATGTTTTTGGATGGCAAATAGTCACATCTCTGGAACAGGAGCCACGAGCCATTATACTGCTTTGCAGAGGTAAAAATTGCCAATTGTGGGGATTCAGGCACTTGCAGATCTGTCCAACGGAATTTATTCTGGACATACAAAAAAAAAGTATGAGGATCTGAAAGATGTTTGCAGTTTAAATATTGCATGCAACCAGCAGTGCAACAATTTACCTGGCCCAGGTAAGGGAGGACAGTCTGTGTTCGTGTGTGCACGTGTGGATCTCTGTTATATGCACATATTAATATGTATGTGTGTATTTACATATACAAAATAATACATACAGGACTAAAAGGGAAGTTTTACTATTTCAAGGTGAGTTCAAAGTTATTCAGTTCAATACTTTTCTTCCCTCCCCAGCTGATGAAGTGCAAAGTCTGTCTCATGCCTGATCTCAGGGCTGGATATTTGGCATTTACCCTCATAGATGACTTAGGGTGAAATTCTGGAGATAAAGCAGGATCTGTGAAAATACTTAAGGACCAAAACTGATGCCCAGGTGTGAACTTTGGTAGGTTTAAGGAGGGCTGAGTGTTGGTTTAGGGCTGTTTCTAGTTAAAAATGCAGTGAGGGGGTCAGCTGTAACGTTAAAGGAAGATGCTGTGGCATCTAAAGGGAAATTCCTTATTTAGCAGGAATATTAAGTGTGAAATGCCACAGCTCAACACATAATTGAAGGAGACAGTCAGCACTGCTCCAGACAGTACTGTACCCCCAGTGTCCCTGGCTGGGGGAATTACTCAGGCTTTTAAACTCCCATTAAAGTGCTTTGTTAGGCTGATGTAAAACCCTCCACTCCCACTCAGGAGACCTTGAGAACCTGAAGATTTAGTACTACAAAATAGGCTTCATTCTTGAAGTAGGTTCTCTTTAGTGTTGACATATATATATAAAATCAGGAAAATTTAAATTGCCCTGCTGTATTCTGCATTCAGGACATGCAAGACAAACACCCTTCTATTAGCACGTGTGCAAAAAATGGGAAGCTAAATTGAACAGTAAAACATCTGCCGTATGTGAACAGTGCAGATGTTCCTATTTGCTAGTGAAAAGGGTGAATAAAAGAGCAGGGATGTTTCTGGGAACAGAAACGTTTGTCAGCCCGGGCAGAGGGACTGAAGGTGGTGCCATTGACCCAGCAAAGCCTCTGCATTCCAGGGCTCCCGTCAGCTGCTCTGCTCCTGGACAGGGACAGAGCTCATGACAAACTTCGGACTTTGCCGGTTTTCTCGTTTATATTTGCTTAAAATTTAACCCTTGATTCTTTTTTTTTTTTTTTTTCATTTGATGTAAATATGTCTTGATTTCTCGGGGTTGGGACTGTTTCGTTTCCTCTGACAGAAGTCACTCCTGGGGCCTGAAAAGCAACGGGTTGGGGTGCTTGAAGTGACAGTCGGGTGGTTTCTGAGCTGCAATGCTTTGGTTAGGATGGATCCTGAGCTGGGAGATGGTCATGATTTATTTCTGTGCTGCTCGTGGGGCTGGTTTGTTATCTAACCTAAGTGGCTCAGGGTGATGCAAGTATCTATCCAGATCTAAGTGCACACACGTGGAGAAGAGGCAGGTGACTCTGCTGAATATATTTTCCAAAAACCTGCCCTGAATGATAAGCAAAGAAGTGCAAATTGATGCCACCACAGTTAGGGGGCAATATTTTAATTATCAAACCAAAAAGAATTTGAATGGTACTAATTACAGCTTGAAAATTTGTCAATAAAGGCAAGGGAAAAAAGGGAATTCGGCTTTCACATCTTACTAACTAATATTTTCTAGTCTGTGTTGCCACGAGATAAAGAGCACCTGGACAAGCAGCACATCTGCAGAAACTGAATCCAGATGCTTTTAGGAGTGTTGGCCAACTGATTCTCTCCAATATGTTTTATGGGGATGAGGAAAATAGAAGCCAGAGCAGTGCAAGTACATGTAATATCCATGTTTGAGAAGAAAGGGGTGATTTAGACAATTGATGGTGCGTGGGAGCCTGCTACTGATTTTTTGGTAGAATTGTAGAACAGCCAATATGCAACTTAATTCTGCCATCCTTGTCCTTAATAGATGGGGTATTTATTGACTTGAATTGAGACAGGCTTGACTTCTGTCTCTGCCAGGCCTTGTCAGTGCCTGCAGAGCAGCAGTGGTGCCTGGAGGCCAAGGAGATGCCTCCAAACCTTCTGATTGAGAACCTCCATCAGCAAAAAATGTGTCTGTGTATTTGGAAATCATATCCATGTACTACTGAAGTTCTGAGACCATCTTCCCACACCCCAGTGGGTCACGATGCAAACCTCTTTGGAGACCACTGGTCTGAGCAAGGAGAGCCACCAAACCCTCTCAGGAGATGTAATTCTGATAGTTCTCCAGACATGGCTGTAAACTGGAATTCTTGCAGAGCAGCTGAGTTTAACTGGAGTCATGAGGATATCAAACTACATAAATTTTAATATTCTGGTAGGAAAATAATTGCTGAATCTGTAGATGGCACAAATGGAGGGCCAGAGACAGCTTTGGGATAGTTTGGTCAGTAGAGCCCGAGCAAACAACGTGCATATTTTATTACATGTAAATGTAAAGCTGAGTGTCTGTAAACTGGGTTGGAAGAGTGGGAACTCTGTCCCAAGGAATTGGTTCTGTAAAGCTCCAGGGAGTCTCACTGAGCAATCAGCAAACTGGTGAGAGGCAAAGAGGCAAAGAGAGCTTTGGTGGACACGAAGTGAACTGATCTGCTCTGAGTGTTTCCAGCATTTAGAAAAACTGAAATGATTTTGGGAGCCTCTAACTTCACAAACTGCTGGGTCTAGGATGTGTTTTCAGGTGTCAGGATGAATTGCTGACGAGATTCCTATTTTCTGTTCTCTCTGGACAGTTTCATTAATAACTCCCTGCACAGAGGGGGTAATTTTGTAGAGGCAATTACAGATTTGACAGGCTGTACACATGGTTTGAGAGCTCCATGCCACCAACTGCTGCTTGAAACAAATGACTCCCTGGCCTGGTGGTAGAACTGAGGAACTCAAAACTGAAACCTTGAGCTGCACAAAGAGCCCTGATGATTTTTCTGTTTTCTAATGTTTTCCTCCAGTGACAAATCAAACTATCCCTTACTGCTGCCTGAGACCAGGGTTAACCAAAATAAAGAAATAGGTCAGGCCATGGTGCTGATGACACCAAGGCTGTGGGTTTGATCCCTACGTGGGCCATTCACTTAGGAGTGGGATCCTTGTGGGTCCCTTCCAACTCAGAATACTCGGTGATCAATAAAGCATTTCTGGCTGTAATGAAGATGTGCAAATGCCTTAAGAATTCTGACTTGACTCTCTGTGAAGGACCTCATCCCATCCAGGGCAGGGGAATTTGTCCATTCCAGCAGGACTGTGTTGCTTTAGCCCAGACCAGCACATCACCTTGTGCTCTGGGAGGAGGATGTGCAGGGCAGACCCTGCAAGGATTTGACCTCTCTGTGTTCTGGATATTTGTGTAAATTGGTGTTGTGCTCCATCATAGCACAATGTGCACAGCTGGGATTTGTGCAGAGTGTGCACCTGCCTTGCAGAAGTACAAACTAATCCCATTTTGGGATAAAGAAGGAACAGTCTGAGGGCAGAGTGCTGGCTTAGAGCCTCCCAGTCTGTTTTCATGGTCCCCAGTGGGCTCCCTCCATCCTTACTTTCAGTGCTCCATCACTAAAAAGGGGGAATATCTTTATCATACTTTATAATTCACTCTGAATACCTTAACCCAAATTGTATTGCTTTAACAGTGAGCTTAAGCATTGCTAACTTTGGTTGTTTACATCAGGCTGTCCTTAGAAAAAGAGGAAAGAACAACCCCCCTTGGAGGGCCTGAGAAGTTTGGTGTCTCCACAAAGTGGCACTGAGTGCTGAGCACCAGATATGGAAAATGCACAACATGGGGTGTGTCCTTGGCTGGGAATTCAGTTTGCTCCTCACATCACAGAAGTTAAAGCTCATTATATACAGCAGGAAAGGTCCCTTGCTGTGGGAACATCGGCAAGTTGCTGGTTTTGCCGATTCATTCACCGGTGAAAATGCTTTTTTGAAGCATTTTGAAGCACGAAGGGAAGATAAATGTTATTCATTTGCTAGAGGTAGGGACAGGCTGCACATTTTGCCAACTCATCACAGAGCCATGTTCAATAATAGTTTTTAATGCAGCCATTTCCCTCTCCTCTGCACATCTTGCAGTGATGCTCTTGTTCTGTTTTCTACTGCCACGCTTCATATCTGCTGTAAGAAACGAAGTTACAGGTCAGGAGAGTTAATTGGGAGCTGAGTGATTTCCATAGGCCACAGAGAGGGAGCACCATTTGGAGACAAAAATAGAAAAGCTGCCCCGATGCTCATTCAGCGCTGGCCTTTTGGAAGAGCTTTGACTCCTGTCCTTCAGAGGCTGCAGCAGGCTGGGGGAGGGGTCCCTGGGGGGGTTTGGATGTGTGGGCATAGTGCAGTGAGGGCAAAGTGCAGTGAGCTGACACCAGGAGGTGACACCAGAGCAGCCTCACCTTTATCTCAACATCAACCCCCCAGGAAAAGCACACGTGTTTTTAGGAAGTGGGAATTAGGACCGTTCTTTCTGTGTCCCTGTCCTTCAGCTGACTGTTTGGCATTTTGTTAGGAGGGGGTTTTTAAAACTGACCTGAGTCCAAAGCAAAGAAGAAACTCCTGCTTGCTGTGTGTCCCGAGTGTTTGTCGTGATCCAGCTCTTTGACTTATCAAAGCCCTGAGCAGTCATCCAACCAAATCCACACCAGTGAGTGGCACAGACAAAGCAGAGTTAGCTGCTCTCTTCAGTAGCTCCTGAACTACTAATTAAAATTAACTATTTTAATTGTAGTTTACTTACTCTCTTTACTGAATTTATATATATAAAACTGGGTTTCTTAAAAACCACTTTAGGGCTGCTAAAACAATAAAGCATGTTTCCTAGCAGATCAATCCAAAGAATTGATCTTTTTGATCAGTACGACAACTGGGGAAGAGCTGTATATATGTGCTGGATTGAGGGATTATAAAGCACACTCATCAAGAGGGAAATGGGACAGTGTTGTTCTTCCTGTCTCATTCATCATACTGGTATTTATTTCTAAAGAGCTGCTCCTCCCGTGGAAAGAGGGGAGCAGCTTGAAAGTCATCAGTGTCTGTTTTCATTTCAAAATATATTGAACTTTTTTTTTAGCAACAGCTCTGTCTGTGCCCTCTGTCAAAGCTGATGCTGGGTCTTTCCTGGTGCACAGACAGACCTGGGGAAGTCCCTTGGTGTGGGCAAAGTGGGGCTGCTGTGACACAGCTTTATGGGAGAGCAGGGGCCCCATACCCATGGGTGTGCAAAACTCCTGGAGACTCGGAGCCATCAGTCCAGCCTTTCCACCCACTGATAGGAACAGACTGAAGGAGGAGGTTTGCAGAGGCCAAACCTCTTCCTGACAGCAGTAAGAAGTAAATTACAGTGACAGGTACTGCTGGGTGATTAATAAATGTTGGAAGCAGCAGCAGTTACGGGGAGGTAAGACTGAAATGGGAGTGTCTGGGCTATCAGCACTTCATCCCTTCCACTACAGGTGAGCATGTTGTGTGGGTTTTTCTCATAATTCAGTCATTGTTGACCATTTTGCTGTTCACAGAACTAGAATTACTTTGATTTCTGCCTTAACTCACTCCCAACTCGTCCACTCTTCTTGTGCCAGTACTCATTTTTCATTTCTAGCCCATGTGCTCACCCCAGCAGCTGGCATTGAAAATGCAATTCTTACCCTTTCCTGGGGCTCTCTTGGGCTCAGTGAGCTCATGTTTGGTGGTCCACAGGTGCCAGAGAAGTTTCCACTCCTCCAGTCAGCCAAAGAGGCCCTTGTTACACCCGGGGAAAAGTGGGACTTATTTTTCCTTGACTTTGGAAGGCCAGTGCAGTGTTTCTTGCTGAGGTCTCAGCCCTGTTCCACAAGCCTATCACTGCAGAGCAGGCACAGTGATTAAGTTTAAATCAGCAGCAAGAGCAGCCAACATTCCCAGAGGGAACCAACTTGGTGCAAGGATCTTGCTGGAGAACAGGAGGCAGCTGACAGATGAGATGAGTGCCTGCACTCTCTGCTGTGATTCCAGGGCAGTGGTTCCTTGCCAGGCTGCCCCCTGGCACTCTGACATTAATAGATTTAGGTTTTTAATGCCTAACTTGCAGGCTTTTCCCTACATCCCCGCCTCTTGGACTGACAGTTCAACTGAATAAAGCAATGAGCCCTTCCCCTCGGCACGTAATTTTCACAACTTCTGCTTTGCTGCTGCCAGTACAGGAACCAAGTGATACACCTGAAAATGCCCCCAGTGATGTTATCCTGCCTTATGTGCTTCTCCCAGCTTTGCAGTGCTGTGGAATGTCTGCCTGGGAGCTCCAATAAACCCCTGATGAGCTGGAGGATGTACCTGAACGTGCACACCTATTTAGGGATGCAGTGATTCTGCTTCTTCATTTTAGATGCATTTTCAGAGGTGAAGTTTGGAAGAAATTTGGAAATAAATTTGATCTTTTGCCAGGCCAGGTTGGAGCAAACTGGGCTAGTGGGAGGTGTCCCTGCCCATGGCAGGGGTGGAATGAGATGAGATTTAAGGTCCCTCCAACCCAAAGCAGCCTGGGATCCTGTGGTCTCTACAAGCAACTGAAAGGCAAAACTAGGGCTAGAAAACAGAGGCTGCTGCAATTGCTGCAGAACTTTTGTACAGCACAGAGAGATGGAATAATTCTACAGCTGGTTTTGGTGACTTCTAATACCACAAAATCAAACACCAGCTGCATTTGAATGACAGCCCGGTCCTAGCTGCGACATAAGCCCTGCTAATTTGCTTTCTCACACTTTCAATGATTAAAACCAAAAGGCAAGTGGTCTGTAGTCGAGTTGCCACTACTTAATTTGTCTGACAACCCCACCAAAGTCAGTGGCTTTCTGGTTGCTCTTCCCTGCCAGGTACAACTGGTCTGGTTTCAGAAGTGGCCTTTTTTTATACATTACTGTTTTCTCTGTATTTGTACCCAGATTCTCTTTCCAGACCCATGTGATTGCATTTGCTGTGGGATTCCATAGGTCGAGTCCTTTAACACATTCCCATGAGTTGTATGGAAAATAAGTACTGAAAAATTTATCAAGTTGTTGTCTTCAGCTTTTGGGAGGGAGGGGGAAGAGGAGCCTGCATTAAAAACCCATCAGCCAGAAAACACAGAGGTTTTAAGGAGCATTTTAACTACCTGGTTAATCTCTCCTGAGGCAATTTGGGTATTGATAGAAATGTTCTTATGGGTGGATTTTTCTAATAATTTTTAATTATAAGGCACTGAAACTCATGGGTTTCTCAAAGTACTTTACACATCCTAACTGATGCATATTATTGGACTTGTGAAGGTCTGTCCCTGGAAGGAGGGGGAACACAGCTGTGTGCAAGTCTGGAGACAGAAAGCAGAATTCTAAATATTTTTCCAATATTGATACTTTCTATGGATTTCTTTAGCTCTATTTCCACAGCTTTTCTTTTTTTTTTTTTTTCTCTCTGGAAAGAGACCATCTCTTCTATACTGAGCAGGAGGAGAAAAAGGGTTATTTAAAGTGAAGAAAAATTAATTCTTACATCCAGGATTGAAAGTCAAGGGTTCTATTTCCAGCTCTGGGGCTGGCTCATAATTGCTCTTTGGCAAGTAATGGTATCATGTGACACCCATTTCAATGGGCTCTGCCTCCTAAAACAGGCAGCTCTTGGTCCTTGCTGAGCTGCACAAGCTTTGTGTGGGGCAGGGATGGACCAGATGGAGGGACTGATCCAGCTGGAAACCCACCCCCAAAGAAAACCCCAACCAAAAACCTAAAAAAAACCCTAAAACCCAGAAAGATGTGGTGATGGATGAGGTTTTGGTTTTGGTTTTGTTTTTTTTTCAGCCAGAACAGCTGCCTGATCCATGTCATTGAGCAGCAGCTCCGAGACATGTCAAAATGTTACCCTAAACCCCCATCTCATGTGCCTTGTCTGGAAAAAGGGGAGAAAAGATTTGAAAACATTTTCTTGAAAATATTTATCTTGTAGATAATGTGGCTCCCTTGAACTGCCCAGGACTCTGCTCAAGTCAAACAATCCAAATAATTGTCCAGCTGCCTACGAAGTTTTGAGTAGACATAAGGCCTGCACTTCTTCAGGGGTCACTGGGTGGGATTAAAATTATCCTGTAGTAAACAAAAATGTCCTTCTTGTACTATGCACATCCCACCAAAGATAAATATTATCAGACAACATGTAATTCATCCCCCATGGCTGGACTTTTGTCTTCCAAATCATAATGAGCTTTGACTAATTTTGCTGTAATTAATCTCTGTCAGTCATCAGAGTGCTGTGCCTTCTGTCATAAAATCATGGAATGGTTTTATTATTATTTTCAGGCATTATTTTCCTTGCACATTTTATCATTGGGGCTATTCTTCATCTGAGCCTCCTCTTCCTGAGCAAATTAGTTAAAAACAGAGAAGACTGAAAATCTCCACAACAAAGAAAGCAAATCTGAACGATTGAGAATCAAACCCTTTTTGTCATGTCCAAGTGCTCTTCTCTGTGTGAAAGAGATGAGCTGCCTTTTGCAAAAGGGACCTTGGAAAATGAATTTTATTATGAACCTCCTTCTTTGTAATATGCTTATCTCATTTAGTCACAGTCAAGTATTAAAATTTCATATCAGTCATGACTGTATATTCATGGGCTGCAGGTTCTGCAGATGATTTTCTGTGACTTGGATTTTGCACCAGTTGTGTGGAGACACAAATGAACAGGCTGTGCTGGGAATCCTTAACAAGCTGTAGTTACACATGCAGATGTCTTAAAAATTAAATCTAGATTTTGCTGTTTTGTTGCCATAAATGTAGAAGTAAAAAAAAAAAAAAAAAAAAAAAAAAAAAAAACCAAAAAAAACCCCACAAAAACACACACACACACATACAAAAAAAAAAAAGCCACACAAAACAAAACCAAACCCCCCCCAAAAAACCCACACAAACAAACAAACAAACAAACCCCCCCCCAAAAAAAAACAAAGAAACCTAGATGACATAGCTGGAAACTGGGGAAAAGGATCAAACTCATCTGGGTTTCCTGAGTAACATGGAAATGGAATGTTCTCTAAGCAAGACACAAGACATCACCTTGTGTTGGAAGCACCTCATGGCACAGCTGAAACAGAGCCCCTCCTTCAGCTAAAAAATAAAATATAACCACCATCAGTGGGTTCAAGACGTGGTTGCCAAGGTGGTTTGTTTGAGTGAAAAGAAAAAGCAAAGCAAATCAAGAGCAGCAGGAAGAATTTTGGGCAGCACTTCAGGTGTGATACCTGTAAGGAAGGTTGATGAGAGGCTTCCAAAAGCCCTAGGGAGAAGGGATGAGGAGCTGGGTGTAAATGCAGTGTGACAGGGAGGGGTCCTGGGAGGGGACAGGAGCAGCAGGAGCAGGAAAGGCCCCGTGGGAAGTGACAGTGGAAAATCCCCGGGGGGTTCAGTGTAAATGAGCTCTGTAGCACTGCCAGGTGAGAGAGGGGCAGCTGGGATCTGCAGAAGGGAAGCATCACATCAGGGACTGTGAAATGCTCTCAGGGGTGGAAAGAGAATTCCTGGAACTGCCCTTCTGCAGGGGGATACTGGAGCAGGGATAGTGAGGAGGCAGGAATGGTTTACTGAGACTAATCAGTCTCAGTGAGAAAGAACCAAGTAAAAATCAACCAAATAACAAAGGTTAAACCCTTGCAAAAGACTTGGATATTTAGAAACGAGATCTGCTTGCACTAAGCCAGATGTAAGTGCCTAAATCATAGAGTCCCAGAATGGTTTGGGGTGGCAGGGACCTTAAAGCTCATCCAGTTCCACCCCCTGCCATGGGCAGGGACACCTTCCACCAGCCCAGGTTGCTCCAAGCCCCATCCAACCTGGCCTTGGACACTTCCAGGGATGGGGCAGCCACAGCTTCTCTGGGCAACCTGTGCCACTGTTTTACCACCCTCATTGTAGCCAACTTTTCTCAAATTAGATCCCAACTTACACTGCATTGAGGGTGCTATCAGCTCACTCTTTGATGGATTTCTTTAAATATAATTGTGCCAAAGTCTGAATCTGCTTTAGCTTTCAAAGTATATTATTTTCTACCGCTGTGCCAGCATTCTGTTACTCCCAGGGCTGGTTTGGTTAAGATTACTCTGATCCTTGTGTGCAATGACTGCAGTCAGGCTTGTCCTCATTGTCTCCATCTTCCCCTCAATGGGTGCCCTGCCAGCAATTAAACTTCCAACTGGGAAATAAGGAGAATGGGATTGAGGCTGCATCACTAAAGGAATGAACATATATCAAATAAACTACAGCAAAATGACAAAAACCGTCTGTGCAAAGCCAGTGATGATGATGTTACAAGAGCCTGTGACAGCCTCTGACTGAAGGAAACCAATGGCTTTGCCCACAAACAGACAAATTGGTCTCTTCTAGAAAGGGACATCATTCCAAACAGTGGGGTAGGAATCGTTCTCATTCCTGGGAAATGCCCCCCAGCACCCTTGTGCTGCAGGTAAGAAGGTGTCTCTAGAAGTGTAGTTATTAACTGCAGGGTGCAAACTCCAACCAGCCTCAGGATTATGCTGCTGTCACTGTTAAGGCTGTTCAGCATTTGAACACGTGATGCTTGTTTGGGGGTTGATTTTTAATGAATTGTTGGGATGAAATATTGGGATATTCCATTTTTAACCCAAATTCTCACCTCTGCATGCAGCTGCAGCCCCACAGCACCTGGTCACCTGCTGTTGCTTCAAAAAATGCAGCTAAACTGGCCAATGTGAAAAGCAAAATATACAGGAGGAACAGCACACGTGGATTTCCCAAATATATTGGGTTTCATGTCGCCCAGCACTGTTTGAGCCTTGTTTCAGTTCCCAGGAGTTTCTCCTCTTTGCAGACGAGCTGGAAGGTGTCAGTGTACAAGATTCATTCCTGTTTCCACAGAAAGCAGCAGTGAAATCATCTGGCTTGCTGTTCTTGCATATCTCCATTGCTGGGGCTAAATTATTGCCAAGAATGTAGCTAAAACCGCTCTGTCTCTCCTCTAATTTCCAGCCTTCTATGTAGTAATTTCTTCCCACTTGCCTGGGCATTATTCTAAAGGTAATTGAAATCACACTGTGTGTGACAGCACATGCAGGTTCCCTTCAGCTCTGTTCTGGCAGCCATTAATCTAGAAGAGAAAAAAAAAATTGGTTTGAATTTGTCTTAAAAATTAAATCACGTGAGATTCTGGTGAAAAAATGATTGTGAAAATAAATTACTCTTTGAGAGCGAATTAGTTTCCCCCCTATAACTCTTAGAGGTCATAATCATTGCACCCAGCAGGTGACATTTGCCTAGAGTTTATCTGATTTTATTAATATGCTTATGGAATATATAGGGAAGATTTTTCTGAATTCAAGAGGGTGCCAAGACCTTCTGCAGTTGTATTTATGAGCTGGAGAAACATCCTTGTGAGGCACTGGAGCCAGGACACCTCACACTTCACCTCCAAGCTGTTCAATCCATCCCATTCTGGGTGACTTCAGTGCAGGCTGAATTGGGCAGGGTAAGTTTTCAGCCTCCAGGCAGTCAAGGAGGGACTTCCTGGCTCTTGATCTTGTCTCCAGGTCTGGTGTAGGACAAGGATAATTCTGATAAAGGCTTATTAGTATTTCCCTGAGTTTACAGAGGTAAATAAAAGTGAGGTCATTGCGTGGTGTTGAGCTTTGTCTGCTCTGACTTTCAGGGAGACTCCCCCGAGGTGGTGCTGGACTTTTACCTCGTGTCAGAGGTGCAGATGGTGCTATGTAAGAGCAAACCAGCCACTTCAGTGTCATTCACTCAGCATTTATCAGTATTTCTGCAAACGCTCCTTTTCCTGGGACTTCAGAGTCCTTTTGGACTCCTCATGCTCCAGCTGCTTTTCTTACGTGTCTGTGCCTAATCCTAGGTGTCTGAGCTGCACAGTGTGAGGTTTTCTGTCTCTGAAGGTCAAAATCCTCACAGTGACATCACTGACTTGCTTCCAGACAGGCTGAGGCCATGGAACTGTTGGGAGGTTTGAAGTGGAGCACATAAGGAAAAATAAATCAGTAAATCCCTGTGCCCAAACAACTTCAGCAGTGCAGTAAAAATAACACAAAGAAGCTAAAGCAGAGTGTAAAATGGATCAGCCCTGCAGCTCAGGGGGTCTAAGGGAGCAGGAGGAGGGATACCTTCCTCCAGTCAGCCCCAGCCAGCTCATTCCACAACCTCACACCAGCTCCAGCTGGTCTGGAACTGTGCAACCTTGGTAGTCTTCTTTTTTTTTTTTTTGGTTTTAATTATTGTGACAGTGATATAAATTGTTCTTACCAATATGTATTTCAGTAATGTTTTGCACTTATCCAGCATCTTTGCATTGAAAACCTCAGAAGTGCTTAACAGAAGGGAAATCATCTCCATTTTTTCCACAGGGAAAGCTGAAGCAAGTTTGGAAGGACTTCTGGTGGGGCTTATCTTAGAGATCTTTTCCAACTTTAACAATTCTCTGATTCTGGAGAGGCAGCACACTCAGATTTTTCAATTTAGGGTTATTTTTCCTGTTCTTTTTTCCCTCTGTACTGGAATGCCATTCCAGAGGCACGAGACCTGGGTGCAGGAGGTCCCTCAGCCTGCATCATCCCTCAGCTCTGCCTAGGATCTTTGGTTTGTGTGTGTTCTGACCTTGAACCTGGAAGAGAGAGAGCTCTCTGTTCTTTGGTGACAAATTACATGGCAAAGATGAAGAGGGGAACTTGTCACAGATCACTGGCAGGCAGGAACGGGCTGGGAAGTGTCTGTCTGGACACACTGTCATCTAACAGAGGGATCTATCTCATGGAGGGAGGCAGTTAAGAGATCCTGGTTGCACTGGAGAGCTTGGACTCATGCCAAAGGAATAGCTGAGAATGATGAGGAAGGCGAGACAAGAGCCAAACACACAGGGCTGCTCATGTATCCTTTCAGTCCTTCTGGATTTCCTGCCCCAGGGGAATTATTTTCCTCCTGATTTTGTGTGCCCATGTTTACATGTTGAACCACACTGAACCATCTCCCTGCAGGGGCTTTATCCCAAAAGGCACATCAGCACTGTGGCCCTTGGAAAGTGCTGTTTCTATCTCCTAAAAAGCATCTGCTCCTTCCATCCCTGCAGAGAACTGAGAGGCTGGAGTGATATGGGAAGGGACACATCCCTGTGACAGCAAACCAGAAAGATTTCCCATCTGTGAGGAGGTACCAGGGGAGAGTGAGCACAGAAGACAGGGAAGGAGGGGGAACAGCTTACAGATAACGCGGGGTTTGGTACAGGGAGCTGAGATCGACAGCCTGATGGGACAGCCTGGCTTTGAGGTGATTTACTCTGTGCTTTGTCACAAGGGGATCACCTTGCCTGTCACTCCTGAATTACACTTCTGCAGTGCTTCCCAGTTCTTGGAAGAGCTTCCAGTCCTCCTCAGTCAACAGACTTTGGAAGTAACCGTGAGCAGTGTCATCCCAGAAAACTAAGGGAGCTGATGAAATATGGTGGTTTTATGATTGAAGGGATCTGGTAAGAAGTGGAGCAGTAAACAGAAACTCCTTGCCAGTTTTGGGAAAAGGTTTAGGGGCGGGGGCACTTCCTTCCCCCTGGCTAAACGCAGTGTGTAGGCTGATTGGATCACAGGTGTGTTGTGACGGGTAGTACTTGAGATACTATTTCTGGGTCTTATACTCCCATTTTAAAGCTCCTGATCTGCCGCCACATGTGTCTGCAGAACTCCAGAAAAACAGAGGAGAAAATTTTGTTCCAAATTTTTTTCCTTTTTTCGAGGGATATCAAATCCTCTGGGAAAATAGTGGAACAGATCTGTTAGTTGGTTGGACAGATCCTGGTTTGTTTCCTCTGAAGGCTGGAGAAGCCTGACCCATAAATTTTTGACTCAGAGGTGCTGAGCTGTTCCCAGAGTGTAAAATGGATCAGTCTGCAGCTCGTGGGGTCTAACAGAGAGGAGGATGGATGCCCTCAACCAGCCAACCCCAACCAACTCGTTACACAACCTCAGCCCTTCCAGTGCCATGCAGGAGTCTGGCAGGGGAATGGGCAGGGCTCAGGGAATATTGTGGCAGCTTGGAGAGGCTGATCCATATTCTGTCTGGTTAGTGATGTTTAGGAGGATAATCCAGAGGAAACACAGTCATGAATAAAATTCCAATTAGAAGATAAAACACTTTCTGCCTGGGCACGAAAGTTCTGGTTCAGCATTTTGATGCTTCTGCATCATTTTGTTCCAGATTGTGAGTTGTAAATTGCTAATCTGCTCCATTTTGGGCTGAGCGAATATTACCTGAGAATTAGTCCGGAATTTAGGAAGTGATTCAGTTCTGGGAAGGCACACGTCGCATCATCATCTCGGAGAGCCTCACGTGTGCTGCCGGAGCTGCTGCTCCGTGTGGCAGGGCTGGGGAGGGCCCTGACCTTGCAGTGCGATTGCCGTGCTCGCCACAGCTGCACAGGGATGGCTCCGGCAGCTCTGGAGCTGCTGGGCAGGAGCTCCAAGGTCCGGCCCATCTCGGCGGGGTGAGGTAAATGTGCTGAGCAGCACAGAATATCCGTCACTGCTGCGCTTCCCGGCGAGGGCTGACCCAGCTCCATCCCCGGCTGGAGCTCCCTCTGTTAGTGCTGCTCATCCTCCGCAAAGGGAACTGTCCCCGCTCCACCTGGCTGCTGGATTTCATTTACCCACGGCCCGCCGAACAATGAAGTCAGAGGTAGGTGAATGATGCAGTGCAGAAGTTGCTGCAGCGGGAGCTTCGCCACGGAGATGATTTAATGTTATCATGGTTTAATGTATCGGGCTGACGGCGGAGGGAATATTAATAAATTCTGTTTGTGCACGTATCGGGCTGGGGGGGGGGAGGCAAAACAAGGCGTTGTGGGTGCAGCAGATGACATTTTCTAATTAAACAGCTTTCTGTTCTGCCTGAAGTAGTCATGTTCAAAGGTTTTGCTTTCCTGCTAATGATAGAAACCCAGGCTTTTCAAGGCTGAGCTATCCATTTAACTTGCTGGAAAGAAGGGAATGTCGTGTTTCATCCTCAGAAATGCATATCAAGTTCTCAGCAGAAAAATAAGGCTGTTAATCATCGCAGCTGATGTGCTGTGTTATGTAGATTGCTCGCATTGATTCCGGGCTGTGGGCTCAGGTTTCTTATTTGCATTTAGTCAGTCAAGCCCGTGCCCACCCTGAATCCCTTTCGAGTGAATTTCTGGGGGTTTTTTGCTGGATGCGTTTATTCCTCTTTGTGTATCTGCTTGTAAATAAATCATCAGAACAATAAACAACGCTACAGCAGAGGGAGCAGAATGTTTGGGGAGGCGAAACCCTTCGGTTCCATCGCTGCAACCGATGCAGTTGGGAAAGGAGGGGTTTATGCAAAGCATGAGCGTGTTCCAGGGTTACAAAAAAATCAATCTCCCGGCTGTGTTGTCCATAGGAAGGTGTGGATTCCTGGGACTGGCATGTGAATAGATTCTCAGCAGAGTTCCCAGAGCACAGCCCTTGCACTGGCCTGGGTCTGTAGGTGTTCTGTGCTTATATAAGGGCTGGCTGGCACTTGGGAGGCTGAGTTGGGGTTTTTTATACTCTTAGTGCATGTAATGCGTTTCTCGGGCTTAGTATGTTTTTTACAACAACTTTGTTACTACCTGTCAGGCTCGCTGGGTTTAAAAGATATTAGATTAATGACAGTAGATCGATATATTTTTATTTTAACTCGGCATTAATTGTTGCTGGTTTTCCCAAGGACCACTTACTCGAAACTGCTTTGGGTTTGGTTTCCCTGTGTTCCCTCAAGGCTGTGGAATGGTTGGAACAAGGGAAGCAGAAATCCGAGCTGCCACCAGCACCGAGGGCAGGAAGTTGCAAGATTCCCCTGTAAAAACCAAAGGTCTCAGATGAGCTGCTTCTCAAAAAGTGTTTGAAACACGGCAGATGCTTTTGGGCTTTGCACAGCAGTTTGGTTTGGAGGCAGAGCTTTCCATTTCTTCAAACAGCTGGAAGTAAAGGGCTGAAAAATACACTAAAGTCATAAGCTGAGTTGAAGTTAAAATTCATAGCCACAGTGCTCTTTTATGGGAATTCTTATAAATAGAATGAGAAATACCTTGACTTGTCATCTGCTCATCGATGGCAATGTCAGCAGCGTTCCTGTGCTGTAGAACAGGGATGGTATGGAAACAGTGAATTTGGACCTACATTTTGTACACTGGGAAGGTCCCCTGGGGGATGGGATGAGATTGGCACCTAAATGCAGAGTGTCTCGAAGCAGACTGAGAGCTGTCAGTGGTGTGGCACCAGTGCAGCAGAGGGTGTTTGGGGGTGAGGCACTGTCACTTTGAGAAGGTCACAGGCACAGACACTCAGCCTGGCTTCCTGCAACTCCAGACTCTCCTGTTCTCCCATGTTTTGCCAGGCCCTGTGTGTAGCCCAGCACAGCTGAGGAGCAGTGTGGGGCTCTGTCCTTCTCCCCAGCCCAGCAGGGCTCAGGGGAGGCCGTGCTGGGTTCCTGACAGGCCACCCATCTCACCCCTGTGCCACATCCGTGGGTCCAGCCACCAAGTGAGAAGCTCTGCTTTGTGCTTTTTTAAGTGTGCTTGAGGAAGAGAAAAATACTACTGTATGTATCACGAAAAATGACTTTTTCTGTCACTAAATTATCATTTAGGTTTAAACATGATACCATTGGAAAGTAGTAATCTATGAGGGTTTTTTTTTCTTAATTATTTTTGTTTCTGAAATAAATATGTTCAAGCAGGTTTTTATCTCAGTTAAATGGGAATAAGAAATACTGAAAAAAAATACAGATTTTGAATTCATAAATGCATATAATTAGAATTTCAGTCCTTGTGCTTGTAGTTATATCCATGGTCAGATGTCTGAAGATGCAGAGCCCTTCCATGCATGGTTTCGGCTTTCCTGTAACCTGGACATTTAAGGGTTGTGCACATTGGGAGTGAAAGTTTGGCATTCTGTACACAAATTGAGGGGGGGTTTGGGGGACTCAGGTGATTGTTTTGTGGAGAGCAGGGAGACAAGGCCTGTCTCATTCCCAGTGCTCATTCTCCGTGCTCCGTGTGCCAGAGCAACTCCAGGAAGAGGGAATGTGCCCCGTGCTGAGCAGCAGCACAGCCATAAACCCTCATTTACAGACACAGCTGCCAGTTGGAGACAGTCTGGGTGAAGGGCAAACGGTGCATCAGCAGCTGCCTGAGGCTGGGGCACCTTTGCATTGCTCTGCTGACAAATCCAGCCTGTTCCTGATGTGTTTGACACTCGAGATGAGCAGGCTGGGCTCTGACCAGGATGCTCCTGGGCTGCTGGAACAAAGGAGGCTCATGCTGGGGAACACTGGGGGTGAGGCTGGGACTGTGCAGGTTATTTCTGGTGGGCACCAGGGGATATCTGGGGGGTATTCTGTGGACAGCCCTCATTTTTTAAGACTCTTACCTGTGAATGGCAATGCTGTCACAGTAAGAAATGCATCCTCAGCAAGGACAGCCAGGAGTTTTGGTGGCATGGAGGCAGCAGGAGTTTAAAGAGGTACATTATGCAGATGTAATGTTGGTCTCCCAGTGCTGTGACAGTATTTCTTCCCCAGTCTTCAGTGAACTAAAAAAAGCTTCAGAGGGAATTTCACATTTTCCAGGAGAGAACTTTTATTCAGGAGGAGAAGAATTGCAGGCAAGTTGGATCTGGTTTTGAGACTTCTCCCAGGCAGAAGCCACTGAATGTGTTAGAGGGGACTACTTCAGGAGCAGAAACTGGATTCGTCAAAGCATGGAAGGTTACCAGGCTGCTGGGATGTGCCCACTGGAAAATTAAGTCACCTCCTGAAGCGAGAGAAAGGAGAGGAAAGGAAAAACTTCAACTTTTTTTAAAAAAACACTTGCTTTTCAGCAAGGCTAAATTGTATGTCTGTGCCTCTTACAAGAAACTGCTTCCTCCTACAGCTACCTTCACCAAAGTGAAAAATCCTCCTGAAATTCAGTTTAATCCAGGCTCCTCATTCCTTTAGATCCCTGAAAAAAACAAAACAAAACAAAACAAAAAAAATCACAGGCCTTGTACATGTGGAGACTGAGCAGCCTGGAGTTTAGGAAGAGTTTCAGCCACTTGGTTAGAAGTTTTCTGATTTGAGCAGTGGGAACATGGACCAGGATGATGCTGTCCAAGGGGTGTAGTAGCCTTTTGTGCTAGGAAGTGCTCATTTGGGTGCTGTCACTACTCAGTGTAGTAGCATTCAGAGGTACTGGAGTAGGATGTGGTTTGGAGGGGGAGGAGAGCTGAGCCTGCTGCTGTTATCATATTTTCTGTTGTGATAGCTGGTAGATGTTCATCCGGAGCTGCAATGAGAACTCCTTCATATTTAATATCAGGCCTGAGGTGCCTGGGCCATAAACTTAAGGAAAATTAATTTCATGGACTCTGGATCAGATCCTTGATGAATGATCTCGGGTTTGTTGTTCTTTGTTTTGTTCCATGAACATATAAATAAACGCATTAAATCAGGAACACTTAACTTTCCCCCTTCAAATAATTTTTTATAAACATTTGGTGATTTATATGCACAGCACAGGCACCCACAGTACAGATGCAAATGTCTTCATTTTTCCACATGGAAAGACTGAGGGAGAGGAAGGCAGAGAACAGTTTGTTCAGCTGCAGGGGAAAGTTGATCTTAAGAGCAGAGTTAAATTCTAGAAACCTTCGTTGCAGTGCTGAGCATTCCCAGCAGCCTGGGAGCATCAGGCGGCATCACCTTCATGGGCTTGATCAGTGAGAGAAAGAAACGTTTCCAAGTGTGATTTGTAGGTGCTGTGTACGTGACATCTGCAGAACGTGGTGCCTGGCAAACGTTTTTAGCTCCTTTGGGTGTAACCAGATCTCAAAGTGAGTTCCACTCAGAGTCTTTCAGGCAATGCTGAATTGACAGTGTAACTGAAATGGGTGTAATCACATCTTATACACTACAGAGTATCTTCCTGCATCCTGCTTTTTACTTGTGTGTGTCATTCAAATCCAGGGAAGCACAGCTGGGCTGCCTTGAACTCGCCGTGATGAGCACAGCAAGCAAAACAGCGGAAACAACTAATATTTACGGGCACACTGGAAAAGGAAACTCATGGAGAGGTTTTTTTCCCAGTCTTTTCCAGTTTTCCCAAGCACTAGGCAGTGCTGAGATCCTCCCTGCAGAGGCAGAAAGCATAAGCAGCACAGCTATGATGCAGTTGGAGGGCAAAGGGGAGAAACCCCAACGTCCTGCGGGGCGAGGGTTGGTTGCGATGACCTCTTTGGGCTCGAGGCAGATAGTTCCACACTGATGTTGTGCACTCCAATAGTATTTTCCTAAGATTTAAGCCAAGAATTGAATCAGTTGAAGGAGTTTTGAAGGCAGCAATCAGCAGAGGAGAACTCAGGGATCAAAGGATGTGCTGCAGAAAGCGGCCTGTTGTGCGGCTGCGTTTATTGTGTTACTCAGAGTGAGCAATAAAGGGTGTTGGTTCAGCTGTGTGCCCCTTCCACAGGGCTCCATCCAGAGGATATTCTTGGATTCAGTTCCAAAAGAAAAAAAAAAAGAAAAAGTATTGCCTTTTAGACACTGCTCCCTTTCTCCTTGTTTGATAACTGCTGCCAGAGATGGCTGGCCTCAGACATGTTTCTTTCCAGCAAAGGGCCAGAGGAAAATATTTACTGGTAACAAGACCTTACTTACTATTGGATGCTATCTGTAGGACACATTAGTATAACCATGATGCTTTGTATCTCTTGATTAAGATCATGAATGGACTGATGGAAAAAATAAAACTCCATTGTGTAATCAGTAATAGAAGTGGTGAGATGGGAAATGGCGAGGGGACACCCAGTTTGAAGTGTCTGAGCATAAGGCATTTTTAACCCAGAGAAGAGCTTATCTGGGCCATTATACTCTTAAATCAGAGCCACACACGAATTTCAAAGGCATTGCTGGCAATCGGAGTGATGGGAACATGAGCCTGCTGATGGAAGGACGGAAGGCTGGGTGGAAAGGGAATAAGCCAGAAAAAATAACTGCAGGGTTAAATTTCACTCTGCCCTCCTTCCCTCCTTTTCCCTTCCTGTTCGTGTGTTACTGTGAGCCCTGTTGTCATGGGACTCTTCTGCAATGCCATTTGTTTTGTCACTTCATCCCACCCTGAACTTTATACTCACCGGCGCTGCCTGCTTGGCTGCTCCGTTAACCTGCTCCCCCGCCCCACGCTTCAGAACCCGGGATTGTGTTCACTCAGCACAACCTGCAGCTGCCCCCCGGCCCCAGCTCCCCCTGCCCGAGCAGCACCCCCTGCCCGAGCAGCTCCCCCTGCCCGAGCAGCACAGCCCTTCCCAGCCCGCCCCACACCACCTTTGCACCGGCTGCCAGCGGGATGGGGGGCCCAGGACATGCCCCGAGCGGGGCTCACCTTCTCGGGCAGGACAAGGAGGCTTTGTGTGCCAGGGAGAGGAGCCCTGGAGCAGATGAGAGCTGCGGGATCAGCGGGATCAGCTGCTGTGGGGTGTGGAGCTCCCCGGGGTGACTGAGCAGGACTGGCCTGGCCGTGCCCCACTGTCCCCACAGCAACCCCCGGGAGCGCAGACCTCACCCTGCAGGCGGGGCTCGAGTGGACGAGGAGCACGAAGGCAGAGGATTTTGTCTCTCCCCAGTGCTTGCTTGTGCTCTCAGCAGCCTGGATGAGGGCTGGAGTTCGTGTTCCCCCAGCTCCCGGGTGGAATCCCGTGTTCCCCCAGCTCCCGGGTGGAATCCCGTGTTCCCCCAGCTCCCGGGTGGAATCCCGTGCTCCCCCAGCTCCCGGGTGGAATCCCGTGTTCCTCCAGCTCCCACGGCAGGAGGGTGGGAGTTACAGCCTCTTCCTGACCAGCAGCTCTCCCTGCCCGGCCCATGCCACCCCCGACCTGCAGCCTGGACAGGTCCCAGGGCTCTCATTTTGTTTCTGTCCCCATTCCCGCAGGGGACCCAACAAAAGCCCAGCTCCAGCTTTACGTTCAGCCCTCACACCCGCTTTTTGGGAACAGATAAGGAAACCCACAGAGGAGATTTATGAGCGGCTTCTGTTTGGCTCCAGAGCTCAGCCATCAGTGGGAGTGAAAGAAGGGGCTGTCAGCTGGAGGAGAATACGAAGTATTAGTATGCAAAAGGAGCAAAAGCCCAGCAATTCACTTTGCTGCTGAGCTTTCTGCATCCCGCTACAAGCTGTTTGCTACAGCAGTGTCAGGTCTGGGAAGGCTGAAATAAAGCAAATGCCTGGTGTGCATGTTTGCATATCAATACCACGAGTGTTTGCTGGCTCTGTCTCACGCAGAACAGAACTGGTGCTTGAGGTCGGGAGCACTATCAGGGTTTGAAACCCTTGTGCCTGCGCTTAGTGTTGTGTTTGCTGTGCAAGCTTTCTGCTCTGGCAGGCTCCAGGTTTTTTTTGTCTGAACGCTACAGCTTGCATACAGCATTCTGGGTACTGTTACATCATCCCTTTGCCTATCCTGCTGCTCACAATATCTGATCTCAACTGCTGTACCCACTGAAAAAAAAGGTGTCAGCACCCAGCAAAACATCCCAGCTGCTCCTGCCTCCATAAACTGGTTCCTGGAAGCCAAACAGGACATCTTGAAGAAATCCAGTTTGTGCACCAAACCAGCAGATGAGTGGAATTTTCTGTTTGTATAGCCTTAGATTTTAATCAGATTGTGAATAACCAAGTTTGTTCCTTTATCCAGCCTTCCCAGTGCTCTGGTGTCCATGTTCCCAAGACTGTTCCCAAGACTGGCATTATTAACTGTTTCAGAAGCTCTCATCACCCCTGAGAGTACAAACTGCAGGTTACAGTGCAAGTGTGACAGTGGAGATACGTAAGAAGTTGACTTTTATTAGTTTATTTGTTTCTGTTAGAAAGCTATTTCTCTATAAAAGGGAATGCAGCATTCAAACCCAACACTAACACAATATTGAGATATATAGATACATATATTTCTGAAGGATATTCTTGAGTTAATGTCCTAAGGTCCAGTGGATCTTAGAGTTTGGTATTAGAGTAGGACAGACTGTGGTGAGAAGGTTTTCATTCTCTGAATGAAAGCTGGAGAACAGTGTTCCTTGATTTATCATTGTGGTGCTGCTTTATCTCCCTTATCTGTGGCTCGGGATTCAGTGGGTAAAACTGTTTACTGCCTGGATTGACTAATACCTTGGCCATGGTAAGAACATGGTCACAGGAACAGAAACCCAGCACTGGTGAAAAAACCCCACATTTGCTGGGAGCCAAACGTGATCTGACCAAACCTCATCTTGCACTCATCTTCTGCCTGTCTGTGAGCACAGTGCCACTGTGCTACTGAACAGATTTTATCTCCAGTTGCTTTTTCTATGAAGGAAAAAAACCAAACAACCACTCCACAACCAAAAAATGTGTGGGTATTTGACCATTCTAGGAAAAGGGAGCCACCCTCTCAGGGTATATTTACCCAATCTTTTAAAATATTCGCTTCCTCTGACATTTTTATTTATCTTGGCACATAAATACTCAGCCAAGCTGTTTCCCTTCTCCTGAGCTCAGTGCTTTTAAAGGAAGCTGATGTTCAGCTTTGCTAAAGAATTGCAGAGCCCTTGAGAGGAGGGCCCTGGGTAAGAAGAATGATGCACATCTTGCAGGAATGTCCTCCCAGCTTTTCTGCTGCTCACAACAAACTGAAAAAAAAAAAAAAATCTCAACTCAGAAGGGCCATGTGATGCCAGTGCTGCAGGTCTTGTGTGATTCAGGATAATATGATTACAGAAAGTTTAAAGGTTAGCCTGTGTTCTGTAAATATATGATCTTATTATATGAATTTTCTTATCCTAAGCCTGTCTAGAATGGATGAAACAGCATTTCCAAGTGCTTCACAAGGCCTGTCACTGCAGTGGAGGTTTCTTAGCAGCCTTGAAAGCATTTGAATTACTGTATAATGATATTCTGTCATCTCTTAGCAAGGCTCACACGCTAAACACTTTTACACACAATAGAAATTAAAATGGAATTGAGTAAATTCTGTCTCTCAAATTCATGGACTATGTAGTGATTGTCTGGGTGCTTTGGATTAAATATAGGCTCGTGTCTATTAGAGCTGGGTTACCTGGAGTAACAAATTGTAACATGTAAAATGGTAAAATAGGTCAGATGTGGAAAATCAAATATTAACGCTTTCTGTACACTTTTTTTTTTTCAAAGTCTGTGCTTCAGTCTATTCTTCAGCATATTGAAAAAGGAAGCTTTTTTTACTGTAAATATGTAATTTATTGGGTGAAAAAAATATTTGGCATGCAACGAATTTCTCCTAAAAATATACAAATATAGGAGGTATGAGGATGTTGGAGTCCTCTGCATGAGCCATTTTCGTGGTCTCATGATTCTGTGTTGCTCTCAGTTCTCCAGCAGCCCGTGAGCTTTTCTCAGGAGCTGTGGGATCTGCTCCCTCCAACATCACACCCGAGGAAAATTCATTGGGATCGTACAAGAAAATACGAGCAAAAGCAACCATGTGCAGTTCCCCTTGGCAGGGGGAAATGATGAGGTTACTGAGGGACCTCAGAGAAAATGTATCTTCGAATATGCAGCTGTGCAGCTGCCTCCCTGGAGACTCCAGTGGGATGGTCCCAAGTTGTTGTCTATCAGCTCCTGGGCTCAGAGGTGTTTTGTGGTCCCCAGGTTTGTGCTGTTACTTCACACCTCGTCGGGACTTCTCTCACTTCAGACTTTCAGAATGGAGTTCCATGTGCCTGATCCTTCCCTCGAGGGTGTTGCCTGTCTGGTTTGGGTATCAGGGGCAGGCTCAAGCAACCACGGATGTCAGTGTGAGGGAGACAAGTGAGAAGCGGTGGATGCTGGCATTGGTTGGAACGTCATCCCTCCTGCTGAGGGGAGGCACCTGCAGAGAGGTCGTTCAGCAAAGCATCCCTGGGTGTGCCCAGGGGCAGCCACAGCACCCTGGGGGTGGATAAATGTCTCTGCTGACCTCTGTTTAGAACAGTACCTGAGTGTACATTTGTTTCTCACACAACCCTATGGAATTTGAGGGGTGGGAGATGAAATACGAAGCTGGTGATGGAACTTTACAACTCACAGCAGAGCAGAAAACAGGGCCATGTATCAAAGTGAAGAAATGCTCATGCTTTTCAAACATAGGAAGGTGTAACAGGATTTTTTTGATAATCTTTGATAGCCAGCCACATTAATTCCTGGCTCTCACAAAGTGCTGAGCCAGCAGAGTGCGAACTTTAGGCCGCCTTGGGTGGTGGGAACTGGAGCTTGCTGCACAAAGGTTTCTGTCTGCTCACTCTGTGCAGGGAATCTCCCCTCCTGGGGCACATTTCTGGTACCTCAGTGGCAAAAGTGGGCTGTTAGAAAGAGGAGGAGGCACCGTGGGTGAATTTGGTCTGAGGAAGTAGATCTCTCTGCAGGGGCCAATTGGTCAAATAATGAGCTAATCTAAGTCCTAAAGCCATCAGATAGGATCTGTCAGGAGATGCAGAACTTACCATGCTTAAATGTGCATCTGTGGTCTTTCCCAACTCAAAATTGGTGTGTTTTCATTCCTTCAGTTCCTAGAGGAAAAAATGCCTGTTTTCATGCATCTGAACAGTTAATGAGAGCCTGCCTTGCCTGATTGTACCTGTCACAGCACTATTTCCCGAAGGATAGAGACACCAATTTGTGACTCTGTCCTGACAGCACAGAGCAGACACTGCCTTGTATTGGGAATGTAAAGGAAATAAAGGCTCATGGGCATGAAGTGAACTGAAAATACTTGAGGCTTACTGTTGAACTATTAAACCCTTCCTGAGCATTTTGCCAGCTTTGGTCTGGTCCTGACAGGTGCTCTGCCTGAAAGTGTTCTAGAGGATCAGGACTAATGGAAATTAATATTTTAATTGATCTTTTCAGTTGCGCAGAAATAACTGGACGGTGTCTGTTCCCTAAATAAGAATAGGAGAATGTGTGACCAAAGCTGGTCACACAGCAGTCCTGCTCCAAATGATTGGATCGCTGCAAAGAGCCTTCTTTCTTTAAATAACCACCCTATTAGCTGAGGAATGGTGGAGCTCTGGAAGGCATTTCTGTGACACTAAATGATGCCTGTGCAGCATCTTCACTCCCTCCTCCACATCTGACCTCCATCTGCCGAATCCCGACAGCCCCAGCTCGAGGAACCCTCGCCGAGCCCTGGGTGAGGTCAAGCCTGGCCAGCTGAGGTACTTTATGTAATGCCTGCTGTGACCAGGCCTTTCTGATCCAGAAATAGCAGGTTTGCCGTCCCCAGACAGCTGGTGGGACGTTCAGGAGCACACCCGTGAGGCAGCACAGCCCTGGCAGGGCAGCCCTTGCATAAGGGCACGTTTCTGTGGCCACTTTTGGGGCTGCAGTGGTGTGAAGAAACCACAAAGGCTGGTGAAAAGGTGCTTTAATGGGAGGAACACGTTTGTGTTTCACCCTGAAATCCTTTGGTGGTGTCTTTGCCAAGCACAGCATCCCTGGTGCTCACCCAGCCCTGAGACAGCGGCCCCGGCCTCGCCCAGGGAGATGGAGCTGCCCCTCCTCAGCAGAGACCTGAGAGGGCTCTGCCCGAGGGTCATCTTCTAACTTCATCTGCAGAGCTGACTCCTACACTAAACAATTCATTTTAATCCACCCTGCCACCCCCAAATGACACAGTTGCCTCGTGGTTTCTCCTCAGTGCAACGTCCCTTTTAGCTCCTGAGGTGCTTTGCTTGCCAAGGCTCTTTCTGTAACAATCAAGAAGGGTTCCTTTGTGTGAAAATATCCGTTTTGTTTGGCTGCCAGAGCGCTGCACATTGATGGACCTTTAAATTAAGAGGAAGGAACTTTGGGTTATTTCTTGATATAGAGTTAATATAGTGTTTATTTCTTAATATAGAGTTCTGAAGCAGGAGCAGGAGTTGGGCTTGATGATCCAGGCTGGGGGTCCCTTCCAACTCAGCACATTCTGTGACTTTACAAAAACCAGTTTGGTCCCTCTTTGCAAGGTTCCATAAACATCCTTAGAGGGCTGGAAATGCATTTTTCTAATAACTGAAGCTCTTTTTCTATTCATTTTTATCACACACACACACACACACACACACACAAAAACAACAGGGAAATGGTTAGCCAGAATATGAGGAAATATATTTTCAATATTCACAAAATGCTCCAAACAAGTGCTTATTTTTATTTGCCAAAACAGAGTGGAGTAGTGAGTTCTGTGGTTGAGATCACCACCACCAAGAGAGATGAGGTGTTGGCTCAGTGGTGATGTAATCCCAATTTAATGGTCCCCATTTTTTAATTCTATAAATACAGAACAGAATCCTCAGACTGTTTTTTTCCCCTTGCGGTCTCATCACACGGATTCCTTGTTACCTTGTGCAAAACATCTGCAATTAAAATTCCCTCATGAGTAGGAACAGTTTTGTCCTGGCCTGGCTTGCGTCTCTAAGCTCTGAACCTCTCCCAGCCACCCTGAAGATGAATACAAATCATTTCATGCTTTTGTTTGTCAGCACATTAAAGGGCAGAAACAAGAGAGGGAGTTTAATTTGGAACATAATCGGTTCTTTTGTGGCTCTGCAATAATTAAATGTGCGTCTCCGGATGGGCAGCCAAGGCAGCACCGTTCTTACTCACTCAGAGCTTAACTGTTGCTTTCCTTCAGAGAAAACTGAGAGTAAAATCTGCAGCAGAGCCCTTTTTAGTGCCAGCACGGCGAGATTCTCCCCTGTAAGTTCCCTTCAGCTGTAAGTGCCCTGCTGCTGACCCTGAACTGTCATTTGCAATAGGACTAAAATGCCACCTCCCATGTTTTTCCTAGAACAGGCTGGCGTTCCAACTGAATGTGAAGTTGCCTGATGTGATTACTATGAGGAGTAACAGAGAATAGACATCCTGAGTGTCGAAGGAAAGGCTGTGTTCTGAAAGCTCCCATATTCGGTTGACTTCTGGCAGCAGATTCCTCCCATCAGCAAATCCGAGGAATGCCTTTGCCACACTCTGCTGCTTGGCCAGGATTAAGCTGCAGTGTCCAGCTGAACCAGACTAATCCTCAGGACTGTGCTCAGTGAACTATTTGTAGGCCTGTTGCATAACAAGTGCGGGGAGACGGCCTGGCTCTCACGAGAGCCCTGGAAAAGCTGCTCCCACGAGAGCCCTGGAAAAGCTGCTCCCACAGCCTGGGCAGCAATTCAGGAACACCCCAGGCTCGACTGGGAGAGTGTGTTCAGTGTGGGTTTGGTAGGCTTTGGACACCCAGAGCTCTGCATCTCCAGCTGGGGAGTCGGAGCGGGTCGTGACACCAAGGCCAAGAGGGTTCAAGTTGTTCCTCATTCCCGAAATTGCTCCGGGCTCCGTTGGGTGGGGATAAAACCCTCTGCAGCTGCTTCTCTCCTCGAGGAGCCTGAATTCCTGCAGCTCTCCAAGCATCTGTCCCACCCTGCCAGGCACTGTCACTGCTGTGCTGAAAAGCTTCTCCCAGGCTGAGCTCTCCCTCGTGCCCCTAATTTTAGGCAGAGTGAATTACAGAGCTGGTGCAGAGCAGAGAGAAGGTCCAGGAAAGACTGTTGAAATAGAGGTGAGACCTTTGTCTCCCCAAACATCATGAATTGGCTGCCACAGAGTTTTATCTCATAAAGGAAAGAGGGAGGGTCAGGGCAAAGAGTAGAAGATGTTTTCAGTTTTACTCAAATTGGCTCTTTCCTGAGCGGGTTGACGTGTGGCAATGCCCATAATCCAAAACCATCTGGTCCTTACTGTGCTGGGCTGTAAAACCAGGAGTACATCCTATACACAGAGTATCATAAAGAAAACTTAATATCACACTGGGGACTGGGCAGTTTTATTGTCCCTTCCAGCAAGAAGATGAGAACTTGCCCAGTTTTTATTCCAGTATATATCCACACTGTGTAAATAAATTTGAGGTGAGCACTTTTAAATGCATTTTTACAGCTTGTTTTGGAGGTAATGGAAGCAGATTAGCAATATAAAACTGCTGCAGAAAGTCCTACTTATTACTGTAGGAGACTTGACCTGGAGATAAACATGACCTGGAGTAATGACAGTCGTGGAGGCTGAATTGATGCAGGTGAAGAGCTGTCGAGAGCTTTTGGGAGATACTTTTGTCTGTACACAGGGGGTAAAGTAGAATATGTTAGCATAAGAACATTGCTAAAAATAGCCTAACAGTCCCCTGCAGTGTGTGGCTTGAAACAGGAAGATAATACAACACAAACTGTGGAGCTTGGTCATCTCATAAATTATTTCTGTCTCTCTGTTATCAATCATAGGGCACACATGACTACAATGTGCACAGCAGCACTTTGGGCAGCTACTTCAGTGAAAATTCAGAAGCAAATGTTTTTCCTTCGGAATTCATTTAAGGAGACCTTTCTGCAGTTCTAAGGACACAATTTCACATGCTGCTCTCAAGTCAATTGTAGCCTAATTTAAAAGTGCTGTTGCATCCTTACCCTGCACTGCTGTCTCATTTGCCTCACCCTTGGGGTTTGAGAGCAAGTACATTCTGTAGAGATTAAAAAAAAAAAAAAAAAGGCATATTGTGTCTGTCTGCAAAATTACATGTACACACATAAAATCAAGGGACTAAAATACTGGGTTTAAAAGCAATTCAATCAATAAAGGGTTATTTACTCTTTAAAGATTCAAGCATAACACCATGGACAGTTCAGGGCCAAGAGGACTCTCTGTACCTCCAGCAGTTTCTGCACCCCAGAATAAATACTATGGCATTTTTTGTGGTGAAATGAGTGGAGCAAAAGGGCCAACTGGATTCTGGGCATGGATAATCCAACACCTCATAAGAACAGGGTTAGTAGTCTACAATGAATATACGAAATATATTTATATTAATAAATAAATATTTATAATATAAACACCTCCCCCCTTATTACATCTATTATATATTATAAATATATAATACATATATATTATAAATATAAACACCTTTTCCCCTTATTTCAGTTCTTCTGTTTGTGAAGTAAGTTTTAAGATGCCTTTTGGAGCTGGAAAAGGACTGCATGGCCTTTCAGATGGTATTTTGTAATTACCCTGGTGCACCAACATTTAATGAGAGACAGAAGACATGAGGTTTCCCCTTCCTGGAACTCCTGGCCTGCAGCAAAGAAAAGCACTAAAACTCCCCACGTCTGCTGGGCTGCCCTGGTTGGATGTGCAGCTGGAGACTCCTCAGCCTCCCCTCCCAGTCTGAGCAGGCAATTAAAGCCTGGGGAAGCTGAAGCTGCACGGGGAGGGATAGGTTTTTTTTTTTTTTTTCCCACTGTGAAAGGCAATTAGCTGTAAATTGTACTTAAAGAGTTTAATAGCACAATATGCGGCTCATCTTCCCTTTGCCTGCGTGTTTATACCTGAGAATTAGGTTGTGATGTTGTTTATTTACTGGTTTGGAAAATACCTTCATCAACAAATTCTCTTCAGAGGACATGACAGTGATGATCTGCCAAATCAGCAGCTATTTACTGCTGATGGGGCAGGAGTTGGCCTGGGCAGAGTGGCAGGTTGATTACATGGAAGAATTTTCTTCAGCCCCGTTTCATATTGAGTTCTTTGCTGTCTGTGATGCCTGCTCTGTGGCACAGCCCCTGTCCTTGCTGCAGCACTCCCTTTCCATGCTGTGAACAACTTACAGGGTACCTGACAGATACCAGGGAATCCCACTATCCCCACACCTCACACTGGCCCGGAGTGAAGAAATAAATAGTCCTTTTCAGGTGATTGCCAAGTCCTTCAGTTATCCCTCTGCAGAGTTCCAGGTGTTCTTCCCAAGGAGTTTAGGTTTTCAGTGCTTTATGGCAGCCTTTTTGTCTGCATCTTTGAAAGTGTTGACTTGGAGTGACCTCCTGACAACCTGCCTCATCTGTCCCTGTCCATCACCAGAGGGTTGTTTCTCCCAGGCCATCACTAGCATAGACACTGTTGTGCATCATCCTGTGGCAGGATAGTGCAGAATTCTGGGTTGGCTGATGTACAGACAGGGAAGTTCTTAACTGGCAGACTCTTTGGTCCTGTTACGATCCTTTATTCCTGTTGATATCTTGGGTTGGATCACAGAAGTGAAAGCAACAAAAGCTTTATGGCTCATTCTGAATGTTTATGGCCCTCTTTGTGTATTAATCTGGTTGTACATCTGTGAAATTTGGGAACTCTGGTGCTGCATATGTAAATAAAATCAAATAGAATGTCTGCATTCCTCAGTGTGGGGGCAGTAACTGTGGGCAGGAGGAAGAGCTGTCAGCTGTGTAGAAATCTGATCCTTGGCAGTGTTCTCATTTTCTGTTCATTCTTTTTTTTCCAAACGTTTTGATGATCCTGGAAGTGAGAAATTAATCTCAGTCAGGTTATTTCCTGATCACCCTCCCCAAAAGAGAGTTTGCCTTTCATTGGCCTTGAAGGAACAGGAGAGCTTAAGCTCCTGGTTCAGGAATGGGAAAGTGCAAGTGCCACTCTAATGCTTTGGTTTCATCCCCTACTCCAGCCAGGGGGTCTCTGGAGGGAAAAGGTTGTAAATGTGATCATTTTTCTTCTGGCAATGGCAAGAGTTCAACTACTGTGACTATTCACTTTAAAAAAAAAATCGTCTGAACGGAGACACCTGGGCTGAGACATTCCAAAGCAAAGCCCTGTGCTGTCAGCATCAGGCACATATTTTCAGGAGTACAAACAGGGGTTGGTTTTCCAGAACCAGGCTCTGCCAATGTGCCTTTGAAATTCCCACCCTCAGTCCTGGATCCAGAGTTTGGTCTTGCTGCAGAAGCTCTGAACTCGGTTGCTAAGGTGACTGTGTGATTTTAATTAATTTTTTTTAAGGGAAAAGCCTAATTTGTGGTTTTGAATGAGTTTCTGAAGGTGTTGGTCCATTGCTCGTGTGATGAGCATTGTGGTGATGGGTATTGTGACCCTTCATCCAGGTGGGTTATTGAGGGAGGACCTTGACAGACTTTCACTGTCTATTCAGGGAAAGGGTTTTATAAAACCCAGCAGTTGGTATTGGCAGTAATATTGATTACTGATTACCCAGGGAAGGGTATGTTGGATTAATAAACCCAAGATTATCATTTTGGCTTCCATTTTCCAGATTCCTACCAATGCCAAGTAGATATTTTAGACCTTTAAGTCATATAATTGTCCTAAGACTAGAAAGGGTAACAGAAAAGACTTTGAATCACCTCTGATCAGAACTGGTTTGTCCTGCTATTTGAACACTTTGTTTACAAGTATCTTTTAATATAGCTCATGACTTGCATGAGGATGAAAATGTTACTCCTGTTCCCTCAGAATTAAACATTTACAGCTGCAAATGGTGTCTTTTGTACTTGTAAATTTTACCTTGTTAATATTTATAAATTCTGCTGCAAAACATCCTTGCACATAAGGCATTAATGTAGATTTTACATTTTCTTACAGGGTGCCATAATATAAAGAGTATAAAATCTGAGTTGGAACATGCAGTAAAAAATATATGAGCTTTTACTACGCAGAGAAGCAGCAAAGTAATTACAATGTGATGTGTTTAGTAACCTTCCGAAATGCACTCTTTCTGGGGCTTAGAAAAAAAAAAAGTGAACAAAATTACATGGTGGCTCTGTATGTGCTCAGCTGGGATTCCCAGATGGTGGCTGATAAAACAGCCACTGCAGTTTCAATGGAACTATAAAGTGTTTGGGAAGTGTTGGGCATCGCTGAGTACGTTTACTGTGGTTTGGTCTCATTTTCCAGTGTTTTCCCCTTCATTTCTTATGCTTTTGCTCCAGTGAGATCACACCTGTTTCATTATCCATCTATAAATCAAGAGCAACTCTGAAAATGTACTGGGAAAAACACAGATGAATAATCCTGCTAATAATAATAATAATCTTCTTGGTGCCTCGTGTCCTGAAAATCGCTGTCTTGTTTATCCATATGGATATTTGTACAGCCAGAATTCCCTCTTCTTCTTAGGATAAGGCAAAGTCCCTAAAGATGCTCCAACCTTTTGTTCAGGCAAGGCTTTTCCCAGAGCTGGGTGTGTTCCCCCACACTGCAGGAGGATGATTTCAGTGCAGAATTGTCTGTGAACGAGAAGGGGCCGCATTTTATGGTTCTCTTGCCAGCAGGAGTAAGTTCTAGCAAGATGCATCTGAAAGATTTAGTGAAAAAGTAAATATTGATAGGCTTTTGCTTCTGTAAAACAGCAGAGCTTAGCTAAAATGCATATTTATGTCACCTGGTCTTAAATTCTGTCGTGTGGGGAAATGACAGCTTCATCAGAGAGCAGCAGGACACTGCTCAAAGCTGGCATCAGGGAAGATCTTTGTGCAGACTGACCCAAATGCTCTTTAGCAGTGTCAGGTGAAATAATAACTAGTCTACTTCACTGAAGGATTTTAATGTGAAATGCCACATTTACATGAACAGAAAGAAGGGCTAGACATGCCTCTCAAAGCTAAATTGTTTCTGCTTTCTTCAAGCCAAGGTAGTTGAGTTTTGTCTCTTAGACTATTCTTGGTAAAAGAATATTATACCAATATTATACCAATATTACACACACACATATATATATATATATAAAATGGACTATTCTTGGTGTAAGAACACTCTGGGTATAAACACAGAGTATAAATGCTAAGCTATTTCAGTAGAGTCTTTGTTCCAGCACCTGTCTTGAGCCTCTCAGGTTATTCTGATTACTGTCAGCTACGTCCTGGTTTCATCCTACTTGAGGAATTATAGCACTGTGTCACTTGGTTCAGCCTGAAAGGTCACTTGGATTATTTATACAGCAGCCTTTCCATACTGCAAACCAAAAATGTACATCTCCATTGAGCCTGTTATTGGAAATCATAAGCATTATCTATTTTAATATAATTAATTGAAAAATCCACATTATTTGTACTATTTATGTAGAATCATAAGACTAAGGGAAGAGGTTGCTCCCCCCAGCAAACTTTCACTCATTTTTGAGATAGCTCTACTTACAGAGCTTTAGATTTACAGCTTTTTAGGACCAGCTGCCAAGAGCTGCATACAGATTTGGGGGTTGATACCTGATGCATGTTGTGCTTCAGCCATAAATAAAGCAGTAATGGTAAAGATCTGCACCCTCACTCCTCCACGCTGCAGCCAGGCTGTGTGATCTGTAGCAGCTGATTCCTTGGGGCTGATGTGCCTGTTGTTGGAGCCCATGGAATATTAGCATTCTTTCCAAACTGGCTGCAGTGGCTGGGTTTTTGAGCACAGCAAATAAAATGAGGAAGGTTTATGTAACTGTTGTATTGACAGCACGGCAGAGAGAGTCTGGGTGGCTCGGTTCTGATAAACCCACTGAGCTCCAAAAAGAGGGAATGGGGCAGAGAGAACTTTCAAAACGTGGCTAATGCACCAACCAGCAGTGCCCACTTAAAATACAAAATTCCATCTTCCAACCTCTCACTGGAGCAGTCAGGAAAACTTCCCTTGAGATGAGCAGGGTGCCCATTTTGGTCTGGCCTCCTGGCTGGAGTGTGTCTGGCCACACTTCACAGAAACAAGCCAAGATGAGGGGCTTTGTTTTGTGCCTTTGTCTTTGCCCCAGAGGAGGAACGTTCTAATGGCTCTGGTAAATTGATTAAATTATGTTTTGAATGATACAGACTTCGAACATTCCCAGTGTTTCCGGACGCTTCCTCTCACACAGCCTGACTTGCTCCAGGCGTTTGCTCCCCGTTTGGGGATTTTGCCAAGCTCTTCCTCGCTATCAGAGCTGCTCAGAGCACGGACTGTGCTCACCAGGCACCCAAAAGGCCTGGTTAGCTGCAGTTACATCCAGATTCAGCCACTCCTGCTTTCACATGAAGTCAGATCTTCTCTGCTTCCTTCACCATCACCGAGGGAGTTGCCACCTCTCGGGGAGCTGCTGTTCTGTCACCTGCAGCTGTACCTGTGAGTCAGCATGTTCTCAGGGCACCAGTGCAGAAATAGCTCTCCAAAATAAAACTCTGTGTTTTGGTTTTGTTTTTGTTTTTGTTTTTCCAAAGCCTACTGCATCCCTCTCTGTGCTGATATCACATACATGGGATTGTGCTCATGTGATGCTTTATGTGGAATAAAGTGTGGGGAATGAGCCCTGTCAATGCAGAGGGAGATTCTGTTCTGGACAGAGAAAATCTGGCACACAGCTGGAATTAGTCTGAGTAAGGAATGAATCCCTGAGATTTTCACATGGTGATTTTGGTATCATAAAATTCAGCACAGACAAGAAGTTATTTTGTTTGGAAAACTTTATAGAACTGTCTAGACTTTAGCAGGTTTAAAATGACTCATCATTCACATCTTCAGATGTGAGTTAATTGGAGAGTGAATGTGCTGTTACAATTCCCTGCAGGACCACCGTGGAATTATGTAAAGCCATGCACAGCATATGCAGGAATTTTCATCAGATGTCTTTTCAAGAGTGTATCTTGGGCCTAAAGGAGACAGTCATTTGTGACAGACTGTTCAACTTGTGTTTGGGTGGAGGAGGAAGAGGAGGGGAGAAGGAACTGGGGTGATGTATTGTACTGCAGGGTAAAATAATGTCTGGAAATTTGGGAGAAACAATGGCTGATGTTTTTCCTGTTAGCATGTGTGTTCTGTGGCCAGTCTGTGAGCGGGGTTGGAAGTTGTACCATCATTACTATCTGAGAGAGAAATCTTATTTCTGAACACCCAGGCAGAAGCAGCATTTGCACTGGACTCCAGTGTCTGCATGCAATGCTGTTGTGCTAGGGAGGCTTGAATTCAGAGCTTTTTATTTTAAACACGGGATTATTTTTTTTGCTTTACATACCTTTGTTTGCATTGTAGGGAGGGTAAATCAAAAATCTGTGGGCAGGTTTTAGGTGAGTTGTAAGTGAAGGTCAGCCTTGATTATTCTGTCCAGGCTTCACCTTTCTTCAGTGTTAATGGCCCTTCTTCCTTTCAACCTTCCTAAAGGGAAGTGCCATTGGCACTCACACAGTCTCCATTCCAGGGAAGAAACAGGAGTTTTGTAGTGCCTGTCAGGTGATCTTTCCACAGTGCTCAAAATGAACTAACTCCAGCTTGGACTGCTTGTTCCTTCTGGTTTCTGGGGAAGGTTTTGGGACAGTAGAAATAAAGGGATGCTTTGAATATTTTGCCACTGGTGAAAGGTAATTTGATGAATAAAAACCCCAAACCCACAACACCTTCCTGCTATCAAAACTTTCATCCTTAATAGCTGGAGTGTGCTCTAAGTAGATATTTAATATAAAATAAATGTAAGGAAACATCATCAGCTGAGGAGTATCAGCACAGGCTCTGCTGGTTTTGTAAGAGGGTCAAAGCAAAAGAAATTGTCTCGTTGTTTAGCCCAGGTAAATTCTTTGACCATGATCCGTGGAAAGAGAACCATGTAAATAAAGGAGCTTCTCTGCTGCCAGTTTTAGGTTACTTGTTGAAATTGATTGTGGTGGGTAACAAAAGACTGCTGAGTGATGTGGGAGAAAACCCTCTGGAATGACTGCAGAGCAGGCAACTGATACGGTTTGGACAGACTCAGCTGCTTGGGCAGTTATGTTTGTACATTTTGTAAATCATCATTTACCTGTAAAAACGAGAGGATAGAGTTGTCAGAGTATCAGATGCGGAGCAGCAAGATTAAAAAAATTTCTCTGATTCGAGGTGGGGTTTTTTTTGGTAGGAAGAAAAATAACATTAAATCAGGTATGACTGGATTTCTTGATGTTCAGTTTTAAATTGATTGAGTGATACTTCACATTTCAATCACTCTGCAGTTCAAAATTTAAACGAGAGATGGCATAATATCCAAGCTGGTGATACAATCAAGGGAATGGAGAAGGTTTCTAACACTTCTTACTGAGCTACAGTTGCCTTTATTTTTCCCTGGTCTCTAGGAAGTCAGAATTCTCTTCCTAGACTTAAATACCAGGGGTTTCAGTTGATAATTAAACATTTAAGTGCTTGTCGTCTCTGGCTATTTTGCACATAGGGCACATCTCACTCCCAGGTTTCCACCAAGAGTAAGGTTTTTCCTCAGGGTTGTTCAGGAACAAAATATCTGCAGAATCTGAGAAGAGCTTTGGGGACAAAGTGTTGGATTGTGCCCCCTCTTTGCTTTCACCCCCTGTGTTTTCCACAGTGAGTTCTGCACCTTCAGCTCAGCTTTAACTTTGATTTAGGAGTTCAGATCCGCAGACCATAAAATACTGTCCATCCTAGAAACCCTCTGAGGATTCTAGATGGCTCCCCATCTACGAAATAGCCCATTTCATCTCCAGCTGTGCTGTCAGTACCTGTCAGGCTCATCAGACCCAAAGCTTTCCGGTGTGGAATAACACTGCCTGGAAGTGCATCCCTCTTCCCCACCACCCCCTCGGTGGGAGCTGATATCAGGAACTGGCCATGCTCTGCCCTCAGCCCCCCCTGTCCAAACCCATCAACTAAATGAAGGGTTGCTTGTAATTTAGTTTTCTGGCTTCCCGACACACCAGGGTGAATCCTACCCTGGAGAAGGAGGAAACCTCTCAAGGCAGAATAACATAAAGATTACAAATGGATTAAATTGCCAGTGCTCTTGCAGTCCTGTGAGTGTTGGGCTGAGGAGGAGAAGAGATTGGAGTCCCTTTGAGTCCAGAGTGCATTTCCTGCACGTGGATGAAGAGAAGTGACAGTGATAGAAACTCATTCACTGAGTAATGTTATGGTGGGGGGCAAAGATCACCCATTTACAATGTCTTCTTTTATCACCTCAGTTTTATTTGCCAAGATACTGCAGTTTCCAGCATGGGCTCCTAGACAGGAGGCGAAAAAGAATATATTATGGTGGTAAAGCAAATGAATTCACATTTCAAATTCCTTCCCATTCCTAATCTCCAAGAGGTTAGCAACTTGTCCTAAGACACCTGGGGTGGTTCTAGTTGTAAATTAATTGTTTGCATTTGAAAGGGTACCTACACTTAACTGTACCATGTCATTACTTAGCATAATGGATTTTAATTTTCTTATTATCTAAGATTTAGATGAGACTTTATTTCTGCGAGAGGACAAGAGATCACTCAGAAGCTAAAAGTGCCTTCAGTGCTGCAGTTTATTGCAAATTAACCTTTTTGTTTTGAGTGTTAGAAATGTGATTTCTTTTGCCATTTTTGCCTTTTGAAGGCAGTGAATTAAAATACGCTTTGGCTTATGACACAGGTGCCTTTGCTCCTCACCTTGTGGGGCAGGTGGTGGTGGGTTGTGTGGAAGTTTTCCTGCAGGGGGCTGCTCAAAGGAGGCTGGGCTGTGTCAGACTGCCCTGCCCATTGCTCAGCAGCGTGTGTCATTCACTGAAACCCCTCCGTGTTTCCCTTGGAAAGGAGCGGGGGGGAGGGGGAGGGACAAAATTTGGTTTTTTACTTTATCCAAATTCAAAACAAGGACTGCAGTGAGCAGTAATTTTCAAAGATGAAAACTCAGTCCCTTGATGTCTTCACACTCCCTTCATTCAGTGTGCAGTCGTGCCGAAACACAACCCTTGTGCACGGCATGAAATTCGGGGGTCCTGCCTTTCCCAAAGGAAACAAAACATATCCTGTTCATCTCCGAACAAACACCCACTGTGCACAGTCACGTGCAGATTGTTTCCTCTGCTGCTGTTTTGCCAGTGGTGCCTTATAGAGGTTTAAGGCAGATCTCACAGAAGCCTTTTCAGTAGAGCTCTGTGTCACAGGGGCTGCTTTCTGGGTGTCCTCTGCAGATCTGACAGTGGGCACACTCTTTGCTTCCTTCAGTGAACGCAGCGGCACGGTAATTTTCTGCATGGAAGAGTTTCAAAGAGGGGTTTTCCTGGCCCTTTCTTCCCTTGCCATACCTGTGTAGGTGAGTGTTATAAAGCAGGTGAAGGTGTTGCTGCCACCTGCACACGACAGCCCCATCTCTGCGTTCTGTACTGGCCACAAACCACAAACATTTCAGTCTCGTGCTTGAATTTATCACTCTGTAGTAATAAATAACCTGCCTCCAAATCCCCCATGCACTGCGTGCAAAATGCACCACTGGCATTTAGATGTGGTGCTTTCTGATTCCCTTCATCCCTCTGGTTTAACGATGCCTGGAAAGGCAATGCAACGTTTTCCTGCCCTTTTAACACCCTGCCTGTCTTTTCGGGTTTAGAGAGACCTGCGCAGCAGCTGCATTTTCTGGTGTATGGTCTGGAAGTGTCAGTGGGACAGTGGGCACAGACTGGAGTGCCCTGTCTCAGCACGTTTGCACTCAGAGGGCAGGCAGAGGTGTCCTGTCTCCCTGGGAAAACAGCCTTTTTTTCTGGGAGTTCCTCATACTCCGTGGAGAGATCAGTGAGATACGCTGTGCTGCCCTCCAGGCTCCAGGCAGGGAACTGCAGAGCAAAAATATCCCTTTTTTTTTTTTTCCCCCACCCTCTGTTCCGTGTGGGCGTGGGGCGTTCCTCCCGAGGTGTGTTCTTATTGCTTCCTCTCTTGTTTTTGTTTACATCTGGCTCAAAACACCATTCGGAGTTTCTAGGAGCTATGGAGATTACCACGGCAAGAAGTCAATATTTGTTGCGTAATTTTAGGCAGGATGGAGTTTTTATCCTCACTGAGTCTAGTTCATGGCCTTAAGTCAATTAGTGAGGCTCAGACTTGGTTAGTGCACAGCGGCGTGTCAGTGCTGCAGCTGCTCCCTGGGTTTTGTGTCTGGGGGGTGAGCTCAGCACACAGCTCCTTTTGCAGCGTGATTACTGCTGGGAGTGTGGGTTTGTTGGTTTGTTTTCCCTTGGTGACCACCCTTGGCACTCACAGAAAGCTGAATTCCGTGGAAAGGGGCACTGGAGCTGGCACAGCATCAGCCTAAGGAGCTGCAACTGCCAAGAAGAAGTGTCATCTCTGTCAGTGTTTCTGCATTTGAATCAGGTCTTTTATCTGAGTGATACTTCTATCCATGCTGGTGGATTTGACAAAAAGGGAATGTAAATAAATCCACTCCCACTGTATGGGAACATAAATAAATACTTTAATTCATACATACTGAATTAAAAATGGTTGTATTGCACAGTTGTGTGCTAAGACAGAAGCTATGAAAATATTTTCATAAAATGCCTTTAAGTCTGTTGGGTAAATAATAAGACTTTCCTTACAGCCTTGTCCTTACCCACGTGTTTAAATGTGCAATTAGTGAAAAAAGGGATTTCTTTACCTTAAAATTAGGTTTGGTCAGCTTTTCATTGTTATTTATATATGGGAATTTCAGTGATGCTTGCCATTTTACTAACAGTTTAAACTTAGTGGTTGCTACCTAAATAAGCAACTGTAATGCAATCTGAGGTTCAAGCAGAAAAATTCCTGGGTTTCAAATGCTGCTTGCAGAAAGGCAGGTCATGGAAAATATGTACTTCTCCATGGCAGGCACTGCACACGTGATTTCTCAGTGCAGGGCATTATACTGAGCCAGATGTCACAAGTGCTGGGGGAGAGACAGTTCTGTGCAGAACAGAAAGCAGCAACATTCCAATATTCACTTTAGTACTGACTAGTAATTACTTTCACAAGCTTTCAGCCAGTATTTATGGGATTTGTCATTCTTTTCACGCATTTTTTTTTTTCAAAGAAACACAATTCTGTATTTTTCGGAATTAGAAAATATTACTGAAAAATGTTAAAACCAGTCATGTGCTTTTCTACTGGGCATTAGCGCGTGCACAAAACCCACTGTGCACACAAGCTCAGACATCTTACTAAATATATGAATTGTGCAAACAGGGGGGAAAAAACCCAACCCAAAACATTAAATACCAAGTTAAACATAACTATGCTTTTCTTGGGGATCAAGAGCTTTGAGATGTCGATGACTCGAAGCACAACTGAGCATTGTTAATCTCGGCTGCCATTAATCCCAAAGAAATGCTTTTTGCAGACAGCACGTTATTACTGCCATGAAATGAAAGCAGGGGAAAAAAAGAGGAGGCTTTTGTGGGGGACCTTCTGGTGTAGCACGTTTTTAGAGGATGGTTTTGGTTCAGTTGGTTTACACGGGGTGTTAAGAAGCATCACGTACTGTGTATCAGCTCCCTGCACCACCTGTGGCATCTCAGTCTGTGTCTCTTCTGTCCAGCTTCGTTGAAAGGTATTTTATTCAGTGAAAATTACTTATTCAAGTCTTTTATTATGACTAAGTGAGTCTGGAAGGGGGAGCTCTTGGTTTCAGCTTCCCCTCTGTGAGGTCTGCTGTTTTAGAGCCCCAGGATAGGTTCCTGTTCTTGTACATATTTCACTCTGAAGAGACAAAAGACTTTTATATGTATGATGGTATCAGCAGAGCTGTAATTGCAGTCACCTTGTATTCACGGTCCAGAGTCCTGCCTTTATTGCCCTGAGAGTGCAGATTACACATTTCCCTTTCCCTCTCACTCGATCTGTGATTTCTGGTGAGTAGAGTGGCTTTCTTGGCTTACAGATGGATTTCTTTCTAAGGGGCTCTCTGGCTTCTTGTCAGCCTCTGTACTGCCTCTAGGGGATTTCCAAGCATCCACTCTCCTTCTGTCGATGGATTTGTGAGAAGAAAATGCTTCCTCTTGAAGAACCACCACTCTGTGCTGACTGACCTGGTTTGCAGTGTCTGCTCCTCAGGTATCGTTTCACTGCTGGGCTGAGTCAGGGCAACACTGGCAACTGCTGAAAGCCCTCTGCTAAATTCTCTTCAGAGGGAGGTGACATTTGCACAAAAAAAAAAAAAAAAAAAAAAAAAAAAAAAAAAAAAA
>NW_020955549.1:427009-445821 GCF_003031625.1 Empidonax traillii
AGGAGCAGCATGACCAGCATTTCAGAGCTCTCTGAGAGCTGAGAGAGAGACCTAAATCCTGTTCTACAAAGCTCTGCCTGATGTAACTTTCCCCAGTGCTGTTCCTGGGGATGTAAATAGCCAGGCAGAGTTACAGTGCACCACTAATACAGTTTGCAATAGCTCCCCACACAAGGGAGCATTTGTAGGATCAACTAGTGACTCCGAGGGACAAAACCGGGTCAGAGTAGTGACAGCAGGGACTTTTGAGTCAGGAATCCTGGCTCTGGTCTAATGGTTTGACTGCAAGCTAAGCCTCTTTAGGAATTGTTTCCGTCAATGCTGAGATTTGGTAAATGTGCTTCACAACTTGCTGCAGTTTGCAGGGTCGCCTGCTTTGTGTGCTCCCACCCTGGATTAATCAGTGTGAAATCATTTTGAAAACCTGGGATTATGTGGAATTTCCTTTTTTGTTCCAAAGTCGTTGATCCTATTCAAATCCTGTAGCCAGGGGTAAGGAGAAACTTTGCTGCAGAGCAAAGCCTTTCACAGGTGAGGTTTCTTTTGAGGGGCCAACAACAGACACGGATCCTTTCTCCCTCTGCAGAGCGAAGCATCTTGTTTTACAGGAGGGGATAAAGAAGCAGAACATGGAGAGAGATCTGTCCCATTTTTAGTTCTCCCACTGATCTGGAAAGTGACTGTGCGAAGTTATTCTGGTTTTCCTCTGCTCTGGTTTATCCTCTTTGTGCTTCACTGTCCCCATCCTTCTCACAGCAGTAATGCTGGTTTATGTTTTGTAAGAGTGGGGGGCTTTGAGACAGAGAGTTGCAAAGTACCACTTCGAGTTTCCAAAACCCTTGAAGTCAGTGAAGATTTGCTTGGCCTTAAATAGGCTTCGGGTCTGTTCTTAGGAGAGCAGAAAGGCTACAAAGATTCATTGTTTTGCCTACTCCATAGCAACCAACAACATAAAGCCTTTTCCCAGATGTGTTTGTTTAAAGGCTGTATAAGTTCAGTTTAAAAGCCAAACTGAAGTTGTAGCTATTGTTTTGTGCTGATTTTTGTGTATTGGCATTTAAAAATTAAATGGACAAGTACACACAGTCCTAGGAAATGCAGAAATGTGTATGAGAGAAGATAAGAAATCCACTTCAGGGGGGACACAAAACTGGGATAAGTGCAGCAGCGTGTCAGCTTTTGAAGAACTACCTGGCACGTTTGAGAATCCTGACGTAATTCCAGGTCACGTGGGAACTTTATGATGTTTTATACAGTTAGAGAATCAATTACTGTTCAGTGACAAATCTCCTTGTGCACCAAAAGAGAATATGGTGAAAGAACATTGTGCTGTTCATCCTTGCAACTGGCCCATCCCGATGTTTTTGAAGGAACACTTGGTTTACAGTGGGTGTACAGGTAAGCACGAGAAGCAGAGAATCCATTGTGGGAGGGAGGAGGTGGAGGATCCATATGGGTTAGCATATTCTTTTCTATGGATGAAGTGGATTAATATCCCCCCAAGTCCTACTGTGAGAGGAATAACACGTATTTTGACCTGTGAATGCAATTTATTGTACAATGCTGTGTGGCTGTATTTATACTCTGCAGGAAGAAAACTACTCTCTGGTAGTTTCTTCTATTTTTTTTTTCTCTGTGTAACCCTTTGCTTTTACTCAAGCAAAATGCAAGATAAATGCCCGTTTCAGCCTTTTAGATCTTGGAAATAATGGTGTATTAAATGTGATTAAGTTGGGAATTACCCTTTAAGCAGGGTCATAATTACTGTAGATTTAGATGGCATGTTGTACAAATTGCTGCGTGCTCATAATTACAAATTGAGTTTGTTGCACTCTGGGGGTTTATAAACTTTGTTTTAGCCATTAACACATAAAATAGCAGTGATTTGTGTAAATTACTGGATAAACCAAAATTTCAGCGTTGTGCTTAATCTAAGGTTTAATTCTATTTCTGTATTAGAAATAAAACAGGGTTAGCTTTAGCAAAGATCAAACAGTCTAAGCATATATTCACTGCTGAGATATTGTTAAACATGAGAATGGCAACGAAGCTGGAGCAGCCTTTGTAAGTTTGGCAGTGCCCTTTGCTGGGCAGCTGACTGAAAACTGCAGTGAATGAAGCAGCAACTACAGCGAGTGGTCACAACCAGCCCTTCCCATGGTCAGCCACTGCTTCCTGCAGAATTATTTCCTCAAACTTCTGGGCTGATCTGGTGAGCGTAAGTTCATGGTTTGAAATCTTTGTTTACTTCCTCTTGCACAGAGATTTCCCAGTAGCTTCATTATTGCTTAAGTGTTTTAATGGCTCAAAGATAACTCGGCGTTAGGCTGTGAGTCGTGCTCCAAGAACTTGCCAGGGATAAGGATACCAGGACATGGGAAATTACTTTTCTATATCTCCTTGCCCTGTGCTACGTATTTCTACAATATCTCAGTAGCAACTTTATTGTATGGACTGTGGTTATTGTTACCTGAGGAAAAGTGGGTTGTGCACTTCGGATCATGGTTCAACGAAGATGGATTTGGAATGCTGAAACTTACACAAAAAGTCCCTCCAAAAGCAATTGCATCTGCCTCGACTCGGAAACCACAGTGTTGTCTGCGTAGTGCAGCAAGAATTTGTTTTTCTGTGTTTAATTCCCCCGATTGGAATACATGCAAGGTCTTAAATATGTAGATGATTTTGGCACTTAACCTCTACTTTAAAGACTTATTAAAGCAAGGAGCGATTTAACAGCTTTGTAGCAGAATGGCAAAGCTAAATTGAGAATTCTGGATGCTTGGCATTGATGGGGGGGAAAGCTGCATGTAACAATTATCCACACAGTGTTTGGAATGGGATGTGTTAGCACTGCTTGGTTATTTGTGTTAGCATTGCTTGGTTATTTGCTGAACTAGCACGATCATATCTGTCGAAGGAAGACTTGTGTTTGAAGTGGCTTCAGAAAAACACATTCTTCAAAAAATTCTGTGACTGCTTTTGAGGTCAGAGCTCCTCAGCCGCCCTTTCCAGTACGTCTCCTCCTTCACAGCCCACGCTAAAACTGTCTGCACTTGGTTCCTAAATGGAAACTGGCTTCCAAAGGAGCAGTTGACTTTTGGGAACTGCTTGTGTCTGCTTTGGATTTGCCTCTGTTTACAAGCGGAGATGAAGCTTCATGCGGGAGTGCGTTGAGTCAGGACCAGAAAAAAAGTGGGGTTGTTGTCAATCCCAGACCTTCTGAAGGGACGAGACTGTCTGGATAACCACTAGATGTTGAAAGCAGGCATTGCAGTATAAATAGTCTCCGGTTAGAGACTTGCAGTGACACTGAAAACAGCCTGTGTAGGTGTGTCCTTCCTTAACCTATTTGAGTTTCACTGAAAGCTAGTTAAACCCGGGCTTCTTGGAGTCCGTGCCTAACACCTCCTTAGGAAACTATGCGAACCGCAGCTCGGGCCAGCAGCTTAACGGGCTTTAAGCAAAATCGCCTGGATTCTTATGATGACAGTGTGCACCGTAAGTAAGTGAGGTGCGCTTTCCACGTACCGCGAGGGCACTGTGCTCTTTCTCGTACCCGATGCCAGCAGCATCTTTAGTGTCTCACTAAACTTGGGAGACCTGCCAGCGCTGCTCTCTGGTGTTAGGACAGGGTGTTCTTCACACGGAGCCCAAGGGAGGGTGTTGCTGTCCCGTCGCCGGGGGCCCCCCAGGCTCGGTATCCCCGTGGGGAAGCACCGGGATGCGCGCTTTTCCCGGGAATCCCGCCCCCCACGCGTGCGCCGTGCCCGCCGTGGGCGCGGGGCGGGGCGGGGCGGCCGAGGGGCGGCTATGGTGGAGCCGAGCTGCCCGCCCGGCACTCCGGACCGGCCATGTGGTGCCTGCACTGCAGCTCCGAGCGGACCCAGTCGCTGCTGGAGCTGGAGCTGGACAGCTGGTGAGCGCGGCCGGGCTGCGGGGGGACCCGCCCGCACACAAAGGCCGGGCGGGACGGGGTGAGGGGGGGCTGGCAGCGGGGGCACCCACTTTATCCCTGGAGGAACCCCCTTTGTCCCTGGGGCCACCCCTTTTTGTCCCTGGGGACGCCCTCCTTGCCCCTGGGATCACCCCACTTTGTCCCTGGGGTCACCTCCTTTTCTATCCTTGGCATCACCCCCCTTCCCCCCGGGGGCACTCTCCTTGTCCCTGGGGACACCCCACTTGCCCCTGGGATCACCCCACCTTGTCCCTGGGGTCACTTCATTTTCTATCCTTGGCATCACCCCCCTTCTCCCTGCGGTCACCCCCTTGTCCCTGGGGTCACCCCCCCCTTGTCCCTGGGGTCACCCCCCCCTTGTCCCTGGGGTCACCCCCCCCTTGTCCCTGGGGTCACCCCCCCGTGTCCCTGGGGTCATCCCTGTGTCCCCGGGCCGTGTCCAGGTTGGCGCCTGTGTCCCGGGTCGGGGTTTGTAGGGACGGGGGTTTTAAATGCCGGTGTTTTCTCCTCGCTGTGGTGCCCGGTGGGTGTCGGGCAGAGCCAGAAGTCCCTCGGGAGCTGTCGGGGCAGGGCTGAGCTGGGCTGAGCTGCGTGCGGGGCCGCTCACACAGCCGTGTGTGAGTGAACACGGCGTTTGGGTGAGTGTGGGACAGGGCAGGGAACTGGTGTCAAACAAGTGTGAGTTCTGCTCCAGAGCTCGGGACAGCAGAGACCTGCCCTTGCCCCGGTCTCAGGGGAAGGCGAGTTCCACTCAGCGGGACCGCCTGGGGAAACCATCATTGGCCACTCGTGCCCTCAGCCAGGAAAGAAAAGAAAATAAAAAGTTAAACTCAGAGGCCTTTAAGGTACCGATACTTGAGTAACTGACGCAAGAGGATTTGTCGTGTTAACACACACAGTCTCTGTTGTTATGGTGTTGTTAACTACCAAAATAATGTGTGTCAAAAGTGCAGAAACGCAGAACTAACTCTCTTCCACGAGCCGCCTGAAAACTCAGTGCACAAACTAGTTATTCTGGTGTGGTGCTGTGTGTGGATTTATGGTAGACTAAAATAGTGATCCTGGCAAGTGCACTTGCAAAATAAATTTATCTCTGATGCATTGAGAAAGTTTATCCTACCGAATAATTCAGTGAAATGCAGAGCTCTTTGACTCTTAAAGGAATATTCAACTTTAAGCTAAAGATAGAAAACATCTTAAATTGGGTGTGGGCATGTGTGGAGAAACATAAAAGGAGGAAGTGACTGGATTCAGTGTAACTACATATGAATGCAGCAGTTTCTTTTCTAGAGAAGAAAGGAAAAAACGTTTTTTGATAAAGAAAAGGGTTTCATAGTACAGTTTAGTCACACATTTAATGATCCCTTAGCCCATTTTTACCCTTAAGGAAAAGATTAGCCTAGGTTTCCTGTGTGGAGTTGGCAATGTTTGCATAAGTGATGTTACCTTTGCATGGCTTGCTACAACACATAATTCATAACTGGCAGTGTAGTGACAGATTTGCCTGTTACACAGTTACATTCTGCTATTCATCATTGTTTCAGACTCTTTTCCTCCATTCACACACTGCTGTGCACTTCCTTTCAGTTAAACTTGATTATTCTGCCTGATGTGCTAAAAGAGGAATTGCTGAGCACTTCGTTTGGTTGTTGTGTTTAACCGTGTCTGTTCTTGTGGCAGATACCCGTCATAGAAACACAGAATTCATTACATCTGTCTAGTGCTATGGGAGAACTTGAGCTGTGCTGAGTAAAATGACCCGTTTTCCATTTTACTTCTGGTAATTTGTACCAATTTGCTTTTGCTGTGGTGTCCTGTTCTAGTTCCTTAAATTGCAGATATTGAGAGTAGTTTATAGGAGTCAGCTGTGTTTTTTTTTCTTTTGGTTAAATAGAGGCTCAGGGTTGGGGTTTCATCAGCTATCATCCAATTTTTGTCCTATTTGTACTAATCTGAAATGATTCCTTATCATCAAATATCCTACCTGTAATACAAGATCTGGAGCTAAGCAGTGCCAATCATGTTCAGTGTATGAACAGCATTCAGTCGTTTCTTTGCCCCTTTGGAAGCCTGGGGCAGTTAATAAACAACTTGCAATTCAGTTTCATTGAATAGTTGGCAACTTTAAGGTAAGAAAACCAGGGATTCGTTTTTTGACTGAAAAGGGCAAATGCCAAGTTGAACAGTAACTCTGATCTGTTGTTCCTGTTACAGACTTGTATTGGAAGGTTGCTGATCCTTGCAGGGCAGGCAGACCTTCTCTGCTGGAGAAGGTGTCCTCACCAGTGTGTTCCTCTGGAGGGCTGGGAAGTGATTTCTCAGGATAGACAGCCTCGTGGCCTTGTAGGGTTGTGTTTTTTTTTTTTTTTTCTCACCCTGTGACCATTTCATGTTTGCAAAATGAAAATTCTTTCAAGAGAATCGTGTTTCTATTTGTATAGATGCGGAAAGTATTTCTCCAAGCGTTGCGGCTTCATGAGAATGCTCTTCCAGCACTTGGAGGCTGGGATAGTTTCGTGCCTGTGAGGGCCTCAAGAGTTGGTGCTGCAAGGACTTCGGGTGGAACAACTGCTCTGAAACAACAGCTCATCTTCATGCTGATTGTGTTTTCTGTGAAGTGTAAAGATGGCAATTCGAGGATCAGACTCTCTGAAGAGGAAGGTCTCCTAATGGTGTAGCAGATGAGCACACTGAGGTGATTACTTGAGTGATGCCTCAGACTGTACTTGCCCTGAACACTGATAAGACTCAGCTGTGGGTTATTAAAACTGGCCTGAAAGCAGTCACTGCTCTGGTGGTGGATGCAAGGTGTCATCCTGTTACCTGTGGGTATTTACCACCTGCCATGTTTCAGCTGTCTTTCTTGGTGTTTAGCACCACTGATACTCAGATTTCGGGGGTCTCCAGCAGAACACTGGGACACAGGAGTGAGGTGTTACTTTCCAGGTGTTCCTTTCCCTCCCGTGTGATATTCCCATTGAAATGCAAGACAGTGCATTGCCTTAAACTTTATAACCTCAGCTGTGGGACTCTCAGTGGGTAAAATGGGGCTTAGGATGCTGTCAGACCTTCTGGAAATATTAATGCCATAAAGATGGAAAGGCCTGGAAATTATCCACTAAGGCCTTCACAGAATTTCAGCTTCTGAACTGATGCCCCCTCTTTGTTGTAAAGCCATGAGGCTCCCAGTTCCTGCATGATTCTGACAGGTGCAAAGAGGGTTCAAGGGACTGTATTTTTAAATATTGTATTTTTTTTTTTAATGGGGAAGGAGCAAATTGTGAGGAGGAAAAACCCCACTGTGTTACTTTGAGCAGTATGAGACATGGATGTAGACTGGCTGAGTAGCTGCACCTTTTCAATGCAGGGATTTGCAAGGAAAATTCAAAAAGGACTTTGAGGCTGCAATTTTTTTGCTCTTTCAGCATTTCCTTCATTCTTTCTCTGTCAGACCCAATGGTAATTTTATCATTAATTTCAGAGCCAGGCATATTTTATATTTATACCGGCTGTCAATCAATTATTTTTTTGTGTGTTTATTTAATAACAGAACTGCAGGAGAGCTCAGAAACTGTAATCAAGATGGAGCCCTGATTGCTCTGTTTGTGACATTAAATATATGAGGTTGTGCCCTTAACTGAGGCATTGGCTGATCCACAGAGCAGCTGGAATCAGGAAGAGCTGGATCATGGGTTAGGGGAGAAAGTGTGTTGGGGCACTGCTCTTGTTAACCATGCTTTGTGGCGGTGTCATTTGTGTTTAAACAATGTGAGCCAAATTCATATTCCTGAGTTTGCTGCTTTGTTTCTGTTGCCTTGGGAGACTGTGAAGCTACAAGAGCAGGATCAGGCTCTGTGTTTGAAAGTTCACTTTTAGCATCCTGTATGTTGTCATTTTATGTTAAAAATTACGTAAATATAGATTTTGTTGAAGTCACACATCTTTGTTATGCAAAAGTAGTTACTGAGCATGGGCTTTTTAAGCAGGACTGATTAAGCGAAAATATTTTACTTACATAGTCCTTCTTGTGTCCTTCAGGAATTCATTTGAATTTTATTTAGAGGAGGGACAATTTTACTTAGGGTACAGACAGAGGTGGCAACTTCACTGCACTGCTGTGATTCCACTCCAGGTTTCCAGAGAAGAACAGATGCTGCTTTAATCCACTGTAGCACAAAGCCCTAGTATTACATTAAAGGGGACTGCAAATTTAGCAAAATAAATCCTTTTGCTTCCTTACAATTGACAAAAGACCAGAATAATTTTCATGAAATTATTGCAGAAATGTCTTTAATAAAAATAAAGTAAAAAAAGCCCAGCTTTGGTATGATAAAAAAAAAAAAAATCAACTCCTTTTGTCTCTGTGAGAGAAGCAGAAAATTAGAATGATAGCTTTGATAGCCTTTAACACAGGACATTGATGTGTTATATCTGTTAATCAGATCCTTTCAGCAGTTCAGTGTCATCCAAGTTAAACTTGTGCTTAGAAACAAAGGACCCCGTTCCCTGCTGCCTTGTGCTGTGCAAGCACAAACAAACTGCAGCAGCTGGGCTTTGGCTTTGTTTTGCATTGGTGGCTGCAATACAGGGCAGGGCAATGGAAAAAGAATCCCAGGCTTGTTTTGAGGGGCACTTGCCTTGTTAAGTCGCCCCTAAAATTCATCACGTTGACAAGGGTGGATGTGCGGTGAGTTTAAATGTTTTGGTGAGAACAGAGAAAAAAGAAAAACCTTCTGTTAGTTGATACATACGTGACCTTTGCAGTCATCTTTACACGGGGTAAAGAAAACAAGGATGCAAGCCCGGTGGATTTTCTGTTGCAGGGCACGTTTATAGCCGGTCCTGACTCTGCACTGCAGGACAGTTCACAATTTGTCTTTAATTTAGTGTTCCCTCTCCACCTTTGTGGCACAAAGGGCCAAAGTCAGCCTCAGATCCCCCGGAGAGCTGGATCCAGCAGTGGCTGTGGGTGGGCACTGGAGCCCAGCCAGCTGTACCCTGGGCTGGATTTCACCTGGGGTCAGTGTTGTGGCAATGATTCTATGTACCCTGGGCTGGATTTAACCTGGGGTCAGTGTTGTGGTGATGATTCTAGGGGAGATCCTTTCAGGGATCCCGACTCAGGGTGGGACAGGCCATGTCAGTGCTCGCACAGAACTCCAGGGCTGAGTCTACGGGGAGGAATGGATGGTTTAGTTGGAAATCCTCCTGCCTCTGAAGATAATGCCAAAGCCAGGGTTTCCCTCATTGTCTGGGGGGGTTGTGCTGAGGAAGTCATCCTTCAAATGGCAGGGACAGCAGTGTTCCTGATCCAGCTGCAGTTCCTCGGGCTCTGTCAGTACTTAGGCCTCTACAAACCCCTGACTTTCTGACTGTGTTGCAGCCCAATAATAGTTTTTCTCTCAATCACCCTGCGTTCTCAATAGGGAGTAAATATTATCCTTATTTTTATTTCTTACTTGGTTCTGCATTATTGTAATATGCTGTGGAACAGCTGTAGGATTTTCATTCGAGAGGTGTGTGGGGTGATTCTCGTGCTTCAAAGTTAACATTTCACAGGGTGTTGGGTGTTAGATAATATTATCAGCTGCTCTTAGGTTCATGAAAGGAAGACAGTTCGTTATTTTTGCTTAGATATTCTTTTCTTTTAGTTTACTCTGCGAATCTTGTTTAGAAGATACCAGGGGTGTGGAGCATTTAGTAGAAACTGGTTTCAAGAAGGGGCTGATTTTAATGCTTCTAGATTTGGAAGAATGATCCTTTCCAGCTAATGCTTTCCTATTAATACCAGTCATTAATGCCTTGAGAATTGGGAGAGAACAGAGGATTACCTGGACTTAATGGAAATTCTCCCAAATGGTGGCATGTGGCAAACTTGGATTCCTCTTTGGTTATTAAAATGTGATTAAGATGTTTTTGCTCAGGTTAGCCTAGAAGAAAAGTATTTCAGGTTTTCCTAGCACAGTGTAGCATATTGCACAAGAGTGTTTCTGACTGTCTTTGGTTGAGACTTTCAAAATCTGGCTTTGCACTGCATTTCATTTTCAGTTCACAAAATGGTGAGCCTTGTTTTTGGGAACTGCACTGCTGCTCTTGTCCTAAAAAAAAAACATTTTCCACTGCAGAAAGACCTGTGAACTGTGTCATGGTAAAGAGCCCATAAATACTGAGGATTATCCGAGTTCTGCCAGTGCAGTGTCCCTGGTGCTGGGGCAGCAGCGCTGTGCTGGGCAGTGTGTGCTGCATTCAAGGGGAGCTCTCCAGGCTCCAGCACAGCCCAACAAGTGCTTTCCTTCCCTGTGTGTGCACTAAAACCTTGCCAAGACAGGCGTTGCTACCTGAGTTACTCTTTGGTTGTCATCAGTGAAGTGACTCAGACATCCTGCTTAAAGCCTACACTTAACTCCTCTCTAGCAGAGAAAGAACTGTAAAATACATGGACTCAGCACAATGGAGAGGAAATGTAAAAGGAAGGAAGTTTGTGAATGAGAAGAAGCCTCTGTCAGCTCTTCAGCTGATTTAGAGGTTATAAGCAATCTTTTGAGGTCTCATTTCTACAAGAGTGAAGATTTATGTGTAGTAATACACAGAATGTCTTTCTGTGTCTGCAAATATCTTCTGTATTTGAACACATTGCTTTCAATCTCACAACATCTACAACCCTCTATTTTCCACTTAACTTCCCACTTCAAGCAGAAGGTCCCTCTCCATTTTGTTTCCGTAAACACCACGTTCTGCACACTTGGGTGTGTTGCAGAGGATAAAAATCTCCCTTTTATGAGGATGCCTGTGATTGCAGAGAGGTGAGCAGTGGTTCTGTTCCAGTGATTACAGCACCTCTCAGTGTGTGCACAGCGCTCAAGGCCAGCTCCCAATCTCCCTGGATGGCAACAACACCCTGCACTTCACTGGGAGCAGGAACAAGGGCTGTGTTCCCATCCATTTCTTCCCTACCTGCCCAGAGTTTCCCATGCCCCTTTCGAAAGGACATTGTTTTGCCACAGAGAAAACTGGTAGGATTTCATTTCCTTGGGGTTTGCTGGTTTTTTTTAGCCTTGACTCAACAAAGTTGGCAGTCAAAATGCAGGCTGTGCTCAGTTTTATATTCTGTGTACTTCCACGTTCAGTTAGATCACTAAGGGTGCTTTCTGATCAGACTTTTAACAGTCCAGCCTTTGGATTGGCCTCTTTAAGTATGTTAAATTGCTCTGTAAGTTTATGAGTTTTGTCTGCAACTTAAGAGGGAAGTCAACCAACCACTGAAAGTTGAATAAATCCATATCTTTCTGACTTTAAAAGTGGGAGAATTTTAGACAACTGTTTCTTAAATCCTAGAGAGACAGCTAAGTATCTCGTGTTCATCAGTGACATTGTTTGAAAGCACAGCTCATTAGATAATAACAATATATTATTAACCAGTGGAAACGAGATCCCTTGGTTATTTAAAGTAGATGTCTTTGCACAGCATTCATTTGCTACTTAACTTTAAATATGGCCTAAATGAGTACAGTTGTGTAGTGATCTGTGACTTTCCGTGATGGAGTGTCCGGTACAGAAAGATGATTTTGTTGCCATTTCTGCTGCATGGACCCTCTGCATGCTCTTTGATTAATGATTACTCTTAATTTCCCTCTGCCCAGGCCCCAGACATGCTGTAAGGGAAGGGGTGGCCTGCCCAAAAGTTATTCCTGGCTCTCTGTTCTCTGTCTTGTATTTTCAAATAGTAAAGTGGCAAAGCCTTAAAATTAGTCAAATGATAGGTTTTATCAAGTGTATTTAATCTGAGATGAGAATATAATTTCTGTGTAGGGAAATTCAATCCTGAAACATGAACTCAGTGACCAGGATTGCATTAAGCATCTTTAAACTGCCTCATGTTCATATGATATGTGGTGTATAAGAGGGGAAAGAAGAGTATTATCCACCAAGACCTGAACAGGGAGAGGAAACTGGTATTTAATGTCTTGCAGAATGTGGTTGGCAGCAAGCTGATTTCTCAGCAGTGCCTTCTGTGTCACCCCTTCCTCAGGAGGCCCTGACACAACAGCTGAAGCCACAGGAGAGGTGCAATAGGATGGCTGGTGTGGGACACCAAGGATTCCTGCATTCTAGCAAATGCTGCCTCAGCTGTGCATGCAAACCAGGCTTTTCCCAGCTGCAGAAACCAAATCTGCCTTTTTAAAATCAGCCTTGTATAAAGGTCACGTCGTGGGATAAACAGTAGAATGTGTATTAATATCCTGCTCTGTCCAGTGTGGTTCACAGGGAGTACATGTATGCTAAATAAGATGATTCCAGCTGAATGGTGTCTCTGAATAAATGATGAATAGTTAAGGTCAAATTCTACCTCAGCTGCATTGAGAAACTCCCCAGATTTCTGAAGCTCATCCCATTGTGTAAGAGTTTGCACAGAGGGGACAGGACAAAGTCTGCAGGGGTGGGCAGACCTTCACAGATTTGGTTACATGAGCCACACCAGACACCACAGTTACACCTAGAAATGGTTGGCTTTAGTCCCTGTAAGAAGCTAAAGCATCTTTTTGAAGCACACGTGACATTTTCTGATGTCAGTATGTTTTATGCTGACACATCAAGAGGAAGAACTGACCATAAAACCCTCTAAAAATTCTAAAACTTGGGCTGATTTGAGCCACAGGCCTCAAATTATTACCGTGGTCATCTTTTCATAATATCCATTTTTTAAAGAGTTTGAAGGGTGGAATATGATTGATGTTGGGTGATAATTAACACAGATTGAATGACCTGAGATAGAAGCTGAGTTCTGAAGTTCTGTGGGTCAATCTCCTTTGTTACTTTCCAGCTGCTAAATAATGCAAATAAAATGCAGCTTTGCCTTTAGCAGATCAAGCTCATAAGGCACTGAGTGGGTACTGGTGAGGGTTGGTTGGTTTGACCCTTTGTAGTACATACTGTGTCTGATGGCAGATATGCTGCTACTCTTTGACAAAGGTGATCTGGAAGGTGTTTAGCATTGGAAGCTGAAGATAATCTCAAGTGAGTGCTTTCCAAATGGATAGTCTTAGCTCTTAAGTCTACTGTAAATGTTTGGGTAGGTTTTTGTCCCCCTCTGTTTTCGTCTTGCTGGTGTATCTCCCTTTCAGCAGAGACAGTGCATTCATCCCTACATTCTGCTTTGGGGTGGAGGAAATAACCTCTCATCTTTCTTTCCCTGCTGTCTGCTACCACTCATGGCATCTAAAACTGGGGGTCAGAATGGCCTGTTTTAAAAAGCATTTGTGTTAATGCCTTTTATGGGGTTGTTTAGTGAGAATTAGAACTTGGTGGTATCCAAAGGAGTGTGTGTTGTTCATGGCTGTCAGACTGTTTTGACTCAGCCTGGTTGTTACTGGCAGTCTCACCACACGGAATATTCCTGAATGAAGTGACTGCTTTGTTCGTGTTTGCTTCTGAGACACATGCAAATTCTGTCTGGATTTTTCGTGCAGTGGTATTTAACTGCAGGAAGATGAATTACCTGGGACGTTACTTTGATGTGCATTCAAAGGTCTCATTTGTTTTTAACAGGAACAGCTGAACTGAGAGTGCATTCTAAGTCAAACACATTGGTCAATATTTCTTTCCTGGATCAAAGCCTTTGTGAGTGCTGCTGTCCATCATAATGGCTTTGAACTCTTGGCAGTCTATATTTGAAGGTAGATTGGTCTGTTAATGTTATTGCCTTTATTGAATTCGGGGATTTGTAGGAGTTCTTAATATAACTGACTTTTGTTTACTAGACAGCACAAAACAGGCATGGCAATAAGAACTAGGTTCTAATCTGTTGCAAACTGCACTGATAATATACTTCTGCTCAAATGTTCTCCGTCTGTTGGGGAATATTGTAGTGGGGGGTGTGTGGAGAAAAATGAATGAAGTGCTGGCTAGTTTTGCATTCTGAGAATCCACACTCAGAACATTTTGTGGAGAGTAATTTGAGATAATCCAATGCCTACACGAGAGCTTTAATTAAATACACCTCCTAGTTTAGAGCAGAAAGCAGTACAGGTACTGAAGTGTAAGCCAGCTTTTGAAGCAGGGGGGTGGACTCTGGTGCCAAATGAGTGCTTTGTGCAGCTTTGTGTGTGGGGAGCACAGTCCTGGTCAGCAGTGCTCTGCTTGCAATCGTCACTTCCAATTTCACAGGCAAAGCAGGGCTTCCTTGCACTTGGAAAGGCAAAGTTAGAGGCAAGGAATCAGCTTTTGGAGAGGTTTGTTCCTCTGTGGAATGCTGCACTGGACCTAAGCATTATTGCTATTCCAATGGTGTCCTCCAGCCTTGCTGGTGGAAGTGTCTGACCACACCAGCTGCTCCAGCAGCTGCCCTGGGCTTCTCTCTGTTACTCACTTAGCTCCATGGGCGACTTCTGGCCTGCATTCCTTGAGCTAGGTAGAGAGTTTGGATTTATTTCAACTGGGAATCCATAATTAGGAGCTAAGGTCAGAGTTTGGCTGGTTTGAAGCTGCAGATTTTAGAAGGAGGTAGTTGGTCTGTAAAACATGAGCAGCAATTCTTCCTCCCTGTTTCCACAGAATGTTTGGTTTTGAGTGAGGCCAAAGTTTTACTGGGAATCACGTTTATGAAATGAGATTTTGATAGAAGAAATTTCACCCTTTGGTTTGCATTTAAATCCATCTCATAAATCATAAGGTATCGAGATACTTCAGCTGTGGATATCGTGTTCTGTTTATGGACAGAAGAGTTTCTGGGACAAAGGAAGAAAATCAGCTTCCTGAATTATCCTATCAGTACATATGACTTAAAAGGAACCAGGTTTACATGCATTTTTCCTGAAGGGGGGAATCAATTACATGGATTCAGGGAAAAGCAGGCAAGTTAGAGAAGGGGTGGGTTTGACAGAGCAAATTTTTTAAGAACCACTCATGCAAATGCTTCACTGTTGCAACAAATAAAATAAGCATATCAATATTTCATTAAGCTCCATTTGAATTCAGGCTGTGCAGACTACCTGCAGTTTTGACTGCTGTCCCTGGCAAGTGCTGCTCTGCCACAGCCCTGCTTTAAAAACTGCCTCCTAAAGAACAGAGCACTTGCATTGTCATGGCCCAGCCAAGTGTTTTATCATCCCGTGCTGACTAGAATTTTAAGTTGACTGTGGTTTAGTTGCTGTGTTCATAATACTTGGGCTTCCTTTACACAGTGCAGAAGAAGAGAAATTTATTCTGTATACCTCTGAACTTGTAAGGATCTGAAATGCTACGGAAAATCTTTAAGATGTAACAGCACAAACTTATTATATTGTCATACTTCTCTTTATGTCCAAACCAGATTTTTTACAGGATTAATGCAATGCTGATTGGTTCTCATGTGTGTACCATCCAGTTGTTTGGGCCTGTTTTCAATTACATGTCTTTATATTACCCTGTTGAAAGTCCATTCTAAATGAGTGATGAAAATAATAGTGATTTCAGAGACTGCTCATTGGTAAAACAGTTTCTCAAGTGTTTACTCTGTTTTGCTGGGAGGGTCTCTTTGGTTCTATTTTAAAATGTTGCACGCAGTTTTGGTTTGGCATTTGCATTATTTAGAATTTCTTTGTTCCAGACTAAATCTGCAACATACTGGTTTGAACATTTGGATGATTTCTGTGAGCATATGTTCCCATTATCTTTGTGTTTAAGTCCTAAAAATGCGCAGGGACACTTGACTGCTTGTGAACTGTGGGGCTTCTGGGATGAGTGGCAATACTGAATCATTCCTTGCATCTGATATTATTGTTATATACTTCCTTTTTACATGCATGTAGTTTTAAAGATAAGGTACTGGGCCTCAGGAAAAAAAAAGGAACTTTCTGTTCTTCTGGTTATCAAATGTCTGTCTTTCATAGTATAGTTTCTGTGACAGATAAATTCTTGTGCCTCTGGGTACAAAACTGTAACTCCTCTGGTCATTTTGCCATTAGTCAACGGAACAGATAAGTCTGTACTCATGGAAAAGTTTAAGGTTTGCTCCTCACAGGGATTTAGATCTTGAGGACTCTTTCCAATTTCCATTTTAAGCTCAAATATTGAGGTTTTTTCTTGTTTTTCAAAACTTTGTCTGTGTTGTGCTTATTTTTGGAGTCTGGCAAGATTTGAAGGAACAGGAAGGTGTGAATACAAAAATGAAAGATAAATGAAGGAATAACAGGAGATATTTGAAAAATCCTGAATAGTATATTGGTTTAAAATATGACAGTGGATTTAGTGTACTGGTTGCTGATGGCAGCCTTTGTGAGCAGAGGTAATAATTCCCCCAGAGGGTGGTTGGCACTGAACAGGCTCCCCAGGGCAGTGGGCACAGCCCCAAGGCTGCCAGAGCTGCAGGAGGGTCTGGATGACACTCTCAGGGCCAGGGTGGGATTGTTGGGATGTCTGTGCAGGGCCAGGATTTGGGCTTGATAATCCTGATGTGGGTCCCTTCCAGCTCAGGATGTTCTGTGATTCTGTGAATTGAAGGAATAAAATGAGAGCCAGGGAAGAAAAGACCTGCCAGGTTTCTGCTGCTAAAATGCCCGGAGAAGAAACAATGTGCTTTGGTCATGGCTAACCACACAACTGCAGGGGTAAAGAGGAGACAGAGCTTTTTCTCATTAGGTCATTCTTGACATGAACTCATCCCCTGAGCAGTGGGAAACAACTGTGTATAAACCACGAGCTTTTTCCAAGCAGCAACATCTCCTTCCCGTCTTGTCAGCCTGGATCTGTTGTTGCTCCTGGGCACTCAGCTTTGGCATCTGGGCAGAGAACTTGGAGGAGCAGCCTCAGGGTGTGCAGTGGGGTTGGCCCTGCCCTCAGAGCCTGCAGGAGCCCGGGTTCTGTGGCACAGTGGGCAGGGTGGGACACACAGGGGTCGCACAGGGGTGGCCCCCCTGCCATGCCCATGCCACTCCACTGGTGTAGTTTAACTCAGAAGTGTTTGCAGAGTGTGGGGCTCAGCTCTTGCAGGAGGTGCAGAGCCAAAATGGAAGGAAATGCCTGAATCCAGCTGGTGAATACTGGTTTGTAACCATTAGAGAAAGTAACCTGATTCTCACCAAGACTTGTATGTATTCATTGTAATATGGTAAAAATACTGTACAGAGCCTGTTTCTGTCTTTCTCTAAGCCTTTCTTTTTCACTGTTGTTCCTTGATACAGCGGTGCTTTGGGATTTTTCAGCAGTATTATAAGTTGAGCTTTATGCAAGAAGAAACTTCCAGTATCAATTACTGTTAAATCCTGATTCAACCAGTGCTGGCCACTCTTTAAAAAAAAGTAATTTAGATGTCCAGAGTTTTTCAACAGCTGTAGTTTAAACTTTTGTTCATGAAAAGTCATATTAGTAGCACTAATTATTTTTTAAATATTTCATTGTCATTCTTTAGCTGTTCCATTCTCTTCTTCTTTGTAAAACACTGCCAAGCAACCTTTCCCTTTTTCTGGCTTGGCAGATAATGAATGTCTCTTTTCTGCTGAAATAAGAGTGTGATAAAACAATTAGAATTCTAAGAATGAAAAGTTAATTTCAACTGGTTTGCATTCTCCTAATATTACTCAATTAGAATATTCAACAGATTCATGGGCTCTCTAGTAATATGCACTTGGACATTGCAGGCAGATGAACCAAATTCCTCCACTAGATTTTTTTTGATTTTTTTTTAAACATGAAATTTATCAGTAATTCTACTGGACATGTATGGTAGGTGGCAGATGCCTCAAATTAGAGACCTTTATTAAGAAGTTATTTTAATCCCAGTTGTAATTAACATTTATTCATTAAAATATATATTATATAAGCATAAATAATAATTAACAGTGTTACATTGTCCATTTTTACAGTGTGCCTAATATACTTAATTCCTCACCCACGTGAGAAAAGTAGTGTGTGAAGGGTGGCTGCTGGAAGTGAAGCAGTGCTGCAGAGGTGTCTCAGCTACTCCCTCAGTCACAGGGAGACTTATTCTGGTTCTTGCTGCCAGCCTGGACCAGAATCCTTGACATTTTTGTGTGTTGACATTTTAACAAGTGGATAGATAAGTGTTCTGAGCCTGTTTTAGTCATAGAATTGTTAGGTTGGAGAAGACCTTTAAGATCATTGAGTCCAACCAAGGCCACCACTAACCCGTGTCCCCAAGTGCCACATCCACTTGGCTTTAAATCCCTCCAGGGATGGGGACTCCACCACTGCCCTGGGCAGCTGTGCCAGGGCTGGACAACCCTTTCCAGGAAGAGGTTTTTCCAAGTACCCAACCTAAACCTCCCCTAGTAAAACGTGAGGCTCATGGTCCCTTTCTATCCCTTGTTCCCTGGGAGCAGAGCCTGACCCCCACCTGGCTCCACCCTCCTGCCAGGGAGTTGGAGGGAGTGATCAGGTCTTTCCTGAGCCTCCTTTTCTCCAGGCTGAGCCCCTCCAGCTCCCTCAGCCCCTCTTGCTGCTCCAGCCCCTTCCCCAGCTCTGTTCCCTTCCCTGGACACGCTCCAGCCCCTCCATGTCCTTCTTGTCACGAGGGGCCCAGAACTGACCCCAGGATTCGAGGTGTGGCCTCAGCAGGGCTAGTACAGGGAGACAATCCCTGCCTTGGTCCTGCTGCCACGGCAGGGCTGGCACAGCCCAGGGGCCATTGGCCTCTTGCCCCCCTGGGCACAGCTGGGATCACGTCCAGCCGCTGTCACCGGCACCCCCAGGGCCTTTCCCAGCTTCCCAGCCCTTATACCCCCGGCCTGCAGCACTGCAGGGCTGGTTGGGATGCAGGGGCAGGGCCTGCCTGTTGGCCTTGTTGAGCCTCAGTCCACGGATCCAGCCTGTGCAGATCCCTGTGCAGATCCCTGTGCAGAGCCCTCGTGCCCTGCAGCGCATC
>NW_020955549.1:446693-504255 GCF_003031625.1 Empidonax traillii
AGCTGGATGTCGCTCCACTGCCCACCCCTCCCTGGTCCAGCAGCCAGTTGTGAGCCCAGTGAGCAGTGAGCCATCCAGGCCATGAGCAGCCAGTGTCTCTGGGAGAATGCTGGGGATGTCAGAGGCTTTCCTGCATCCAGGTTCCCATCCAAAGCCTTTCCCTCACCCCTGAGCTGCTCACCTTGTCACAGAGGGAGATCAGGTTGGTCGAGCAGGACCTGCTTTTCCAGACTCGTGCTGGCTGGGCCTGATCCCCCAGCTGTCCTGCACATGTGGTGGCACTCAGGATGATCTGCTCCATGACCTTCCCCAGCACTGAGGTCAGGCTGACAGGCCTGGAGTTCCCTGTCCATCCTTCTGTCCCTTCCTGTAGATGGGTGTCACATTTGGTGACCTCCAGTCCCCTGGGACCTCCCCAGTTAACCAGGACTGGTGATGGACGATGGAAAGTGGCTTGGAGAGCACTTCCACCAGCTCTGAGTGCTGTTCCCCCTCAGTAGAGCAATCCAACCTGTCACCCTTACAGCCTCACACGAGTCATATTTATTGAAATGTTTGTCTTTTCCAAACATACGTGCAGTAGTGGGAAGTAGAAAGCAAGCTGCTTTTCCTTGCCAGTGGAGTTCATTGGAATGCAGGAGCTCATAAGGAGCTTCAGCTGCTCCTCAAGAGGCACAAGAGCTGGATGGGAGAAAGCCCTGAAATATGTGGTACTGCCTGTGCCCCTGGGTTTGCTTTGAAGGGCTGCTGTTTGCAGGAGGCTGCCTGTTGGAAAGGTAATTAATTCCCTGCTTCACAGGTCGGGTGGTAGGGAATAGGCCTGGGAGATCAAGCATCACATTTGTATCTGGAAAAAGTACAAGAGGCAAACTAAAATTGAGGAGAAACCCTTAACTTTCATCAGAGCCCTGGGCAGACCTCCTTCCACCTTCTTCTGCTGGGGCAGTGCCTTTTTGTTGCTGACAAGGTTAAGTGATCCACTGAATGGATCATTATTAAAATGCCAACAGGAGGTTATAGTCGACATGGAAGGGTTGTTATTATATAGCTCACAGTGGTGAGGTTGGCAAAAAAAGGTACAAACCTAAGAAGGGGGAAATAGTGATAATTCCTGCCTTCCTGTTAGAAACAGACTTTCCATACTTGCATGAAAAGTACTTACACATAAACTTGCTCTAGGAACCTGTGATGTGCAGAACAGTGTGGCCTCAGGGTTGGCAGGGCAGAGAAAGGTATTTTAGAGTTTAAAGGGAGAATGTGATGCTGTTTCTTTAATGGATGCTGCAGGGAGGATGATTTGTTTGTGTTCGGTGGGTGGTTACACAGTTTCAGTGTCACTAGCAAAACTGGGGCTAATTTATCATTTTGAAGTCGAAAGCCAGCTGGATCACGAGGGGAAAGGGATTAGTTTCCTGTCAGCTTCCTTTTTGGAAAAAGTAATGTGTGCACACTGAAAATATTTCCAGCTTGGGTTAAGTATGTTTGAAAATACCTTTCGGGTAGAGTCATATTTTGATGGGCAAAGAAAGAGTACTTGCTTTCAGTTTTCCATGTTTATAGAAGCATTTTAAGAAATCTAAGGGGCTTTTTTTTTCTCCTTCCCTTTAAAAGTACCCACTGTTCAAGCTGGGAGGGCTTGGCCAGTGTTAACCTTCTTCTCTCCTGGTGGAGGATGTTCAGTCAGTACTTTCTGAAGGGACTGCTGAGAGACAACAGGAGGACTTTGGTTTTTTATGTTCCTTTTCGTGTGAATGAAGGCAAAATAAGAAATACAGGATGTGGTGAGAATGTGGAATTTTACTCCTTTGGAGAGCTGGGCTGTACCTCTCCTAAAATAAAAGGTGGGGCAAGTGCTGCAAATGCTTATATTTGGTCATGTGTGGAGTGCTTCCTAAATCTTTTGAGGGATTAAAAAAAAAAAGTAGAGTTTTGTTCTGCTGTCGATGCTCTGTGTACCCAGGGTGAGGCAGACAGGAAATACTGATGTGAGACATATGATGATGTGGAAGAGTGAGAGTGCAAATCCTGTTGCAGTGTGAGAGTGCCCTACACTACAAACTGCTGTGTCATCAGGACCTCAGGATACACCTAGTGCTCAGTTTTAAAATGTTTCCTATTACATACCACCCTTTTAATACAAAAATGTTTTTTTTTCCTTTCCTTTATTCCTTAGCAGCATTCACATGAAAACAAAGTGTTTAGTTTGCCAGATAGTTTCTAATGTGTTTTCTTCACCTGAAAGCACGTTTCTTTCATTAGCTGTGAACAACATCCCATGGGGTGCTTTACTCCAAAGGATGCCAAAAGTATCCCATGGGAGCAGTCTTTCACCAACAGAGAAATAAATGAGATTTCTCCTGTAGCTACTTTTCACCAACTTTAGTCTCTAGAAACTTAGTAGCTCTCAAGGTCCATTAAATCCCAGCTCTCTATTGAGTAATCTCTGGGAAAGTAATCCTTTTATGTCAAACTGTAATATGGGGGTAAGAAAATATTGCTTTAATTTGTCAAAGCAAGGAAAGACACCAACAAGCATCTGTCGCTTTGAACAGAACAACTTGGAAATTGTTAGAAGTTAGTATAAGAATTTAGACAACTCAATTCCAATTAAACATTGATAAATTTATTAAGCAAGCCATAATAAAGCAAACAGCGCTGGGTGGCCTGGGGGGCAGTTACCCCGCCCGAGACACACACTGAAAATGTAGTAAATGTTCCTTTTTATACATTTCCAAGTCCCGAGTTTTGAATGTGGCTGCGTTGAGGCTTGAGTTCGTGGTTCATTGATGGCTAAGTGGTCATCTGGGATTTGTCAAAGATGAAAGCTGCAGTTCTTATCAGCTGTAAATTTTACCAATGCTGATACTTGTTTGTTTAGCAAGATGTCTGCAGTTATTTTTACTGACACTTGCTTAATTAACAGGATGTCCATGAAACTTATCTTGTTGAATTATAACAAAAGTTCCTTATTCCCTCATACACATAAGATTTTATGAACAAAGTTAACCCTTCTATTACAGAAATGAGCAGTATTATAAGAAATTAGAAGTTTTCATTCATTTTACGCAATAGTTGCTGACTGACTTAGTCGGGATGTTATTAATAATTACTGTACAAAGTGACCTGGTGCTTGAAACCTGCACTGTCCTGCTCTATTCGTGATCTGCAGGTGATGGCTGCACGACAAATTGAGACTTGCTCAGAGTCCCGCAAAAACAGTGATGTTTGACAGGAAGATGTGTAACAACTGCACTAAATGTGTAACAGCTTCCACCAAACGTGCTGGGGGGCTCAAAGGCCCCCGAGCAGAGCTGTGCTGTTGGTTGCTGAGGTTTGGGGGGGGCAGCACTCACCGAGCCTCTCCTGTCTCTCGTTCCTGCAGCGTGGAGGGCGAAGCTCCGAGCAGTGAGACCGGCACGTCCCTGGATAGTCCGTCTGGGTACCCCCAAGGCCCCATAACCCACAGCTCAGCCATCAGCCCGGACCACTACGACCCCTCTCCCTACGGGCTCTACTCCATCTCGCCGGGGCAGCGGGCGCGGAGGCCCAAACTGCAGCACTCCACGTCCATCCTGCGCAAACAGGCGGAGGAAGAGGCCATCAAACGGTCACGGTCGCTTTCTGAGAGCTATGAACTCTCCTCGGACCTCCAAGATAAGCAGGTATTTAATTATTTGGGCCTTGGTGCTTGATTTGAGGCAATGGCGACGTGTCTGTAAACTGTAAATTGCTTCAGTTGTGGTGCTGAAAATGCCTTTTCTCTGTGCCCAGCTTAGTTCAAAATAGTCGTGTGCCAGCATTTCTGAGGTTTATGACTCTTTTATCCTGTGTTGTGCCACCCCTGTGTCCCATACACCTTCCTCCCTACCTGAAGAAAGGTGTAAAAGGTGTGTTGATAGTTTTAATAATAAAAACAGTTCTACCAGGAACTTGTGCTCGGAGCAAGTACTAGAACGTAAAAATGCAAAATATTTTCCTGAGCAAATGAGTCGTTTTGAAACCTGGATATCTTTGTTGTTTCTGACAGAAAGGAACAGCTTATTGCAGCTGATATTTTCTTGTACCTGTGGGGTGAATTCAAGGCATTAGTTGGCTTTACTCAACTAGGCAAAACTCCCACATACTTTACAAAGAACTGGGTGTAGATATTCAAAGGCTTTGTCCCTAAAAAGGCGCTTCTGTAAGACAGTCAGCCTTTCCTTTTAGGGTTTGCTTTGAATGTAGTCCTATTTGAAAGACGTTTATCGCCATATAAGTTCCCATTTATGATTTGAAAATGGTGCCCCAAGAGTTTAAGGTAAGCAAATATGCACTGGATTTCAGTGGTAGATGAACGATAGCCGATACATCGATGTTTTTTGGTTTGGAGGGGTTTTTTAGGTTAGAGATCTTACCACAGAATCACAGAACCCACTGAGCTGGAAGGGACCCACAGGTGTCATCAGGCCCAGCTCCTGGCCCTGCACAGGCCCATCCCCAAGAGCCTGGGGTCATCGAGGTAAATTCCACAGTCACTCCAACCTCTCTGTTAATATGGTGAAAGGGGCAAAATTCCATAGGCAGGAAACCAACTACTCCTGATTTTGGACCAAACATTGACCGTCAGGGAAATTTATAGGGGCTAACTCTCATTTTCAGGGCAGGGAATCATAAGATGTCATTCCAGAAGGACCTGGAGGAACAGATCTTGAGCTCTGCCTCGAAGCTGAATATCCAATATTTGGGATAGCAGGCACAAGTTTGGTTTAGCCTCCATGCTTACCAAACTGTGGGGACACCAGGTTCCTGATGCCAGCTCTGCTACTGAATTGGAGCTCCTTGTGAGATCAGAGCTCTCCAGTGATTTTTGCTGGATGTCTCACCAGGGGTTGATACAGAGTGTGAGGCTTTCTGAAGAGATCTCTTGCACTGCAGGTATTCCACAGAGCCTCATTCCATCTGTCCTTTTGTGCCAGTTTGATGGAGAACGAGGACTGCAGATGTTATTTTGTATTTGTTCAGGGAGTCTCACACAAGGAAAAGTGACAATGGTACATGAAGGAAGCTTGATACTGAAGAGTTGGTTACTGCTCTTGAAAAGCTCTCCTTGAAATAGCTGAAGATGCTAAAAACCATGTAGGAAAATGTCCAAGACCTAAAGGTAACCTGTATTAAATATGCATTGAAAAGGTGCTTGAAATAGACATTAAAATCTATTAGAAATATTAATCACAAGTCTAACTCATCTAGGCAAGTTGGAAAATACTCTCAATTTAAATTCCCCCCCAATTTATTATAATCAATGATAATGTTATTTTCTGTGTAAAGCTGAAGGACAACAGCCTGTTGCAGGAATAAAGTCCAGGTAATTTATTTTATGGAATATTAGGTTGTGTTTAATTCTCTCTCTCTAGCTATGCTAGTTTACTTTTCATTAGGTTTGACATTTAGTTTTGAGAGGAGAACTGAATGGACAGTTAGTTTGTTTTGAGATTAGTCCAGCAAAATAATCTCTTATGATTTATAAAAATAGATATACAGATATTCACACACATATATATACATATATATATATTTGTATATATACTACAAATAGAAATAGTAGCAAATGTGTGTGGCAGCAGTGGCAAGGTTGTGATAGATTATTACGTTCATAATAATTTTTTGAATATTTTTGAATCTTCAGAGTGCCTTACAAGTAACCTCATAGTGTCTTTGGCACATGCAAATGTGGGGGCAAAACGCCCCATTTGGGAGTGAAAGGCTGAACAATTGTTTCAAAAGAGAAACTGTAGAAAATTATGCAGAAATTTACATCTGGAAATGTAAATCCAGATGGAATTTGGAGCTGGTCAGAGATCAGTAACAGCTTTTTGAGCTTTGTTAAAAGAAATGGAAAGATACAGTCAAAAGAACAATTCCTTACCAGTAACCCTGATCTCAGTCCACCTGAGAAGTTTGCCTCCTTAGTTTATGCCAATAACTGTGCAGAATATTTTTTGCCTCTATAATTAATTAAAAAAAAAACAAACAAACCAGTGATTCAGTGAGCAAAAAAGGTGATCATAAACGTGGAAGGGGAATGGGAGCTGCTGAACCTGGCAATAGCACTGAAAGAAATACATCAGCTCCTCCCAAATGAGAGACAGAATGGACTAGAAAATAATTTTTAGTCGTATTTAGTTCCTTTCATAGAAGGGGGATGAAGATCCCTCTGCATGTCAGCGTCTGAACTTAACAGTTAGTTGGAGATTACTTGGAGAGATCTCCAAGGTATGAGATTAAAGAAGACATGGTGTCTCATGAGAAAGGGTACCTGAGTTTGCAGGCAAGAAGAAATCACTTGGGTTTAATTGTAGCACTAAACATATTGATTTGTCATAGGTGGTTTGTGTTTGTGAATTGTATTGATCTGGCAAACACTAATCAGAGCAGAAATTAAATATTGGGGGGGGGGGGTAAAGAAATGTAGTTATTCATCTTGTTCAGTGTTTTTTAAAAAACTAAAAGGGTGAGACACTGAGGATTGCCCAGGGCAGCTGTGGCTGTCCCATCCCTGGAAGTGTCCAAGGCCAGGTTGGAGGGGCTTGGAGCAACGTGGGCTGGTGGAAGGTGTCCCTGCCCATGGCAGGGGGTGGAACTGGATGGCCTTTAAGGCCCCTTCCAACCCAAACCATTCTAGGATACTATGCTGCTGCTTTTGTTTTGGAAGAAAAGCTTTGAAAATCTATAACCTTTTCAGAGGTATTGACACATTGTTTTCACTGGGTTAAATTGATAGCATTTCTATGTGTTTATTTTGCCTATTCATTCTCTTTAATTGGAAACACTGGCAATTTTGAGAGTAGTTACAAGGTTGAAAAAAAATTTGGATTTGTATTAAGAAACTCTGAAATACGTTCTTGGTTTGAGGAAAAATGTGTTTGTGGCTATTCTGTCAAGAGACACCTCTCTGGAAGTGTGTGTTCTGGGAGGCTCAGTTTTGTTGGGTATCAGGCCTGGGTGAAACGATGCTCCGTGGGTTTTATTCATGCAGGTGCCTGTCTGGAAGGTGGAGACCCCTTTGAGAATTTACTCCCAGAATGTGGCCATTTGCCTTGTGCTTGGAATTCACTTCTCTGCAGTTGTCCCCACAGAGAGAGTGCCAGCAATATGCTGCAGTAGAGCTCTGTCCTGTCTGCCTTGGCATGGCACGCCACTGCTCATGTGTGTGGGAGCCAACACTTAAATGACCACAAATTGCCAACAGCACAGCTCTATGTGACAGTATTCACCCAGTCATATTTTTGTATTTCAGGGTGGAATTTGCTGTTCAGTTCTCGCTGTTGGAGCTTTGAGCTTTTTGCTTTCAAAACCAGTGTGCGCTCTTTGAAAAACGTTTGAAAATTGCAGTTGTCCTAAGAATTTTATTTTTTTTTTTTTCCTACTCTTTAACCTCGTTCTAACCTACATTAAGCTCCAGATTACCTGTGCTCCCCCCTGCAGGTGGAGATGCTAGAACGGAAGTATGGGGGCCGTCTCATAACCAGACATGCTGCTCGCACCATCCAAACCGCCTTTCGCCAGTATCAGATGAACAAGAACTTCGAGCGCCTCCGCAGTTCTATGTCCGAAAATCGCATGTCGAGGCGCATCGTCCTGTCCAATATGAGAATGCAGTTTTCCTTTGAAGGGCCTGAGAAAGTCCACAGCTCTTACTTCGAGGGGAAACAAGTTTCTGTTACGAATGATGGCTCGAAGCTGGGATCCCTGGTACCGTCTGAATGTGATGACCTTGGAGAGACAACTCCAATGAAGTCTCCGGCGGCATCTACTGATTTTACTGATGCCATAACAGAACTGGAGGATGCCTTTTCCAGGCAGGTGAAATCCCTGGCGGAGTCCATTGATGATGCACTGAACTGCCGCAGTCTGCACTCTGACGAGATCCAGGCTGCAGATCAGGTCAGAGGCCGTGAAATGGAGAGGGACAGCTGCGCTCCAGCCAAACCAGCCATCCACAACGTGGATCCCAGGAAGCTCGACGAGATGACGGCGTCCTACAGCGACGTCACGTTGTACATCGATGAGGAGGAGTTGTCTCCACCCCTTCCCCTCTCCCAGTCTGTGGACAGGCCGTCCAGCACAGAGTCGGATCTGAGGCTCCGCTCTGTGAACTCTTCCCAGGAGTACTGGTCCATGACCCACAAAGATGATAAGATAGACACTGATACGAGCTGCAGGAGTACCCCGTCCCTGGAATGTCAGGAGCAGAGGATGAGGATGGATCACCTGCCCTTGCTGACCATAGAGCCACCCAGTGACAGCTCCGTGGACTTGAGCGATCGCTCGGAGAGGGGCTCGTTAAAGAGACAAAATGCCTACGACCGGGGCATCACGAGTCAGCAGGGAAGCCCAAAACATATCCCTCACAGCATTCCTGCCAAGATCATCACCCGGGAGGAGCAGGAGGCGAGACACAGGGCCAGGCCTATAGACAGTCACTTGGCCATCAATGGCACAGCAAACAGGCAGAGCAAGTCGGAGTCGGATTATTCCGACGGAGACAACGACAGCATCAACAGCACTTCCAACTCGAATGACACGATAAACTGCAGCTCGGAATCTTCTTCTAGAGACAGCCTAAGGGAGCAAACCCTGAGCAAACAAACCTACCACAAAGAAACTCGCAACAGCTGGGATTCCCCTGCCTTCAGTAACGACGTTATCAGGAAGCGCCACTATCGGATTGGGCTGAATCTCTTCAACAAGTGAGTACAGCCTTTCCTCCCTTCTCCTCTCAGAAGGAACCAGGAATATTTGTCTTGTATTGGATAAGGTAAACCTGGTGTCTAATACTGACCTTTCAGGGAATAAACAAGCTGCTTGTGGTGGCTCTCCGTGTTCAAGTACTTACAGGTTGACGTCTCCACAGTTAAACGGCTTCAGGGGAAAAGAAAAAATACAATTATGTGTACATAAATGGTAGGGAACTATTTAAGATTAACCTGATTCCTTTCCTGTGGAGAAACATGGTGGCCTGATCCCGATCCATTTTTTTGGTGTTATAACAAATTCAGATTTCTTCCTGCCCTACTCATGTAGGTGGTGTAGCACTTGTCGTGTGGGAATTCGAAAAAACGAGCAGTGCAAGATGAATTTCCTGAATTACACCGGCAGGGCCTAGAATTTGTTCAGTAGATTTCATCAAAACTTTGATACTGAAACCCAGTGCACTGAATATTTTTTTATACTAAGTAAATATTTATTATTTATCATATAAGTATCACAAAATTTGTATTTCTGCCTATGACTGGTAGTTGGACTGGAAGTTGACTATGTATGGAGTTGTTTGAAACTTCTATAAATAACTTTCTCACATTTCTTTGTTTTATTGAAATACTTTCTTCTTTGGACGCTCCCACGTGGCTGCAGAAAACCAGGAATATGATGAGAGAGGGTAGCAAATAATTAGAACCCTAAACTCTGTTGTAAACACACTGAGCTCTGGGTGTATGTCTTTGGGAAAAGGCCTTTATGGAAGCTTTGAACCAGCTGGAATTACACAGGTCATAGGATCTCTGCTCGTGAAGTTGCCTGGGTAGGAAGACACACCAGTTTGCTTTTTTTGGAAGATTTGAAAACAATGACATCGTGGGCAGAGCAGAGGAGGAGGAAGGTGGTGCTGCTCTTGGCTGACATTTAAAAGACTTGGTGTTTGCTGGGTTTTGTGCACAGCAATTAAGCCTTAAGCAGTCAGTGATCAGTGAGCTGCAGGCTTCATGACAGAGCCTTTTGAGTCAGTGTGAGGAAAAAGGTGAATGGAAAAAGTGCTCGGGCAGCAATGAATGAGAGCTTTGTAAGTTGTCAGATGATTCCAGTGACACATCAGTAGGAGGCTGAAAGGGAAAAATAAACACAGGAGTAGAGAAGAACAGAAACTGTTATTTGAAACACATCTAAGTGATCTTGCTGCATGGACTTGAACAGGGATAAACCTATTTTATATGCTGGCTAGTTGTAAGGTGGTGTGCAGTTCTTAGCAGTGAGTGCTGCAAGGCAGAACTGCTCAGAGAGCACCTCTTAGTGTGATTGTTTCATTCCCCACTGCATCAATCTCCAGTATTGACAGGGAAGTGAAGATTGTCATTGCCTTTGCTGTGTCCCTCTGATCTGTTGATGGCTCAGACAGGCCCCCCCAGCAGCCCATGGGTCTGGGGTTTGATTGTGGCTCTTCAGGTCTGCAGATGGTGGTGACATTTTCGATAATGTGCAGTGTCAGGTATTGAACCACCACAGAGAGTGATGGTGCTGAGTCTGTAAACTCTTTGAAAAGGGAGCTGGAAATAACTTTTGAAAATCTCTTCAGACTGTATCAGGTGGGATTGCACCTTGTGAGGTGAGTGAAGGGCAGGCATCGTGTTCAGGCACTTGCCAGGATTTGCAGGGGATGATTTCTTAAAGATGAAAAATCCTGATTCTTTTTAGATCTGTGCTGTACAGGGGCTTTAGTTTCAACTGACCTCCTGAGCATCATGCTGACAGAAGTGGCTTTGAACTCTCCTAGTACAAGAAGGCAAGTGCTTTTCCAAATATCTGCATCTACCAGAGGAAATATTAGGGATGTCTTTTCAAGAATTTCGTGTTCATTTCACTGCATCTTTGAAATCTTCCTTGCAAATTAAGATCCCAAACCTTAATTAACAAATAATCCTGTAATTTCTTTGTGGTACATGAAGCTTGGCTGAAATGCAAAGAACTCAAAACCTTGCATGAATTGTAGTAAATACATCTGCTTTGTTCACTAGGAGTGCCAAAAGAATGAAGTTTTTAAAGACGTGGAAAGTCGCTATTGTCACAGTCGAAATTTCAATTTATGATTTTTACGTTTTTTCCTGGTTTTCCTATTACAGTAACAATATTCAGGAGCCAAAGTGCAGTTTTCTTACCAGAGGCCCTTTGTTAGAATAGGCAGCTACGGGTGGAGTAAAAGCTGAGCACAACTGGTGGTCCAGTGATCTTAACCACTAATATATGCAAGGCATTAGTAGCACAGAGGTCCCTGGAGAATGGAGAGCACAGGACATGGGAGGAAAAACTACAGGGGGTTGAAAATCATTTTTCTAGGAGTTTTTGAAGTTCTAGTGGGAGGTGTCCCTGCCCATGGCAGGGGGGTTGGAACTGGATGATCTTTGGGGTTCCCTCCAACCCAGACCGTTCTGTGATTCTACGATTATCAATCACTGGGTGGTAGAATTTGCTTCAGACTGTATCTTGGCAGTCAATTTGGAGCTGCAAAGTGTTGAGTAAAAAAGAAGTGTACTTTTAAAAAGATGTTTTGTAATAGCCAGTAGTATCCCAGAACATAAAATATTCCCCCAGTGGAGTGATCTCTGCCAAAGAAACGGCCACTGAGGAGCAGCTCCTGTGCCTTGGCCCGGCGCTGAATGGCAGTGGTGATGTCAATGGGCTGTCAGTGTGTGTTCCCATTCATTGCCTTCCCAAAGGGAGGCTTGCAGGTGCGTGCCCAGAGAGCAGCAGCTCCCAGGGAGGCTCGGACAGGCCAGCTGTGTTGAATTAGGCATTTTCCTCACTGTAGCTGGAAAGGGATGTAGTCTGGGAGAATTTACGCTAGAAACCATCCCTCCCTTATAGGCAGAAGGAAAACACTACCTAGAAAGGTTTATTTTGCAGACTCCAAACCCTGCCAATGCAAATCCAGCCTTTGAGAGTGGTTTGCTTATAAACAAGGCTTCAAGAGGCCTTTTGACTGCTGCTTTAAAACGAAGAACAACAAGAAAAAAAAATTTAAAAGGGCCGTGATTTCATTCTGCTGTTTGTTTTGACTGCAGGCTGGAAATACCAGGTTTACCAGTTATTGCACCCCAATCTGGTAGGATTTTCAGGTTCCATTCTGCTGCTGCTGCACTGATGGTTCTGACAGATTAACCGGGACTGAATGGTTTAACCTCAGCAGTCTGGGGAGGCACGTCCTGCCCTTGGCTCAGCTATGCAGTCAGCAGGAGCAGGCTGGAATTCTGTGCGTGTGTGAGGGGAGAAATACACTGCCTGAAAGCCTCCTCTTGTGCCACGGGGAGGGTGGCAGCAACTCTGGCTGCCCCCCAGGCGTTCATGGCTGCCAGGTGTGTTTGTTTGGGGACAGCAGTGCCTTCAGTTCCTGCTGGGACAGGGGCTGAGCCTGCAGCGCTCTGGGCAGGGGGCACAAGCACTCGTTGTATTATTAATAAACTGTTTTCAGCAGAGCTCTGATGGCTTTGAAAGTTTGATGTGCCTGTGCCTCGTGTTATAAGAGATGGGAGATGAAGTTTGCGTTGCTCGGTCCCATTTTGGACCGAGCCAAGAGTCACGTTGGGGATCTCCTTTGGGGTATCAATTCCTGGAAGGCATCAAAGTGCTCTCCCATCTGGCAGTCTGCCTGTGGCATTTCTTGCCGGTCCTGCTGGTGCTGGTGCCAGTTTCTGGCATTGCTGGTGAGGAGAGTGAAGTGCAGCTTGTGGAGCATCTCCACCAGCTCTGCTCTTGTGCTGGGGCAGAGCTCTGGGGAGGGCTCCCTGTACATCCTGATGTTCCATCTACATCCTGGACATGTCGCCACTTCCCAGTGCTAGAAGAGAGGCTGGGCCAGCAAGAACTTCACAGTAATTTTTCCCAGATGCCTTTTACCCCCCACCTCCCTTTTTTTTTTGTCCTCTTTTGCTTTCTGGAAGGGGTAATGAGAGATGGAGAACTGTTCCCCGGTGTCCTCAGTGCGTTACAACATCCTGTTCTGAAGGGTTTGCTGGAGCTTCCTTTATAACAGGCCATTATCAAGGTTCCTGCTATTCCAAAGTTCTCTCCAAGGATTTACTGACAGAGATAAAAAGGCACTGGGATCTGTTTGAAATATGCAGTGATGGATCATCTTTTGCCCTAAAAGCCCCACTGGCTTCGTTTATTGCACAATGGGGAGGATTTTATTCAACATTTAAAAACCACTTTTGATATGAATTGGATACTAATTCCTGGAGCAGACTTTTTTTTAACATTTCTAGATTCTTTGGAATGTTAATTTAAGAAGTTATTTATTTTATTTAGCAGATATGAATTTGCTGAGTGCTGGTGGGATTACACCAAACACAAGCTTGGAAATTACATTTTCTAGAGAAATTCATGTTGGAAATCTGAACCACACAATAATAACATTGGTGAGAAGGCATATTTTTAATTTTCCATGAAAGCAGCTTCAGTAGTTCAACAGAGCTGTAAGGTTTCCATCATTTACATGTAGGTAGAGATTGAAGGTAATTTGGATTCAGAAAGTACTGCAAATTTTTCTCCTTTAGAAATCCTTAAAACTTGCCAATCGTTATTAATTTTGTTTTAAAAAAGGAGTTTTGTGAGTAGTCAGTATTTTAACTATTGTCAGAAGCACCCTGATCCAACATTGTCAGTTTATACCAATCACATGCCTAATGAATTTCACTTCAGATGCTGAACATGCTCAGGTCTCATGGCACCCATTGAGCATTCTAATATCTGGCCTGCAAACATGCACTTTTTTACTGATCCCCTAAGAATTCTAAGATGAAAGCTTGTTGGAAAGATTTCTAATGATTTTAGGCTTTATAAGTGCAGACTGAGTAGGAGGGAGAAGGTGTAAAGCAGAACTGAGTTGGTTCTCTTTACCTTTGAACTGATTATTTTGTCAGCTGATCTCTAATCTCTTTGCAAATTGTGTGTCTTCCATGATTTTCTGAAATATTCAGTAGAAAGAGGAAAGGGGGGAGAAGAGGCCTGTTCAGGATTTCACAACAGGGCCATTTGCCATCCTCATGTGTGTGCTGAGAGGGACTTTATTGTCATTGCAACATCTGGCCTGCAGATTATTCAGCCACAGACAGTTCCAACAAAAATTAAAATCAAAGCACTCCATGTAACTTGTCCTCTAACACGCCGAGGAGTTAGTAAGAAGAGAAGAATGTTCTTAGTATGACTCTCATTATTTCTAAAAACATTTAGCCCTAAGTGAGAACACCCAAAAGAAAAAAAAAATAAAAAAAGGCTCTGTGTGTTTTGCTTTGTTCTTTGTGTTTTATCTTTTCTCCCTGAGGACCCATTTTTCTTCCTTTTTTTTTCCAAAACAAGAGCCTTAATTAGCATAAATTATGCCCTGCCCATGAAAACCAGCTGAAATGTAGAACTGTGGATTCAACCAATAGTGTATATATAGTATTTATATAATACTGTTTCAAGTGCCAGTTTCTACTATGGACACAAGGATTCCTTTTATTGCCATTCAAAGGAAGGTATAAACTCTACCAACTGTTGAAGGCAAATGTAGCTTTGGAAAAGCTGCAGCAGGACCGGCAGTGACTGTGTGTGTGTGTGTATGAATGTCCCTGGATCCCTGAAAGAGCCATGACCTCATCCCTGCTGCCAGCTCCGCCTGCCCTTCAGCATTCCGGGCACACAGCTCCATCCTGCTGCCAGGGATGGGGTGGGATGGGATGGGGTGGGATGGGATGGGATGGGATAGGGAACTGCTGTGCCAGGACAGTGCTCAGGATGCAGCGGTGATCGGGGACCGAGGGTGATCGGGGATCGAGGGTGATCAGGGAACGACGCCGTGAGTGGAGGGATTTGGCTGCAGCAGCAGCTCCCACACAGGCAGCTGATGTAACTCCAGGGGCCAGAATTTTAACGCCTTCCAGCCCCTCTTTCCCCCTCTCCTCCCCTGTTCTCAAAATCTCAAGTGATCAGATTTGGAGGGTGAAAAATGTGAGCAGCTGCCTTTGCAGGGATACAGGGGACAGTCTGATAAGGAGCTGGGAAGGCTGTGTAGGAACCCTTGGAAGAATCACAGAATAGGCTCGGTTGGAAGAGGCCCAGGAGGATCATCCAGTCCAGCTCCTGGCCCTGCACAGGATGATCCTCAAGAGTCACGCCAGAGTTAAGGAGAAGGGCACGGCAGCTCCCTCTTCTTGTGTAACAGTTCACATCTAGCTACTGAATTGGGGGTTGCTGGATCTGTAAATGGAAACTGTGGAGATCTTTAACCAGTATTTTTATGTTGCCCATCTCAAAGGTGTCCCTTTCAAAGGGAATGTGGCTGGCAGTGTCTCCCATTTGCAGCCAGCAGAGGTGCAGAAATTGAAGCTGAAGTGCTTCTGTTATGTGGAACTGGTGAGGGTGTGGGAGGAGAATTTAGGGCAGGGACAGCACAAGACATAAAGACAGGGAGGGTTCCTCAATTTAAAGGACATAGTCATCTTAGTGCCTCATTCCTGCCAACAGTTGCATAAACATGAGCCCTGGCAAACAGTGCTTGGAGAAATGGCAGCTTTTCCATATGTTTGTCCCAAAGTGGAGTGTGTTTTGCTCTGCTGGCAGCTACAAACTCCTTTCCCTACTGTTTGAGAAATGCAGAAATGCAACTGGGTTGGAGAGGGGAAACTCCACATGGAGCGTTTTGGGCCATTTATTTAACCAAAATCTTTCTTTTTTCTTGCGAGGAAGGAGGGAATGGTGGGGGGAAGAAAAAAAAGCAGGTTGTCCACTGCCAAGAGAGGGAATAACAAGGAGCTGGGAATTGTGCTATAACATGATGACTCAGGATTGTTTTTACCAGCAAGGACATGTCCAGCTGCTGCACTGCAACTGCTTGGGGTGTGCCTCTTCACTGTGCTTTTGTTGCTTAAGGATGTTGCTTCTTGCACAGAAAAACCCCTTTGCTGAAATAGCTTTAAACTCTTCTTTCCTTCCTTTATCAGAATAACCCAGACTTTCTGCTTTGACCCTTTAGGTGCCTTTTATACACTTCTTACCCTTTTACAATCAGCTCTTATTCAGGCCATAGTTTTCAGAGCGGCCCAAACACTCAGAGGCAGTAGCAATGTTTAATGTGTAATTTCCTAGCACTTCACGCTGGCATAAAGAAACCGGGTGGTAGAACCGTTTAGGCCAGTTACCCAGTTTTATGAAAATCAAAATCCACAGTTTCCTCTCTTTATTCTGCTCCCCCAGCGAATAGGACTGGGCACTGAGATCACTTCCTGGGGAATTCTTTCGTGGGTGCTACAAGTATAAACTGACTTTCCCTGAACAGAGGTTACTCCAGGTGATTTGGTGTGGTTTAAAGGAAGCTGCAACCTTCGAGTCTGTGGTGGTGGATATTTGGGTTGGTCTTGACTGAACCTTGGAAAATGAGCACGTCATAATGTGAGGAGAAATCATCCCCCCTGCGGGGCAAACTGGAGGGCTCCTGCCCAAACCGTGGGAATAACCATCTTCCTGTTTCCAGGAGATGCAGAGGAACTGGGAGAAATGTGCAGTTCCTGGGCTTATTTTCCTGAGCCAAGGACTTTTTCTTGTAATTACCAGAAGATGCAGTTCACACTTAAATTTTTTTTCTCTACATTAAACGGTTGTGCAACTGAGAAAGACACAGCTCAGGCTTCCCCCTCAGTTCCTCTCATTTTCTTCCTTTCAGTCCCTTTTGCCTTTGCTGTGCAGTTGAGTGAACTCTGACAAGTTGTTTTGCCACTAATTTTGGTAGTATTTTAAGGATATTGGCTTTTTTTTTCTTTTTAGCCAGAAGGTTTAAAATAGCCATAGGGATTCTGTTGGCTTCGCTGCAGCAGCAACAGGCTATTCAGCAAAAGTGAAGGAAGAAGTAACAGCCACATAGAAACAAAATTTAGCAGTCTGCCGGACTAAGGGAAATGTTCAACTAGCTTGTTCTTGCCAACTCGGTTGTTTAAAAATAGTTAACTGCTTCAATGATTCTAAGAAAAGTCTTAGATTCTTGCTTTAAGAAAGCCATCCCTGGGTTTTAATGTTTAGGTAATGCTTGGTTTTGTGACAACTGTAAATATTTTCAGAATGAGGTCTCTGGTATCAAAGGCAAGGGAGATTTTTTTTCTTTTTTTTTTTTTTTTTTTTTTTTTTTTTTAACAGAAGGCTGGCATCATAGCTGCTTTAAATTCTCCACCCCTGAAATGAAAAGATTTCTTTGGCAGCTGTTTCTGTTTGCAGTGTTAACAGCTTCTAAGAAATGTTTGTACTTCTGGTTTGCTTGGTTTTTAGATTCTCTCAGCTTATGGTCCTTCCAGTGTCTTGTGTGTGTGTCTGAACACAGGCAAGGAACCAAAAAGCAGAGATGTGCCTACTGAAATACTGAATTTCAAGAAGTTTTACCAAGCTTCTCATTTTCAGCCAGGCTGGCTTTATCCCCCCTGTCTCAGGCAGCTGGGAGAACAGTGTGTTTTTGGTTATTTGCACTGTTAATAAATTCCTAGTTTACTTGAAATGATATTTTTGGCATTGCTGGGTATTGGAAATCTAGGCCTGGGCCAGCTGCTTTCTGTGCTTGTTTGTTCATGGATGCTTCCATCTCACAGCTCTATTATTGTCTGAGCTCTAAAAGGAAATACAAAGATTTCGTGTGGTTTGGGTGTTTGTAAGCTTTACACAAGTGGGGGATAGAGAAGGTTTTCACCACCTTTGCACTGTGGTTTTGTGGAAGGTTTCTTTTTGAGGTAGTGCTTGTTATTTATTCTCTTCTCTTGGTGTGCTGTGGACATGGGCACTTTATCCACGCTGTGGCTTGGATGGTACAACTGATGGTGCAGCCATGGGAGAGCTTGGCTGGGTTAAAAAAAATGATAATAAAAACCAAACCAAATCAAACCACTAAACCAAAACCCCACCCAAAAAAAAAAAAAAAAAATCCCAACACAAACCTACAAAACCTCTTTTTCTCCTAGAACAGCTTGTGAGGAAGTCCCAAACCAGCTGTAGGAGCAAGGGAAGGGGCTGATGTCAGTGCTGGCACTGCCCCTGAAGTGCTCCTCCAGCTGCAGCACTCGGGGTTAGTGTTGGTCTGGCAGTAAGACTGGCTCCAAGTCCTGTGGGTAACAGTACATGCTAAGCCTGTGCTGATCTCTCTTACCATCCAGAATCCAACTAAAAGCTTTTCTTCTACCAAATTCACTTTTCAGAATCACTGCACTGTGGTATTCCCTGTCATTTTAAAGAAAACATTTTGAATATCTAGGGAATGCAAAGCCTCTGAAGACTGGTGGTGCTTCATGTCCAACAGCAGCAAAAGGTGCTGTGTTTCTAACAGTGTTTCTTTTTGTGGCCCCAAAGCAATCAGTGTGTTTGCCCCTGACCCTGCACTGCCTGCTGGGCTGTGTGAGCACAGTTCCTGAAAGCTTTGGGCAGTCAGTCAGCAGATTATCCTTCCCCTCTTTAAAGCAGGAGGGGTTTCTGACCGACTTTTTGCTCGCTCAAACTCGGGCAGGTTCTCGAGCACTTCTGAAAACAGAATTCAAGCAAAGGAGGTGTCAGACCAGGGACTGGAATGATGTTATTTTATTTTGGCAGTCCATGTTGAGTAACTCGTGGAGTTTTAGTCTGGTTTTTTATTGCTGGCAATCCAGATTTTCTGCAGCAGCTAAATGGGGATTGTCCTTGCAGGTAGGGACAGTCCCACACGGTGTAAATGTTTGTAATAATCATGTATCTTAAACTTCTCTGTCAGTGTTTCCTCTGACCAGGTGGAAGTTAATTGAGACAAGTAATGGCACTGAGATGTCTGGATCACTGCTCTCCTTACTGATTTGCTCATGGCAGTGGAAGATGAGGAATGCAATGTTTTTCTAACAATACTGTGCTGCTTGTACACGAGTATGTTTTAGTCTAAGGAAAAACATCCTTTTTTTTTTTTATATATTCCTCACTTGGATAAGGGACTCTTCTTTCAGGAATGTACCAACTTTGATGTTATTCCCCTGTTTCTTATTGTTCTTTTCCCTTCTACCCCGTACCCCAAAGCAGAGCTCATTCTTGGGAGAGCCTCATACATCACTTAGATTAACAAAAATCCTACACATACAGACCTTTTTGTCACTTTTGGGGATTCAACCTGCACAGATGTTGAAAGGAAACAAAAAACAACTCCATCTCGGCTTCCAAGCTATAAATGCCCAACAAACCCCCACTCCAATGAGATCTACACAGATGGCAGCAAGTTACACGAACTTCCAGTGAATTTACACTTTCAGAACTGCAGGTAGAACTGACTGAGTAAATAAATAACTCCCACCTAAACAAAGAAATTCCCTTCCGGTTTTACACCTGGGAAGGAAAGGCATAATACTGACTAGAGGAAACAGCAGGGATATGCAGGAGTTTACTGTTGTCTTGGCTTTTGAGGGAACGTGTTTTTTTTTTTAGGGAGGTTCAGGGTGTTTGCTCTTTGTTTTTTAACTGGTTTTGGTGTGTGCTTTTGTACTCTTCAATCCTTGAACATGCTTTCTCCTGAAGATGCTAGTGTCCAAGAATTGCTGCAGAATCCAGGACCCAGCCTGCTTCCAGAAACACACAAAGACCAGATTTGGACTGGAGGTGACCAGTACTCTCTGAGAAGCAAGCTTATTAAAATATACTCGTTTGAGCTGTTATTTTGAAGTTTGCATCATTTCCTCCATCAGTGTTTTTCCCCTAAAAGTCACTTTAAACCACTCTAAAGGTCTTGTTATTACACAGTTTCTGGCAAGGTCCTTAGCCCTTCAAGCAACACCTGAGAATCCTGTGTAAATGTGGTTTTGCACATCTTTTTGTGTTAGTTGATTTTTTTTTTCTTCCTTAGTAGATTCCTTTCAGTGTTGGTTGTTTTGTTTGGTTTATTTTTGAGACAGCAGACAGTTTCAAGCTTTATTTTGGAAACAATCATGTAAATATCAAAAGTTCTCTAAATATGTCTAAATATCTCTAAACACCTATCTCCTCAGCTGTGGAAGGTGGTGGCTTTAGAGGGTTTCTTTTGATATTAGTTAATGTATTCAAATCTGGAAATAACTGCTCTGCTTATGCTGCTTCCTCGATTGCTATTTATAGGCTTCTCATCTTCCCTGTTATTGGGAGGTGTAATTAAGAAGCATCACTGGGAATTTTCCTAATCACAAAAGACTTAATTGTAAGTACAAAACGGTCTGTGCTCAATTCTGAGCAGACAGAAATGAGGATAAACTTATGCCAGGTGTCCTATCCCACGTTAAATCCATGACCCTTTCATGTCCCGTTCCCTTCTGCATCCAGTCATACACTTCAGGAAAAAAACTGAGGGCCTGGTGAAAAAAGAAAGTTTGTCCAGTTTTGAACAGCTGGGTTTGCCAGCAGGAGAATCCCTGCTTGCTTGTGGTGTCTTTTTAAACCTGCCCTCCCCAAACCCTTGTTGCTGCCTGGGTATTTTTTTGCACAGCAATTCAGAGCCCTCTGACAGAGTCATCGTGTTCTGTTAAATACTTTCCCTCCTGAATAAGATAATATCACGCCTGGGGTGGGGTGGGAGGGAGCTTTCAGCAGCAATAAAACTAACTAAAAAAAAAAAAAATAAATGATGTGTCACCTTTGTGATTCGAAACGTTCAGGCTCGTGCAGGTTGGCAGGAATCCAAGTTGGTTTTCAGTACAGTAAGTAATGATCTAGCATTGTTTATATGTCAAGTGAAGGTGATCTTTGGATCAAGGTGTGTTTCCTGAGTGCTCTTTGAGGTGTTTTGACAGTTGCTGGAGAGGAACTCTCCTGGGTCCGTATCACTTTGGACGTTATGGACAAATGCAGCTCACTAACAAGGGGCATGGAGAAAACTCCTGCTTTTGTTGGATGCTGGGAATTTAAATTAAGCTTAACAATTCTGAAATACAGCTCAAAAGCATATGAATGTGGCAATTACATTGCTTAGCAAAAAAAAGGTACTTCTTTAGTACAAAGGAGATTAATTTCAGAAGATGACTGTGTGTGTGTAATCTCATTTCAGATGAAAAGAGGCACAAAGCTGAGGCAAGAAATTGAGATTTGAGAGGTCCCTTTCGATTAAATTATATATATTTCTCTCATCTGTCTAATTCTTAGTTGGGTCTTAAGTGTATAATAATGCAGTGTAAAAGAGTAGGAGAACTGTCTGGTGATGTATTTAGTGATGCTGTTTGCAATTAAAAGCCCTGGGGAAGGGTTATGGTCGTGTGATCAACCTTGCCTAAAAATAGTGCGGTCACCTTGTCCTTAGAAATTGATTTTACTTGCCTTAAAGGAAGCATCCATCGGGTCAGACAGGTGGACATTATATTATAATTCTTTACAAAATAAAGCTGCTGATGGAATTACTGATTTTTTTAAAGATCCCTCTCTAGTATCTCTAAAATGAGTGATGGTGGGTTGTTGTGTGGCACTGCTGGGTGACAGTGCAGTCTGTGCTGGGAGGACAGTTTTGCATCACTTTAAATCTGAGCAGCGTTTGCCTTAATAACCTGTATGTTTTATTGCCAGAAAGCAGCTCCATCCCACCCCTCCTCCCCAGAGCGCACTTCTTAACAAGTTACGATGAGTAGCTTCAACTTGCTTTGTTTTGAGGTGGGAAAATGGTTACAGCTAAATCTGGAGAGGTACAAAGAGATGTAAAATACTGCAGCGACTAAGAAGGTGCTTGTCTGAGGGAGGGAGATCTGGGGCAATGGGTGTGTTAAAGGACGAGGAAGAAACAAAAATCTAAATTACACGGGAGCTGCACCATTTTTAATTGCTGCTTTTTGCTCGACTGCCTTCAGTTTTCCCTTCCATTTTTTGTCCTCTCAGCTTGGAAGCTGCACCGCTTGTTTTGTTCAGTATGTTTAACTTCTGACAGCAGTGGGGTGGGAGGTCGGGGCTGTTCTTTGTTCCTTGTTTTCCAGCAGCAGCTTTTCAGCTCAGTTTGTGGAAGGTCCCTCTCTCCCAGCAACAGGAGCCTTGAGTGGCTGGTGTTGGGCTCGTCTTTGGCGTTTGGCAAGTGAGGCTGCCTGAACACAAAGCTGCTCTTTGGAAGGGTTGTGGAGCAGGGAAATGTGTAATAACATGCAGAGATGCTTTCAAAGCTGCTTGGTGCTTTCAGCTATGAGCAGTGAGCGATGTGTCCAGCGGGATGGCTGCATTCATCCCCAGTGGTGTTACACTGGTTAAAAGTGATTGCCAGAGTGGCAGAAATGGAAGAAAATTAATAGTTTTGCGTTCCCTTCTCTCCTCAGGAAACCTGAAAAAGGAGTGCAGTACCTCATTGAGCGAGGGTTCGTGCCGGACACCCCCGTGGGCGTCGCCCACTTTCTGCTGCAGAGGAAGGGGCTGAGCAGGCAGATGATCGGAGAGTTCCTGGGCAATCGGCAGAAGCAGTTCAACCGGGACGTGCTGGAGTGAGTGTCGTGGGGGGGAGAAGAGGAGAAGGGGGGTGTTCTCCTGCTCAGCACTCACCTCGGTGCTTCACCAGTCTCGGGGTGTCCCGTGCTTTCCTCTGAGAGGTGAGGAAGCCACGCTCCAGAGGGTAAAAAAAGATGCACACGAGCATCTTTGCTTCCCAGGTAAGCTGCTGGTTCGGTTATTGATCCAGCAAGATGCTCACAGGGACTTAGATTCTCTGCAGCCACGTGCATTTTACTCTAAATTTATGTTTTTTAATTTCATAGGCCTTAGAGGATGTTATTTCAAAGGTCTGTTGTTTTTTGTTTTTGTTTTTTTTTTCCTTCCCCAGATAATTTACTGAATGAAACTCAAAAATATTGTAGGCCACATAAGGCTTAATCAGTAACAGAACTCGAGAATCATTATTAGAGCCAAATGGCTCAGATGTGAGATAAGGAGGGATTTGTGCCTGGGCAGGCACGTGCTGACAAGATCTATACAAACTGTTATTTTCCAAAAGATTAGATAAAGAAAACCAGGTCTTAAAAACCAAAAGAAATGCAAAGCAGAAAATTAGACTTTTAGCAGCTTGGTCATAAATATGTAAACCTTATATAGAGAGTAGACCAAAGTTGCTTTATTTTAAGAGGGTGTTAATTTAAAACATGTTTTCTTTGGGGCTTTTTTTTTTTTTTTGTATCTGACATACTGGCCTGTAAACATGAATACATCTTAGTCCATTTTTTTCCAGGATATTGTATAAAATTTTAGCTAGATGCCTAACAAAACTGCTGAGAATTTTAGCAAAAACCACAATATCTTTCCCATTAAGGAAGCCTAGAGAAACTTCTCACCACCATTTTTTTAAATAGCTGTTTTATTTAACAATATAATGAAAGCTGTAGTGAAATCTGCCTTGGGCTACAGATGCAGAGACTTTTTCTAGAGGTCTTTTCTCTCTTTCCTGTGCCTTATTAAAAGCTGCCTTCTTACAGTCCAAGCCCCAGCAGAAAGCAAGGGAAGCACCCCCAAAGCAGAGCCTGGAGCCAGGCTGACACTGCAGAGTCACGGAATGTGGCTTGCTTGGATGCAGTCCCTGTTCATTCAGCATGAGTCACCGCTGGCCACTCACAGGGATCAGCTGCATTTTGTGATTATGGGTCAAACTAGGGGGAAGACTCTCCAGAAAGTGTCTATTTTTAATTTTTATTTTTTTTTTTTGTTAAAGGGAAAACCAGGTTCAGGGCGAGATGGATTCTAATCTTAGCTGATCTTTAAGGTCCCTCCCAGGCCAAGCCACTCTGATTCCGTGGAGCATTTTGTGATGCTGAACGAATCACTTGCCCTCAGCACCTCAGACAGACTTAAGCAGAGGTGTGTCTCTGTCTGGGAGGAGGTGAATTGTAAAGAACGAGGTCAGACTCACCTGCTACATCCCCCCAGCAATCATTTGTTGAAATGAATGTGTTCTTAACTGAGCTGTTTCAGCCAGGCTTTGGGGTTCTCTGGATAGTGCCCTGAAACTTGCCTGCAAATGGGAGCAGGGTATTTTCTCTTCAAAAGAGACAGTAAAATCCTAAAAATCATATTTACAGATTGGAGGTAAATTTTGTCAAACAGATATAGCTCCAGGTGGGTACACAGAAAAGGCAGTTTAAAACACGATCCTTTTGCTGTTACACAGTTTATTGCTTTGGTTTGTGTTCAAGTTTCCCAGCTCCTGTAAGTTTGGGTGTTTTAGCTGTTTGATATCTTGAGCTTAGAAAATATCCATGAGAACAGCCTAAGTTTTTTGACCAAGAGCTGAATTCTGGGCCTGCTGTAGCTGCTGCCTGGTGGTGGTGGTGATAAACAGTGGCCATGGTGATTTATCTGCTGTCTCCATAGTTCATATCAAATCTTTTGAGACCCTTCCCGTTCTGTTGTTGGCCAGCACGTTTCTGGAGGTCCTTAATTGCATTAATTAGTTCATTTTGACTCCAGCTGGGCTGCACATGTGTTTATACCTTTGAAGGAGAAAAGGGTTTTGGTGTTCCAGAACTTGGAATTAGGTGGGAAGACTGAGGGCATTACTGCAGAACTGATAAGGGGGTTTGGGTGTGGATTGGAAAGCCTAAAGTGGTTCTGCATAAAGGGAAAAATAGTCCAGGCAAGGGGAATAAATTGTTTGGTTATTAATTTATGTTAGCTGCAGTTTTACTGGAAGAAGAGTATGATCTACTCTCATTTGTCATTGTAAAACTATACATTTAAGAAAAAGCTTTGAAAAGTGGATTGTGCTTTCTGTGGTTTCTGCATTACAGTAGTTCGTGTCTGGTTGTTTAAAAACTAAAAGATAAGTTTAAAGAAAGGAAATTTATAAGCTTCTGATTTTAAAGCATTAGGATGACATAATTCACATTGTTGATTATATTAAAATGGTTCCTTTTTTCTTATTTTTTGTCAGCACTGTATTTTCTGAGCAAGCAAGTAATTATTTCTCCATAAGTGTTAACTGAAAGACATGGCAAATGATGGGGAGATGAGAATTACAGTCATAATAAGAGACTATCCAAACAGGGTCATTTTTTTTCTCTGTATGTAAGAATGTTCCCAGACACAGAGCCATTTGGTGCAGATTACTGTGCCTGCTGCAGGCTGTTTGTGATATGATATAAACTATTTATTATTGTTGCAGGCATTGTGATGGTTGATTGGCCTGGAAGCACAAAGCTAATAATTACTGTTGGCAGAGGTACATCCCTTAAATCGGTCAGGCATTTGTCATTCCAGCAGCTCTTCTGTTAAAAAACAAAAAGGGTCTGCTTACACATGTTCATTGATCCCCTGTTTGCAGCCTTCCTTCACGGTTACCTGCAGTTACTGCCATTGCTGCTGAAGGTTTGAAGGACAATTCCATGAGTCTCTGTCAGATGGAAACTCAAAAGGTGTTTTGGTTTGAAGTCTGACCTTTGGTTCTGTGCTGTTAGAAATGAAGAGACACGATGGGCTCTGTTTCTCTCCTAGCTGTGTGGTGGATGAGATGGACTTCTCAGCCATGGAACTGGATGAGGCACTCAGGAAATTTCAGGCTCATATCCGTGTCCAGGGAGAAGCCCAGAAGGTGGAACGGCTCATTGAAGCCTTCAGGTGAGAGACTGGAATCAGCCATCAGAAGCTGCTGCTGCCTGACGGTCCAGCTGGGGAGGTTGAGCAGATCCAAGTTATTTCCCTGCTTATTTGCAGGGTCCTCTTGAGCTACCAGCAGTTCCAAATAAATCACAGAATCAGCTGGGTTGGAAAGGTCCTCTGAGATCATCAAGTCCAACCCTTGATCCACTCCCACCATGGTTGCCAGACCGTGGCACTGGGTGGTGGTGTTTGTGGGGCTTTTGCTAAGTATGAAATAGGACTTTTCCTTTGCTGGTGCTCTTCATGGATGGCATTTCTATTAACATAACAAGGTTTCTCAATTAAAAGTTCTTTCTGGCACCAGCTGAAAAAATATCCAAGGATTTTTGAGTGTCTCTAACAATATATTTGGATATAGTAGTTTATATGATTGGATTGATGAGCCCACTTACATTTTAGAGTATATACGCTCCCAGCTTTTCTTTAAGCACTTCAACAACAGTGGAAAACAGGAGCATTAACTTGTCAGTGCTTAACACAGGTGTACTTTATCCAGGGCAGGATAAGATGGAAATCACCCTGTGGCAGTAAGCCAGAATCAATGCTGTGTCCTTACCTGGTGTCAGGGCATTAATCACTGAGAAAAATGAAATCCTGAAGTTACTGTAGCTCAGAATCTGTACTAAGAGGTGAAATGACAGTGGTAGTAGAGAACAAAAGCCTTCCACATTCGAGGATTGGCTCATGGAAATACGTGGCTGGAAAGCTAAATATATGTATGGAACACCAGTTATAGCTCGCTCAGCCTCTGGAATGCAGCAGCTGGTTTATTTGGTGGAATTGGAGAAGCAGTTCCTGGCTCTGACAGATTCCCCTCCCTGCTTTTTTCCAGCCAGAGATACTGTATCTGCAACCCGGGGGTGGTGAGACAATTCCGGAATCCCGACACCATCTTCATCCTGGCCTTCGCCATCATCCTGCTCAACACAGACATGTACAGCCCAAATGTGAAACCAGAGCGAAAAATGAAGCTGGAGGACTTTGTCAAGAACCTGAGGGGTGAGAGAACTCTGGCAAGGAAGGTCTGAAAAGCTTTTCCCTGTAACTGTCATTGCAGGGACAGCGGGATCGTCTGGGAAAGGACAAAATACAGGGCACTCAATGCTCATTTGTCCTGACTTGAAACTGCTGCCATTTTTACAGGCTTTAATTATTTCTGCAATAATGAAAACAGAATTAATTATGTAGTATTGTGTCTTAATTTTTAAGAGTGGATATATTGTCAGGTCCTTTTATTCCCACATACATATATGTGTGTGTATATGTATATATATATATGTGTACATATATGAATACTGAGGATCAGAAATCACTATGCTCTGAAGAGAACTTCAGGCAATTAATCAGAGATTTAAATTCTCACCGAGTAAAAGTTAAAACCCCACCTCCAAGACCTTCCTGAAAGGTGTAACTAGCCCAGAAATTTAATTTTGATTTCTTCATTGGTGTATTTTCTGATCAAGACATTATCTGCCAGGCTATGGTCCACCTAAGCTTGCAATTAGATTGCCAGAAAAGTATAGGTGTTTTTTCACATCTGTATCCCAGATCTTTCTATCCTGGTTCTTTGTGGGGAAAGAACTTTTTGTGAAGTATCAGCTCAGCTCTTTCTAACAGGAAGGAGTCACTGAGTAGAGCTGAAAGTGGACCAGATGGCAGAAAAATAGAACCAAGGTGCTTAATATATAAAGATATATATCTGTATATAGGCACATCTCAGGTGCAGGGCTCTTTGTGTTCACGTGGCACTTCCATTTCAGTACCAGGAAAACCAAAATACTTGTGGTGTTCTGGAATTTCAGCTCTTTAGAATGCAGGTCCCGTTTGGTGCTTTTATTCCCCGAGATTTATACAAGGCAACAGCGAACAGACTGTGCTCAGCAGATGTTTTAGCTTAGCAAGGTTGAAGTTAGTGCTGAGATTTTATCATAAAGTCCACAAATATTCCAAAAGGCCTGATATTCATCTCTTGGCACAGCCCTGCAGTCACAATAGTTGTATTTTATGCAGTACCTTCTCTCTGATCTCCAGCAATTTTTTTATTCTTGCAGGCATTTTTGTAACAGGTTACCTCGCCTGTAACTTCAAATCCCTGCACCACAGAGGTGGTCTGTGGGAGGCCTGGTGGTGGGGAACAGAACAAGAGGCGGTTTGGCTTCCTTCTTTCTGCAAAGAAACTGTGTTTTATCCCAGCATTTCTTATGTGAGCAGTTGTTCCACTGGGTGGCAAAATAGTCTGAATGGGAGAGAAGAGTTTATTGCTTTAAAACCTGTTCTCAAAATAGACATGCATCTCCCTGTCCCCAGGAAATGCAGCTTTAAGTCACTTAGTGAAATTGGACTCCTTCCATGGCTGTTAAAAATTGAGGATCGAGCACTGAGGGCTGTGTTTGTTGGGATGACGTGCCAGTGATCAGCACACAGCGCTAAACATTATCTAGGCTATTTGCTTGACTTGTTCTTGCAGAGTAAATTAGTTCTTTTTTGAAATCTTGCAAGAAATATTGGTTAAATTAATTTTACTGGTTGTTCATGAGGTTCTCGCGTAGGAAATGATGTTCTGAACAGCCCTGAGTGATACTGAGACAGAGGCAAAATGGAACAGTTCTTCTGCTTCCTCCCAGGGGTGTATATTCCTAGGAGGGGTCATATGGAGGTTTTAGTGACTAAAGAGTAATTTAATTCACTGCAGCTTTGATACCAAACAGAGGAAACTTTAAAGAAAAAGCAAAAAAATATCATAGACATTAAACTTTTAATGGCTTAACTTGAGCTTCGAGTTTTAAAACAAAAATTCAAACCTGTGTAATTTCCATCAATGTCACGGTGCTTTGGGACAAAAAATCAGTGTTTAAATAATGAGCAGCATCACTTCTGCCTTGGTGAGGGAGGACCAGGGCACGCAGGAGGTGTGGGCTGGCGAGCTGTAAAACACACGAGCAGTCAGGCAACAGTGGCATCACTGTGAGCAGGGAAAAAACCAAGTGCTCATGCTTTTACCCTCTGCTTGGTGAGAACAGTGCCTGTGAGAGCCCTGAGAGCCAGGCTGCTGACAGGACTGTTGGCTCCTGCAGGTGTGGACGATGGGGAGGACATCCCCCGGGAGATGCTCATCGGCATTTACGAGCGCATCCGCAAGCGGGAGCTGAAAACCAACGAGGATCACGTGTCCCAGGTGCAGAAGGTGGAAAAGCTCATCGTGGGCAAGAAACCGGTGAGTTCCCTGTGCCTGGAAGTCCAGTTTGTTTGGGGATTTAGGTTTATAGAAAGGCTCTCCTGGTTCTTTCCAGCTTCAGGCACGTGGCAGTTCAAATCCTAAAACCAGGGGCATGGAGGGCAGGGCACAGCATAGGACAGGACAGGAGGGGATTGCTTAGGAGATAAATTGGTTTATAAATGGCAAACTGTCCAAATAATGATTTGCTCTAAGGTTGACTTAAATCCTGGGGTGTTCACAGTGCACGTGGATTTCCTTGTTGTGGTCTGGTATTCAGAGGTGATGATGTAAGGAGTCTTAAATTCTTTATGTGAAGCTTTACAAGTCTGAAATACCTGCATTTTAGGCAGTTCTCTTGTTTATTGCAAGAGAATTGAAGTGTTTTGTTCATGTGATGCTGCAGAGAATCATATCTCAGAATTTACACTGTCATTTATGGCTCCATAATTTAAAAGAGTAACAGAGAACTTCCATTCACACCAGCAATCTTTCTCAGCTCCACAGCTCCCATGACCTGGGATTGGTAAGGGGAGATGGAATCATTTCACTCAGAACACATCTGGAAATCAGGTCCCAGAGATCCTAATGCTGGGTTTGAGCATCCAGAGATTCCTCTTTCTTTGCTGGGGGAAAAAATCCTGAAATATTTTGCTACACAAATAAATCTTCAAAGCATCTGTTGGAAAAAAGGGAGAGAAAAGAAAGGCCACAGCATTTTACCTTCAATTTAGGAGCTGAGTGAACACAGAGATATTAAAACCAGTATTTTACCAATATTCTACCAGTATCTAATGTGGAAAGGGCAAAAAGAGCCCAGACCTGCCTGTTTTTGAAGTCCTACATTCATTTTTTATCAGCTCTGGGCAACTTCACCACAGCAGGGTCTGACGGGTTGGGGGATTTGTTATTAGGAAAAAGAAGGTGGATCTCCAGAGTTTCCCTATTGCTTTTAAAGAGCTTTGAATTGTAAGCTCTTCTCAGATGATCTTCAGCACAGGGGACGGGGGAAGGGAATGAGGGACCACCAAAAAAATCCTAATTTAGGTCTGTATCCCAGTGAAGGACATACTGAGGAGATCTCTGAAGAAGCAGAGAAAAGAAAGCAAAATTTCCTTAATAAAAACTTTTAACTGATTTTGAGAAGAAGGGAAATAAATATTCTGAAGTCAGTATTTGACAGTCACTTATGGTTTCACATGAAACTCCCCTTCTGTAACTGTTTGGGGATTTGGGGTTATAGACTTCTTTGGGAGATGTTTTTTTCCCCTGGCTCCTGTTTTATTCAGGCATGTGGCCATTCCAATCCTAAAACTGATCCCCACCTTGTCAATTAATTGGGATTAAGAAAACAATGCCCTCACTGGAGTCCTGTGTTGAAGGATTCTCCTGCTGGGAGACTTTTTAACTGTGTGCAAGAAAATTTGGGGAACAGGCAAGAGTCTTTATTGATAGCTATGTTTGTTTTTACTTTATAGGCGTTTAGTCATAGTCATTATTGCTATGATACAGTTCTGTGTTTCTCTGAAGTTTAATCAACTTGTATGTGTCTTTCTACTGTAGATTGGATCTCTGCACCATGGACTTGGTTGTGTAGGTATTTCTCTCATACTCCTTCAAAATTTACAGTCACTGCAGCTGGCAGCATTTTCCTAAACTGACAATAAAGCGTTCTGTTACGTTTTAAAATTTGAAATCATTGGTGTTCTTTCAAGCAAAATTTTTCCTGGTGTTGTAGTAATAACTCTACAAAGATTTCTTAAAAATGTATTTCCCAGAGACTGCCTAATTTATTACCAAGAGTTTCCTAGACCTTTTTAATACACTTTTTATTCATTTCAAATGCTGTTATCACAGTAGAAATTACCCTGCCAGTGAAGAATAAACCAATAAGTAAAAATCACAGTCACACCTCACCTTTGCACCTGGGCCCTGGTGTGTTTGTTCTTTCTGGTCCATTTGAGAATTGAATGATACTCTGGGAAGATACTGCCAGTTGATTTTAAGGTTTACTTCTGAACATAGAAAACATGGATCCCAGATTAAAGTTAAAGGCACATTCAGTAACAAACCTAAAACTGTTCTTACAATGCACCATTTTATGGATTTCTTTTGGTAGTGCTGGTGAGATCTCATCACGTGCACTGGAAGGAAATAGAGGCTCACTGTGTTGACAACAGCAGCTTTGGAGATACCTCAGCAGATATTTCCAATAAGGAAATGGAGAATCAGTCTTGATTTCCTTACTGGCATGAGAAAATCAAACAGACTGAAACTGCAGTTACTTTGTCCTGATGTCACCATTTCCTCGGTACTGGGGAGTTGACCAAATGGAATTAACTCAGTGGCTGACAGAAAGTTTTTTTATCATTTTTTTATCATTTCACAAAGTGAAGCTCTCTCCCATAGAACTTCCATTGGCATCTATATACAGGAATAAAAGCTGATAGAGAGTATCTGATAGAAGTTTGATGAAGTTTGGATGCCATGCATAGAAATCTTTATATTCCTGTTGTCGGTCCTTTGATGGGAAAGTCTGATGGGCTTGGAGGTAAAAATATTTGAATTATTAAAAAGGAAAAAAAAATCTGTGTAGGAAAGATGCTCCTTCTTGGCTAAATGTTGTTTTATTAACCATGGACTTCTGTATTATCCCAGGTGCTCTCCCTACCCCACCGGAGGCTTGTTTGCTACTGTAGGCTCTTTGAAGTCCCAGATCCCAATAAACCTCAGAAGCTTGGATTGCACCAGCGAGAAATATTTTTATTTAATGATCTTCTTGTGGTATGTATTTCCCGTCGGGCAGACTTGGAGTGAGGTATTCAGAAATCCCAACTCCAGTTAAATACAGGAGCGTTCCTAAAAATAAATATCTATTATCTCTTACTCTGCACTCCAGAATCTTGGGATGATTAACAGATTTATATCTTAATTTTCTTGATTCTATGTAATTTGCTTTTAAACTGAAGCCTTTTCCTGATTGCTGCGCTCTTTTGTAAGAAGGTGTTGGATGAAATGGCTTTTACTATAGAGAAAAAAAAACCCCTCACCTCCAGGTTACCCATTTCCCTAATGGGTAAACAAGAGACAGCTTTATTCTGTGAATTATGAATTCGAGGTATTTGTGGAAAAACAAAATTACACACTACTTTGTATTCCCCAGATGTTTTTCCAGCAGATCTGTGTGTGCATTGAAATAGGAATAGGATAAGCTGAAATAGATTTTACAGCTGAGTTTACTTTTTAGCGTGCACTTATCCTCACAGACTTTAACGTGACCTGCTCTTTTGACAAACAGACATAGAAAACTAGTGACAGCTTGGAATTATTTGGTTGGTTTACTCTTAAAAATAGGAAAATTCGTTGCACTCTCCTTGGGATGTGCCCGAGAACTAAGAACTAAACTAAATATTTAATACTTTGTTACGAGAAAGGCAGCCTTCACACTCACAATTTTATTGTGTGTCATTTTTACAAACCTTCAGACCTTAAATGCAGCAAGTAAATACAGAAATGAATCCTTTTGGTTATGAGTTTATCCTCCTGGTTGTAAATGTGGGCTTGAGTGGGAACTGGTGGAACGTTGCTGTCTTTGGGCTGCAAGTCTTCTGTCGTTTTTTTATGACTTACTCAGATGTCAGTAGTTTTATCAAACTGTTTGGGGAGTAATACAGACCAAATCTATCAGTTCCGGTAAAATGCCATCACTAAAAGTTAAAATTGGAAAGAACTAGTGAAAATAAACCTCTTTATAAAGAGAAAGAGCAGTAATTTAAACTTTGTCCTGATATCATGTGCAGTGCACTGTAAGGGTGCAGAGGGGTTTGTCCTTTTGGAATTTCAGGAAGTGGGATTTCTGGAGAATGGAGGACCCACAGGCTTTGTTTCTGGATAAAATATTAACCCTTCTGCTTAAGAGATATGGTGCTGCAGAGTTAGCTTTGTTTCTTCAGTAGCAGTAGATCAAACATAGCAGTTGCATTTAAAGAAAACAAAACAATTACAATTAACATTTTCTCTGGCAGATTATAGCTTCCTTTTGAATAAAGTGTTTTCTCTTATTCTGATTCTTAAGAGCAATAATTTTCCACAAGCACACATGGTAAGAGGGGGATTTCATTTTGTTTATTTGGTAACTTTCAGGTGACCAAGATTTTTCAGAAGAAGAAGAACTCTGTTACATACAGTTTTCGACAGTCCTTTTCCCTCTATGGAATGCAAGTCCTTCTCTTTGAGAACCAGTGTAAGTATTTCCTCTCTTTTTAAATGAGCATTTTGCTTAAAACTAAAATAAAAATAACATTAAAATAAAATAAAATAATGTTTGAGCAAAAGAGGTGGACAGGACTTGGCTCTGGATTTCAGAATAAAATTGCTTTGAATTTAACTTAGCCCTAAAGTTTAAAATAAGATGCTCTCAGCATATGAAGCAGCAAGACTGCTAGTTTTTGGTTGTAGTCAGAAACTAAATCTTCCCAAATGTGTTGTTTGTGACTACTGATAAAGAATAAAATGTTTGTCAAGAAACAAACACGTCTGTTGCTGAGGCAGTGCCACTGAATGAGAATACATAATTACTCCTATAATGATGTGTGTTAATTCAAAACATTGTTTAATTTATTTTCCTGATTTATGTCTTAACTGTGCCCAGGTAATATATACTCACTCAAATGTAAATACAAAGCAGAGAGTTTGGATTCAAGCTTGTATCTTGTGACACCTTTTGTTTATGCCTGTTGCAATCTGCATCAATCCAATCTTCCTTTTATGTTTCATGCTTCTCAAACTTAGTCTTAACAACAAAAACCCCACAAAAGAACCCAAATAGTTTGCTAAAGCCCTGCTTTTAAGCTCAAAGGCAGCATCAGCACTAACAGCAGAGCAGAGTATGCTTACACATTCATTCTCTCTCTTGTGCACACATTATATGATATAAAATTCAGTTTTGGGACGAAAGGCAAATATACTTATCCTGGATTCTACTGAAAATAGAAGAATATTTATTTCCTCTGATGTCAAATTAAATAAAATATTAAAAAATATCTCATAAGCGTTACAAAGTACAACCACTATTCAAATAAACTTAGAAACACACATAGTGACACAAGAAGCAAAGGGTTGGATTTCTCCCAGGGAACTGGAGGCATTTTAACTGAAACACTTCAACAGGCACAGCTGGGCTTCAGTGAATCGGTGAACAGATTGTACTTCCAGTGTCAGTGCCTGTCAGGTAGGGAAAGTTTCCCCTTCCAGTGGGGATAGAGAAGTATTTTTCTCCTTTGGTTTGTCAAATCCGTGTTCTCGGTTTCCCCTGTCCCCAGCATGCTTTGGGCTCTCGTGGCCATCAACCAGTCAATCTCTGTGTTTGCAGCTCTCAGAACCAGCTGCTTTCAGGTGAACAAAATCAGTGTTGCTTGAGCAGAAATAACAAAACTCTTGGTTTGGCTGCTGGTGAGGTTGAACAGCGTGATGGGCTTTGGCGATAGAAGAGTTGGCTTTTAATGATAGAAGTCAGTTATGCTGAGGGCTGATGAGCTCCAAAAGGGAGAATAATGTCATGTATCTGTAGGAAATAAACAGGCCAGAAGCAAAGTATCTTTTACATTTTCAGGCAGTCAGTAATATATAAAGGGGGAGCAGGTCACTGCAGAGAGAGAGTGTCTGAAACCAGTAAATACTGATGGGAGTGTCTCCCAAGGCTTCATCAGTACAGTGAAATATCTGTGCTAATAAAATACATGTGTTTCTTTAGGATGTGGAGGGTCCTTCTTGGTTCATGTGTGGAGGCAGCCCGTGTGACTTTGGGTTTTTACCAGGTTTCCTTGTTTGGTTTTGAAAGCATTTTTGGGTTTTCCCCTGAAGTGGTGCACTTTGTAGAGCTGTTTGCTGCATATCCCAATGGCAGTATTCCCAGCAAGATGCTGCCAGCAGACCCCACAGAACCCCAAACCCCTCCTTCCCTCTGGACCCTTCCAGCCTCGTGGGACTTGCACAATTTTCCCCTTGAAATGGTGAATGGACTCGCTTCACCTTTAGCTGCAGCTCTGATTTGGGAGTTGTTCTTCTAAAAGTAAATCTGGAATAAAAATTTGGAAGTGTCCTTCTGAAAAAGAGCAGCATCTGTACTTGTTTCCCAGTAGCTGAAGTCTTTTTGAAACCTGATGGCTTTGAGGGGAGGGCAACTGCCTTCCATCATCTGCTGGCTCTTGAGGGAATGGGTTTGAGTGCCTGGGAGCCCTTGAACTTCGGCTTCCATACTTAAGTAAATATTTGAGAGCTGTAGCAAACCAAGAAGGTAAAGCAGCTGAGAAAAAGAGAACACTGGGAGTTAAAATTAACATTTCGAGAAGGTTTTCTGACACCCCATTTCTACAGGTCTGTGCTTCAAGCAAAGGCTGGTTCTGCTTTCTAGAGAACTTAAAATACCTTTCTGTAAATGAACCTTCTGTCTCAACCAGGAGATATTTTTGACCAGCTGTTAAAATTTGCAGTCTCAGATGTGCAGCTAGAAAAAGAGGCAAAGACAGCCTGCTGAAAAATCTGCCTTTTGTTTTGAAGATGCCCATAGTGTGGGTCAAAAGAGGGGTGGAAAAAAAAAAAAACCAACAAACCACCCCTTTTACTTTTTTCAGTATGTAATCTCACAGAGAATTTTAACTTTAAAAAAAAAAAAAAAGAAAGAAAAGTAGGATTCTCAGGGAACACAGCTCAATAGGAAGTATTGACAAACACACTGCAAATGTTACAAGTAGAACAAGTTTGATGTACTTGAGATGTCTCTGAGTAGTTTTTGCTCAGGAAAACTTCGACCACAATTTGGTAAGATAGGTAATGGGCTCTGTTCCATGAAACAAAAATTATCCCCTTGGTTTTTTTTGCTTTTTCTGATATTTTTCTTTTATATTGTAGATTTTACTTCAAGGGTAACAGCTGCATATTTATTCAGCATCTTGACAGTTAAGCTAATCCAATGGATCTTCATTCTAATTCTATGCCTTCCAACTTTTATTTCTCTGACTTCATACCCTCTATGGTAATATTAGTAAAAAACCTTGAGTTTTGGTGGTTTGTTGTGTTTTGGTTTTTTTTTATTAAAGTAATTGGAATAATCAGAGCTCAGTTTTTCTGCCTTTCCCTTCCAGATTATCCCAACGGTATCCGGCTCACGTCAGCTGTGCCAGGAGCAGATATCAAAGTGCTCATCAACTTCAATGCACCAAATCCTCAGGACAGGAAGAAGTTTACAGATGATTTGAGGGAGTCCATTGCAGAAGTTCAAGAAATGGAAAAGCACAGAATAGAGTGTAAGTACAAAGGTACATATAATAGAGCATTTTCGAGCTAATCCGAGGAAGACAGTTCTGAATATGTGTATAACCCATTAGAACACCTTAATAGTTCCAGATAATGGGATTTTTTCCATGAGTTTGACTCTAGAAAGAGGAAAAACCCGATGATATGTTGCGGCCAAGCTGAGTTCATTGACTCCTATTTACTGCTGTGTAGCTGGAGTGGGATTTTAGCCTGGACAAACTGCAAATAGCAATGGACAGGGTAGAGGTGGATTTGTGAATTGTGGTATAAATTACAGCAAGAATTTGAGGTGTAATTTACATCACACTGAAATTCTCAATGATGACCTATCAGATAAGTTTCACAGGATTTTTCTTGATTTCCATGCTGTTATTTCTGTGTTTTCTCAATGAGGTAACCATGGTACAAGTTGATATATTTTGCTGAAAGTTCCATGAGTGTCTAAATACGAAATTTTGTCTCCTGTTTTTCCGAAAGAGGCTCTGTGTGTCGCAACATAAAGCTGTTAGTACAGGAGTGAAACCCCTGTCTTATTATTCCCAATAATACCTGATCACACACAGAAATTGGGATGTTCTATGATGAGTCTCATGGAAAACCTCGAGGTTTGCTCCTTACTGAAATTTAGATCTTGAGGACTCTGTCCAGCTTCCAATTTAAGCTCAAATGATGAAGTTTTCTTGTTTTTCAACATTTTGTCTCTGTTGTGCTTATTTTTAGTTTTGCTATCGGTCTTGCTAGATTTGAAGGAAAAGGAAGGTGCGAATATAAAAATAAAAGATAAATTAAGGAATAACAGGAGGTATTTGAAAAATCCTGCATAATATATTGGTTTAAAACATGATAGTGGATTTAGTGTACTGGTTGCTGATGGCAGCCTTTGTGAGCAGAGGTAATAATTCCCCCAGAGGGTGGTTGGCACTGAACAGGCTCCCCAGGGCAGTGGGCACAGCCCCAAGGCTGCCAGAGCTCCAGGAGGGTTTGGATGACACTCTCAGGCCAGGGTGGGATTGTTGGGGTGTCTGTGCAGGGCCAGAAGTTGGACTTGATAGTCCTGATGGGTTCCTCCCAGCTCAGGACGATCCGTGAGCTCTTTAATCGATAAACGTGAATTGCAAAATCTCCGTCTCCGTTTCAGCCGAGCTGGAGAAGCAGAAGGGGGTGGTGCGTCCCAGCATGTCCCAGTGCTCCAGCCTGAAGAAGGACTCTGGGAACGGCACCCTGAGCAGGGCCTGCCTGGATGACAGCTACGCCACCGGGGAGGGGCTGAAGCGGAGCGCGCTGAGCAGCTCGCTCAGAGACCTGTCCGAAGCAGGTAAGCGCTGCCTTTCCTCCCTCGCTCTCTGCATGCACAGATGCCTCAGTGAAAGCCTCCACAAATAGTAATGCTGAGATCTCCAATCATTTCAAATAGCTCCTCTTTCTCCCAGCTCCTGTTTAATTTCTCTTTGTTTGTCGCCCTCGTTCTGGTAAGGGTTCAAAAGCGTTTAAACCCTTGGAGGTTGCGATAGGTACTTTTAAAGGAGAGTGAAGACAGGAAAAATTGTAAGTTTTTAATTTAAAAAAAAAAAAAAAAATTGGTTACTTGTGCTAGGAGTAGCTCAGTTTTCCTTTATTTTTTTCACCCCCTTTGCTTCTTCCCCTTCGTACAAGTAGGCTTAGAGAAAAAAGGAGAGAAACTGGTCTGTGTGCAGGGACCGCTTTCTGTGCATTCCGTGCTCAAACATTCTGTGCTGCCACCTTGATGAATGAAATGGAGTGAAGCCTTCCTAAATTCTGCCCAGAGCTCTGTAACTCAAACACAGCGTGGCCCTGATGCTCTTCTGTTGGTTTGTAACCCAGATACAGCTCCTAATTCTTGCAGGAGGAGTTGCTGTGAAGTTCTCTTAACACAGGAAGCCCCAGTGGACAAGAATTCTGATGTCCCACAAAGCCACTGCTGTATGGTCAGTTTTATTAACTGAGTAATGCAGCTAAAGGCTGCAAAGCAGGGATGGTGGGACTTTTTTTTTAGCAAAGAAAGCTAGGGGAAGTTTAGCATGTTTTTATTGGATGGTTTGCCTCACACCTGGCATATCCAGGTAATCTTTCAGTTTTAAACATGATTCTTGTCCCTTACAAGAACTCGTGTCTGAACACAATGTCCACTGTTCAGAAAGTATTTCAGGGGGTAGTAGCAACTATATATATTTTTTTTTCAATTATCTGGTTTTAGTTCACAGTCTGTGTTGCATACTCTGCTGTGTTCTTTTAGCTGTAGTGATGATGTACAATATAGCCATAATTTCAATATTCTGTATATCTTTGGTAGTAGACACCACTTACCTTTTCCTTTTTTTTTTTTTTTTAACTAAAGAAGAGATTTTAGCTCTGCTGCAATAAATAAAATTTTTGTAAACTGAAATTATAGCCTGTGTTTTGTGGGTATATGTGTGTGCATACAGATATGTAGAGAGTAAGCTCTTTCAATTCTTTTCTTCTCTGTTTAGGCTTTCATACTCATATGCCCATTTGCTTCATTCAAAAAGACATAGGACCTTGATCCAAAATCAGGCTGAAGTTGAATGTTGGTGCTTGATTGGCTCCAGTGGATTTTAGATCAAGCCCCTGGTCTTCACCACTCTTAAATCTCAGATTTGTGGATACTTCATCATCCTTTTTGTTGTTTTGGTTTTATTTCATTAAAATGAGAACTACCATATTGTCAATATGTGAGTTCAGTGGGTATCTGTGCCCCTAAATGTGATTTCTGATTAATTTTTTCATTCCATCAGAATTACTCATCCCTCTCTTTCAAGCATTGCCATGTATTTAAATTCATGTTATGGGTTTTATTCAACATTTATCCGAGCATTTGTAATCATGACCACATTCCACGTTTCCACAGGGCATGCCTGCGACTGGCATGCTCCTTCCTGAAAATAACTTTTTTCCATAACCAAAAGTAGAAATCACTCACAGACTGCAGGGTTTATCAATGAGTTTGTTAAACCCAACTAAACTTAATTTTAACTTGCAACAGCTGAGAATTATGGAGAGTTTCTGTTTGGTCTTGTGCAGTGCAACTGTCTTGAGAAATGACACGCCTGTTATTGCTTTGGTAGTCGGTGGAGTAACTTCAGGGACATGAGACATGTCCTTTCTGCCTTCTCTCAGGGAATAGCTTGCATGTAAGGCTAATTTTGTCTTTTAATATGAGAGGGTCAATCCATAATAAACCAGAGATATCTCAGTTAGGAAGGTGCTGCACCCCAGCGATGAGACAATATTAAATTGCTCCTGTAAAACAGCACTGAGTTAGGGGCCTCAGTTCTGCTTTTTCTGGATGAAACACAGGATCAGCAGGGAGGAGGGACAAGAGTAGTGGGGCTGTGCGTGGAATTGTGCCTGCCTGCTAGAAAAGACACAACGCAAGTGGATTTTTGGAGAGGTCCTTTCTACATTTAATCAGGAATAAATCAAACAAACACGACGAAACGGCCTGGTTGCATATTTATGCAGTAAGGCAGATAATTGCCCAGTGAACATTGCAAAAACCAAATTTTTAACTCTCTATTCAACGAAGGGGAAATGTGAGTGAGCAGCATTTTGGCTGCACGGGTCTGTGACTGAACTGTTTAGGAAATAGTCCCCCAGACATCCCAGCAGTAACCGCTGGCTGGGGAAAGCCACCTGAAACGTCCCCCTTGGAAAAGATGGGTGATTCCTAAGCTGCTCAGATTCAACAAACACTGATCTCCTGAAGGATTCTGACTCCTAAGCTGGCAATCAGACAGAAAGGCAAGGAAACCACGTCAGGAGTCGTTCCCTGAGGGTTGTTCTTCAGGCTGATAACTGAATTCAGAACTGTGCAAAGGATGTGTGGGAGGGTCTCAGTTGGAAAGATAATGTTGTTCACTGGGAATTGTCAGATCTCTCCGTGGAATAAAGAGCAGAATGTGGCAACCAACTGCTCCAAGATGTGACTGTGTCCAAAAGTATTTAGTGCTTTATTTTTCTCAAAAGAGAAATATATCATTTTTATTGCACGTCCTTGAGCTGTCGTCAGGGAGGAACTGAATTTATTTGTCTCAGACTTTGAAATTCTTAATTTACAGAAAAAAAATTAGAAGGCAGACAAATATTAATGCAGCTAAAGCTGGGGTTTATCAGTTCTGATAGTGCTCTGGCCATTTCACCTCCTATTCCCTATGCAGTTCCGTGATGAGAGGTTTACAGACAGATGTGAAAGGTGTGATGTCCCATCATGGCCATTAGACCTCGAGGAGAATGGTTTGGTCACCAAAGCAGAGCAGGGAGGATTATGAATGGTTGTGTTTCCACTTCTGTGTCTCTCCTAAATTTCTGGACTGATTTTAGGCAAGTCAGTCCCAGTTCCAGCACTTTGAGTTGCTGGAGGCCCCAGTGCTTTCACCTTGAGTTCCCAGTGGGGAGCACCTGTGGAAAGCAAACCCTGTGCCCCCCTTCCCTCACCTCTAAGTGGAAATAATATTTACACGCTGCACTGGTTTAAAAATTCCAGTGTTTTGGTTTGCCCCAGTGCTACACAAGTGGCATAGCCCTGTGATGCTGCAATCTGCACAGGTGCAGGATGGGATAATGGCTCCTGTTAGTGTAAGTTGGGCTTGTCTCAAAACAATCACAGAGCGTTAGAGACTACTCAGAAACCAAAGCAAAACCATGAAGCAGTTCCAGAGTTAACTGTTTGCATATTGCCTATAAACTCAGTCAACCTTTAGCTTTTAAAATGTTTGTTTCTACCTTCCAAAAAACCTTCCTAGTTTTTTTCAACAGTTTTATAATGCTTTTTTTTAAAAGTTTCCTGTATTTCAAAATATAATGGAAAAGACTGTGGGACTTCTCAGCATTGTAATCCCCTTAAAGAGACTCTGAGTTGGTGTAATTACAGAATCCCTTAATCTCTTGGATCAGTCTGTGCTGGGATGGTGCAGTCCCTGGCTCCTTCCTCATCCCATGCAGGCAGAGTTCATTTTCCCCTTCCTCTCCCTTGGATTTTACTGCAGAGGATTCCAAGACTCTTTGACTCTCTTACTAGAAGAGCTTTCCAAGTAGGGAGAGATTTTTCCTCTCCCTTCCCTTGTCACTGTTGTAACATTTCCTGTTTTTCCGAGGAATAACAACAGTGAAGGGGTATGATGGAATACACTGGGTGCTTTAAATAAAGCAGATTTGTATGAGTTAAATCTTAGGTGACACGTTTATGATAATACCAAACCATTTTTCAGGCACCCCACGCTGTCCCTGAACACCTTGTTATCACCAACTTTTCTCTCTTCTGGAAGAGACCCTGTTTCACACAGAAAAGAAAATAAGATGAAAATAAGAAGCTTACAAAGAGTCTTTTCCCTCTGGGAAGTGGTCTCTTTAAATTAATGACTAGAGCATATTTTAATTTAAAACTTTTCCCCACACTTTTTTTCTCAAGACGTACAAAGCTAGATGATAGTGTACTTTTTAGCTGCTGTATCTCACTGGCACAGGAGAGAGTTTCAAGAAATACAGGCTAGCAGTGAGAAATATTTCCATTTACTGTAATGATAATGATAATGCCTGTGCATGTATGGGACACATTATATTTACATGAGTTAAAGATGTTTCTTACAAAGAATATCCATATCTAACATCAAGGAATTACTGAGATGAATCAGAAAAAGGTTAAATTAATTGAATTTAATTTTATAAAAATAAATTATAAGCCACTCTTACGTAGCAGCCTTAAAATTTTTGAGTAAAGTATTTAAATATGAAGCAAAACCAGTATTTAAATTTAATAAATACCACCCTGCTTTATACCACAGCTGCTGATTATTCTGCCAGCACATGCTTAGGTGCAATTCTAATGAAGAGTCACCATTTTCTTGAAATGCATGTGAAGGCTGAAGTTCTGGGGGAACATTTTCGAGGTGGGATGTCATCCCAAAGATCAGGGAAGAGTCTGGAATAAACACACCTTGGCAGGGGCATTCCCTTAATAGCTCTCCTGTCACACACTGTGTCAGTAGAGAATTGGGCTCAGTTTGGTTTTAAGAACACAAACAAAGGCTCTGCTCAGGGACAGTGCCCATCTGAGGGGAGTTTCAGGCTTTAAGGAGGATTTTTCTGTGTGTTCTTGGCTTTGCCCTGGAGTAATTCTAAGCACAAATCCATCTGTCTCTGTCTGTATATGCTGTGTCCGTGGTTATTTTGGTAGATGTGACTCCTGCCACTCGCCAAAGGCATCAGATTTTCCTGTTTTCCTTCGTTTTTGGCCACATTGAATGACCCATGTCAGCTCTCAGTCTTATTTGCAATGCTGACTGCTAAGAGGTGACTGTCTCAGTGTGTTTGCATCGGCAAGCAAGAGTGATTTGAGTGTTGATCAGTACTAATCCCATTATCAGAGCAGAAAAATATCAAAAGCCTGACTAGAAGTAAAAAGAAGGGATTATCAAAACCCGTTTTTCTTGGGGGGTTCAGTATTGGCTGAGGCTAAAACTGCAGCAGATGGAAGGATGAGCTTTTGACAAAGGTCCTGTCTAGGGGAATCATTCCAAATTCCAACAAATTTAATGAAACACCTTGACCACAAACACCTTCCCCTCGCTTTAATGTCACTGGAGAGGGGTTTGTCTTGGGGAGCAATTCTGTGATAATGAGAGAGGGGGAAATGTTCCAATGGCCTAAAGAGAACTGTAGCTCTTAAGAGAAGCTTGTGTTTCAGGGCAGCATCCTGGGACCAGCCAGCTCAAAGTTATGAACTCAACAACTGGTGTTTTCTGATCACACTGCAAGTCTAAATTGGCCTGTGGAAAGGTTTGTCAAAGAAGGGTGAACCTCCCAGGAGACACTGTTTTGTCCCAGTTCCCTAGTTCTGATCCCAAGTGGCTTTGGGGTGTCTCTGATGAGGGAGTGCCACTCATTGGTTTGGTGATGCTGAAATATTCACATTCTCCCCCCAAACAACCTCTTAGAGTAGAAGATTCTGAAGGCAATGTACCAGTGCAGGGGAGAGATTGTCTTTGATTATCTGGCCTTGTAGGGAAGCAAGGAGAGAGCACTGAGAAGACTTTGGTTTCTAAAAACATGGAGATTTTAGGGAAGCTTTGATCACTCTCCAAAGGTTAGCTTTGGTTTATGCACCCCGCCAGTTCAGTGTTCTGAAACTGCCCAGAGCAGTGCTCAGCAACCTGGCTCCTAAAAAATCCCAGTTTCCACTGCAGCCATATGCTGTTTGCTCTCCTGTGAAATGAGAAATAAAATCTGGGATCCTGTGTCCTGTTTATAGCCACTGAGGTCTTTTGGCTCTTTAGTCTGGTGTTTCACGTGTGGTTTCAGGCAAATGTCCTTGCAGTTTGAGGCTGTTGGAGAACAAATCCGACATACTTAAAGCTAAAGCACTGCACAGCTAAACAAACAAAACCTAGCCATAATGTCACGACAGATTCCGGATTTATTGATCAAAAATTAAGTTTAGTTTTTTTTAAAACCTCATGAAAGAAGATTATATGAAATCCACTGAGGCTCAGAGCCGAAATTGAAACGATGAAACCAATGCCCCTCACCAGTCCCCCCCACTGAATCACAGACACAGAATGTGCTGAGCTGGAAGGACCCCCAAGGACCATCCAGTCCAACCCCTGGCCCTGCACAGCCCCATCCCCAAGAGTCACCCCCTGTGCCCCAGAGCATCATCCAAACCCTCCTGCAGCTCTGGCAGCCTTGGGGCTGTGCCCACTGCCCTGGGGAGCCTGTTCAGTGCCAACCACCCCCTGGGGGAAGTTCAGACTGTGTCAGTATTAAATTTTGCACTTAAATTGATATCACCCCACGAGTGTATACCGACGTGCTTAAAGAAGGAAACCTCCCAGCCAATTGGACTCCAGGCAACCAAACAAATCACCATCATTGCCGCTCACCGCCCCAACCCCAGCGCTCAACACCAACGTTAAACCCACCTATTTTAAGATTGTACGAACGAAAAAAAAAAAACCCAACCTTTAACCCCCAACAAGCTGGTGTTAGCTGACCCCCAGCAGAGCGAGTGAGGGGCAGGAGGGTGTGCCGTGGGGTGTCCCTGGCAGGACGCAGGGCGAGCAGCTCTTCTCCCCCGGGTGCCGTGTCGGTCTCTAATCTCTGGTGTTGCATGTCCTGGGCAGGCAAGCGTGGGCGCCGCAGCAGTGCAGGATCGCTAGACAGCAATATGGAAGTAAGTAGGAAGTTCCTGATGTCTAGCTGGATGTGATGATGTGCATTTTCAAACCTTTCTTTTATATATATATATATATATATATACATATATTTTTTTGCTCTTTTTTCTTCTAACACATAACCTGCCTGCCACGAATAAAATGCATGCCTAGGCTACTCACTCCGTATTCTTCCAGCTTAAAAAAAAAGCACTGACAGCTTGTTTTAGACCAATGGCATTTTTGGTTTGAGCTAACCTTGTTCCCTTTGTTCCTGCAAGCATGGTTAAATGAATATGATGTGTCCTTTTGCCACCATTTCAGTCTGGTCCCAGCTTAAAAGCCCACTTGCTCTTTGTTACCAAGTACACTGTTCTTGCTGTTTGGTATTTAGCTACCACTATTGACTGTCATGCTCAACCATTCCCATTGCTTATTTTCGAGTTCAATTGCTAAATGTATGCAGTCATGACACCATGGAATTGCACAGACAGGGCATGGGAGGAAAAAAATTATTAAGATAGGAGAATTCAATGTGGATTTCATGAGATTTCATTCATCTTCAAACCATTTATATATACTGTTCATGTCTCTGAATTCAGCTTGCAGATTTTTTCTTTTTGTTTCTTTTGTTTTGTTTTTTTTTCCTCTTTTTTGTTTTTGTTTTGTTTTGGTTTTTTTTGTGTTTGCTTTAGGTAGATTGCAGTTTAAATCTAGCACACTTTGCCTAAGTACTGTTGTGTCCCATAACTCTTTAAAAATACAAACCCCAAGCTTCCAGAAACTAAATTCCAGGCTAAATAATAGAGAATGCTGGACCACAGGTCAGAATAACACAATCACATAGAAATCTTGCTGGCAAAAATGGTTCCATTTAACACATAATGCAGGGGTAGGCCTGAGAAGCAGCACTGTGACATACAGTAGTAGAAAACTACTATCAAAAAAAGTTTTAAATACTGCTTTGACATCTGAACTGTAACTGTAATATTTGCTGCTGTATATTTAACTATTTAGGTTGAGTCAGCTTTATTTTTTTATTGTTGTAAAAAAAGCAAGTATGATTTTTTTTACAGTATTTTAAACTGTATTTTTCCTTTAAAAAGACACCTCTAGGTCTTATGTCATGTTATTCTTCCATGACATTTGTGTTTTTTTAATTTAAAGTCATATCCTTCAATAGCAAAAGTACTGAGAGAAAAAACATTCAATGCTTAAAATACCCCCAGAAAGGCACGAGTGCCCCATTGGCAACTCAGAGAAGGTGGAAGTAAGGTTTTCCCTAGAACTCTTTAACATAGTCACCCATGTGAACACTGAAGGAGGAGTTTGTGGGTCAGTGTGAACTTTTTTCTTTTAAACATTTTAAGATTTTTTTAATTTTTATTTCTATTAATTTCTTTTTAGGGGTCCATCATTAGCAGTCCTCACATGCGCCGAAGAGCTACATCAACCCGAGAGTGTCCATCTCGCCCTCACCAGACTATGCCCAACTCCTCCTCACTCCTAGGGTCCTTATTTGGTAGTAAAAGGGGGAAGCCACCTTCCCAAGGCCATCCACCATCCGGCTCATCACAGCAACCTGCGCACCCCACAGCAGTCCCGCACCAGCACCACGCCCCGCACCCCGCGGGCCCCGAGGGGCAGCCCCCGGTGCACTCCCACCACTCCCAGTACTGCCACCTGCAGCAGAACCCGCCGCCCTACCACCACCACCACCACTACCACCCCCCCCAGCACCTCCCGCACCCGCACCAGTACCACCAGCACGTGCCCCACGCCCACGGGCAGCACCCCCCGTACCTGCAGCACCCCCACGCCCAGCACAGCCACCCGCCCCACCCGCCGCCACACCCCGGCCACGCTGCCCACCCCCCGCACCACCACGGGCCGCCACCGCCTCCCTCCACCTCCGCCAGCACCAAGCCCAAACACAGTGGCATCAGCACAATAGTCTAGGACAGAGACCCTCCACTAACTAGAGTTTTAAACTGAGCTGCAAAGGCACTCGCAGGAGCGACAAGTAACATGGTCAGTTTTTACCTAGACAGTTGGATTGAGCCGGGTGAGCTTCCAGGCTTGCTGTTACTAAATAAAATAATGCCAGTTACTGGCTTTCCTTATCTACTGGATAGATGCCCACCATCTGGCTAGTTCTTATTTCCAAACTGCCTTGAAACACATGCTGCTTGCTGAATCTGACTGAAGCTACCTTTTACACCAAATCCCCTGACGATTTTACACGCCTAACGAAACGTTAGTCTAGGGAAAAAAAAAAAAAAAAGGAAAAAAAAAAAAGTGAGACAGAACCAAGTGTTGCATTCTTGCTCTTTTATTCTCAATGGGCAAAAAAAATAAGTAGACCTGATATGGTTGATGAAAGTACGTAAGTAAACTTTATATAATATAAATATATACATATAAATATATATATATATATACTGTATAGTTAACATTTGTGCTTGGAAAGGAATTTTTTCAGTCCACAAAACTAGCAATATAGACTTTACAAGGAATTCCACTTACTTGATAGGACTGTATAGTAAATGAATAGCATATGAAAGAGTAGAGCAAAACATTAAACGTTAGAAACAAATTTCAGACATTTCAGTATTTTCATTGCGAGTCCTCCGGACTCGCTGGGATTTCTAAGCAATCATTACTAAATGTGCCAAGTAACATAGCATTTAACTGTCGTAGTCGATACTGCTTTGTATAAATCCTTATTTTATTAACACGATGATATCATACGTAATCAGTATTAAAACTGCTCTGCTATTTCAGGTAAGCAAGCTCGTTAAGATGCAGTAATTATTCCGTAGCAATGTAGGGGGGCCGCTCCCCAGCGGTCACCCTCCAAGCATTGGTCACACAAGTTCTTAGACACTTTAAAGGCTGTGATAACTGTGAATTTCCATGATCCACATTTCTTTTGTATGCGGATGGGTTTAAGGAACACCCGGGAAGAGTTACAACAGGTGCATGTACACACTGCAAAAACATTCATCTCAGACATGAAAATGGCCAACTTCCATCCTCCTCAGCTACTTTGTTTCCTGTTTACCATAATTTCTCATTTTTACCCCCCAGTGAAGCTGAATTCTAGCCAAGAGCGTTTCCAGGTGGAAGTGCTCTAAAAACTTGAAGGTTTGTTTTAGAATTTAGTATAGGGTTTTTATATATATATATATATATATAAAAAATAAAAAATAAAAATAAAAATCTGTAATTCCATGTAGCCATGTGCTAGCAACAAAGTGGCTTTCCCATTCTTACTCATCACATTTTGTTAGTTTGAAGCACCCAGCACTCAGCAGGCTGAGTTTACGCTCAAACCCTCACTTCCATAGTCCAGTTAGTTGCCAGACATCACATAAAAATAGGCTGTGCTGTTGTTGCTTATGTGTTGTAACCAAACCATTTGCAAATTTCTATGCGGTTTTTATCCTGAGATCCTGTACAAAGTTATACATGGCGCCTACTTTGTAGTTTCAGCACTTTGAGCCACTGCAAGGACTTTACACCTAAAACAGTAGAGACAGAGAATCACAACTGCAAAACTGTACCAGCCTAAAGGCAAACCTTGAAGAGGATGAGCAAAAAAGTTCCAGTAAGAGATGGGTAAAATAATCGTAATAACAACCAGCCGTGTTCCTATTGAACAGTAACAGGATTGTCAGCAGTGACGAGGACATGAGAACAACAAAGTGACTTTCCATGTTGGCTTGCTCATGGCATCTCTGGCGTGGGGGGGAGGGGGGAAGAGGTTCAGTCTTTTTTTTTTTTTTTCTCTTTCATACCATTGATATCACAATACCAGCAGAACTGCAAACTGAGCACTTTGTTAACTCCACAGAGAGCAAATACAGCAATCTAGAGTTGAGCCTTTTGTTTCGAGCTGTCCACATTTGTTTCGCACACGTGCAATATCGTTTCCCCCTCCCGCTCCTTCTCCTCGGAATTGTCTCCATCAAAAGAAAACCCGAGTTATTATTTTTCCTGTATCACTCGTTCTGTTCTAAATTCTGCGGCTTCCGGGTCCCCCCGAGGCTCTGTTCCTTGCAGTTTAAAAAGAAAAATATATGCTGTTCTTATAAGGGAAAGTAGAACTGTCTGCATGTCATCTAATGTTATTAGTGTGAGGCTACACTCTACATATTGTATATTTGCAAAATATATCAGTGTTACTGTTGATATTAGTTGAAGTAAAGTGATAACATATTTCAATATGTAGACTTTTCTTCATACATCTGTACCAATAGTAGAGTCTAACTGTAATTTATAGGTTGTTCCAGAAAAGATAAAAGAACCATTCAGGTACAAACATCTTTCAGAAAACTGCATCTTTTAATTAAAGCAGAGGTAAGAATGCTCCTCTTCACTGAGTGATGGAGTCTGTACGTGTTTCAGATGCAGAGGCGTAACGTAAGATAGTCTGTGTGTGGAATAAAGGCAGAATATGCAGTAGCAGTGGAGAGGAAAATCTGACTCCAGCTGTGTTGATTAACACTGCAGATGTTAAATCGCCCAGATCTGCATTTGCTTTGTGTTTAAAGACCCCTTTCATTCATTTCAGTTAGAGTTACGTAGAAATGTTCTGTACTTTAACAGTGAGCCCCATTTTATACCGCTCGACCACCGATTTTCCATGTGCAATCAGCGTGTTTGTGAATCAGAATATTCCGGAGATGTCACAACCGTGCACGCAAAGGAACATTCCCCTGTGGTTTCACGTGCAGGTGGGGAAGGAGTCTGTGCCTGCCCTGGGGTGTGCTCAGCCTCCCGGGTGCAATCAGCAGTAAAAACCAGAGCTGGTCCCACGGGAGCTCTGCATTTGTACCCCCTGTTCCTGAGCCAAGGAGGACAAACAGTGGACCTGAATTATTTGTTTCCAGTTTTGTTCTGGTTTGGTTTTTTAGACTTCTATGTTTGTGTGTACTTTACCGAACAAAGTGTCTTGGTGTCAGCACAAGTCTTAAGAACTTTGCTGCTTGTTCAGGGTTGCAGTGAAACCTCTCTGATCCGTCCCTACGATTAGAGCAGTGTGGGTCATGCCTAGCACAGGAAAATTATAGTACTTAAACACTGCGTGGGGTTAAGAAAATCAATTTTTCAGCCTGCAGGCAGGAGTAGAATTGAGAGGGTTTTTTTTTTCTCAGATGCCAATTAAAAACTGGTACAGAACTGCATAGAGTGACTGTGGCTGCCTCTTCCCAAAAACCATGTGGCGAAGTAGTAATGCTGATTTGAAACAATGAAAGGGAAACGTTAAGAATGAAGGTGTGGCAGCAAAAAATCTTTTCTGGGACAACAATCAAATATATATTTGGGGGGTTTATTTTTTTAAGTTAAGAATGAAATGTAAAACAATGTAAAAACAAAAAAATACAAAGCTCATCCTAATATAATGTGCGTCTTGTATTGCTGAAAAAAAAAAAGAGTCTAACATACAGTGTAAAATGATTTCCCATCATGTACTGCATGCAGCAGAAGCCTCTTGTTTCTTGATAAAATGAGCTGAGAGACAGTCAGCAGATATTTAAACACTGAATCTCTAGATGTTGACTTGCTGTTCCACATGAAGCTGTGTGTTTTCTGCAGTTAAGCATGCATTTTGCTGTTCCCCTTGTAAAATACCATCGCACTTCTTGCCTGCAAAATGGATTCTTGTGTATATATTTAAAAGAAAAGTGGAACCAATAACAAGATTCAATTTGGAAAAGAGAGAAGGGGTTGTGCTGAAAACGGGACCAGTAGGGGGAATAGAGAATTCTCTAAATTGTACATAGTGTGTAAATTAGCATTACTCTAAGTCTGCAGTCACTTTGAGGTTGCCTATCTCCTGCTAGGAACTTAAATCAGCTTTGAGTTGTACTAAACTGTTAGAATTAGGTCTTGAATGCAGACTGTTAAAGACTTCAAAAACATTACGCTTACAAGAAGCTTCTGTTCTGGGGAGGCTTGAGACCCCTTTTGTAACTCTGGGGAAGAAAGGAGTGCTTTCATTTTAATATGCATTCTGTTTGTAAGTAGTAACAGACCCTATTGATGTAAAACTATAACTGTGATCATGTGGAGAAATCAAATAAATCATTTAAAACTCCTCGTTTCTCATTTCGTGTAATCCAAGAGGTTCCAACTCCTCGGATTTGAACTGAAGGGAATTCCTCTCCATGGTATCCTGGCCCTGCTGAGGCGATGGGATTTCTGCTGCTCACTCCTCCAAGAGTTCAGTCCTCATCCTAAATTAGAGACCAGGTGGTGGAAATGGTGCTCAGTCCCACGCAGGCTGACCCCTCCTCGATAGGCTTTGATCTGTTTGGTGGTGCTGTAAATACATTTAGTTCCAAGGGGCAGTGAAGAGCAAAACACACACATTGACCAGAACACCCGGAGGTTGGACAGCGAGAGTGAGGTTTTGAACCTCGTGACACGTGAGCTTCAGCTGAGCCCATTAATCCTCTGGCTGTCACGGGCCCTCAGGAGCTCGTGGCTCAGGCTGCCCTTGGAGAGGTGTCAGTTTGTCCTTCCCAGGGGGACATTCCTTGGATCCCACGGGTAACCGACACCCTTGGCGGGAGTTCCCGGAGTGCCTTCTCCTCTATGCCCACTGGCAGGGATCCCTCACAGTGCTGGGACTGAGTAAGTACCACCCCCTCCCTGCCTGCCCCGTCTGTCTGTCCTGTGTCTCAGCTCACAGCATGGAAGGGTCACTGGGATGTATTTGCCACGTGGCCATCCCAGGATTTGACGTGGCCCTCCTGCAGTGACTGGAGGGAACAACCTGGGAGATGCTCCCCTGGTCTTATTTTCCTGCATTTCCTGCATTTCCAGTGTGTCTGTGAAAAAGCTATTGCTCAGCTATCAGTTTAAACTAAACACTCTGTCTGCTTGTTTTTTTCTGTGAATTTTAGGGGACTCTTGAATTATTTGGTGGAAATAGTCGACTGGGACCTATTTCTGAATGGCTGTAATTTCAGGAGGTGCATCTTGGATAGGTAAGTCCCCATTTATCTACTATCTACCTCACTGTGCCACCCCTCTGAGCTGTGTGACCCATTAGAGGGGGGGACCAATGCCTCTTCCACATGGTGGAAGTAGGAGAATCTGCAGTGCTCTTCTTTACCAGCACTTCTATTCCTGTTTCAGAAATTACCATTTGAAGAATTTTGGTACATTACATTTTGAGGAGGCAAAGAGTCTTTTGTCTCTAATTTAGCTCAGAGAGTCTGTAAATGTTGTTATATGGGGTTTATTTCCTGATCCATTTTAAAAGTAGGACCTAAATAATATGTCTAAATTCTGCTGCTTTCTACCTAAACTGAGACTAGGTTGAAAGCATTTATGACCTGGCACAACACGTGCAGGGGGTTGAAATGAGATGATCATTAAGGTCCCTTCCAACCCAAACCATCCTGTGATACTGAAATAAAATAAAGAGCCAAAGGGACCCTCAGCACAGGAATCTGGTTTGTGTGGTGGATTTGCACCAGTTGCAGTAAGCCAAGTAACTTAAAAAAAAGTCAGTGTAGGTTAAACATGTGACAGGTTAACAGCTCACAACTGTTGATATTTTTATTATAGTGTCTTTAAGTCTCTGGTGAAGCCTGTGTGCACATATCTAGTGAAACACTCCTTCATTTAAGAAGGTTTATTGCCTTCAGTATCTTACCCTGATCAGGGTAAGAAGTCAGAAGTCTGATGTTGGAGAGGTTCTCCTAAACTCTGTGTTTGTGCATTTTAGGTGTCTGTGTGCGTGCAGCAGTAAACACACTGATTGCAGAGGTGAGTTCTCATGCCAGAAACGACTTCAAGCTCTTCTAAGTAGCATCTTTTTAAGAGGAGGTTCCTTTCCAGGTATTTTCTCTGTTATTTTGGTTGCAATAAAGAAATGCAACATTAAAATGGCAGGAAAACCAACTAAAAAACTTCCTATGTTTTATCCGTATCTCTCTTCAGGTTTCTGTTGACTTACCAAACAGTTAATTCTATTTAACTTTGTTCTTTCCCTCTTACTGATTTTTGCTGCTGTATTTTGTTGACATAAAATTCCTGGAAGAGGACATAGCACAGCTAACCTGATAGAAGTACCTAAAACACACAAATGCTTTGGTTTAGGTGGATTTTTTAGTAGAATTTCTTTTTGTTTCCTATTATTTGAAGAATTAAAGCCAAATCCTGTTGCAAAACTACATCAGCAGCAGGATGAGGCTGATCATGAAAGTCAGGAGATGCTTAAATTAAGATCTCTGCTTGGAGTACTAAACAAAATTTAAATGAAACTGTGTGGGTGATGTTGACTCGAAGCCACCACTTTTTTCAAATTATTAGATTTATTGTTTTTACCATGTATATAAAAGCATAATTTTAGGGATTAAAAAAAAAAATCCCCTCTCTTTAGCATTTTTGCAGTAGCTGAGATGTGAAATGAGCATCATGGTTCATGAGACACAGCCAGCTCAAAGCAAGCACACAATTTATCAGCTCTGCTGGGAAATGACACACACAACTTGAGCTTTCATTTATTTCTTCAGATTTAGACACAGGTCTTTGTAATGAGCAAAGAAAAAAATGCTCTGCCTTTAATGAGATGAAGGGGGGAAATTCATTCTAACAGACACTCTTGAAATGTTATGCCTGCAGAGTGGAAAATGCTTTTTCTCTACAGCTGCTCATTTCTGCTCCAAAACAATACATTCCTGAGGGCTTGACAAGGGAATGAATGGGCTTTGGGAAATGTCCAGGGAAATGGCAAAGGCAGGGATGGCTCAGGTGGTTCGTGATTCAGCAGTGGTATCCAAGGCTGGAAATCAATTCATTTAATCACTGCCATGATGATTTTTCTGGTGAGGAAGCAATCTGCCAGGAGCCTCCTCACCTTTGGATCCAGCTGGGCTGAGCACGGGCAGCCTTTCCTTTGTGCAGGATCCCAGGATCCCCCATGAGCATTTTCCTCCATCAGCTCACCACAGGCTCTTGGATGATATTCCTTTATATCCATCTCCAGCAGCAGAGAAGAACATTTTTATTTAATGATTCATCCTGTATATTGCTCTTGCCATCTTTCTGGTAGTCCTGTGTCTCTGCTGCTGCCTCAGCCCTTCCACCAGGCTCCAGACTGCCTTTGAACACAGTCCTGCCAAGTTTGAGATACCTCTGCTGTCCTTCAACACTTGGGTTTGGAAGAGCAGCAACATTTCCCAGCCCAATGAGAAATACGTGCTGAGTGCCCTAATCAGGCTTTTCAGCATCCCAGGTGTTTATAGCCCTGAATTTTCACAGCATTTCAGTAGTTTTTAAAGATGCCTTTGACTGTGTGGTAACCCCTCTGCTATACCCATCTGTAAATTTTCAGAATAGTTTGCATGTGTATTTTACACCTAAAGGTTTCTACTTTTTCTAATTTTTTTTTCTCTATTACTGTGAGCTTTCTGGGCTATTGCAATATTTCATGACCCTGCTAACATGCTTGCAAACTGCCAGCATAGCTTGATGCAAAAAAGATGTGTGTATTAGCAGTGAATCACAATTATCTTGAACAATCCCCCTAACTGTGTAGATTTGAAATAATTTAAAGAAAAAGTTGGAAGAAAAGCATTTGCATTTTGGGTCATCTGTTTTTCTTCCCATATATGAAAGTGCAGAAAGAGATGCCTCGTCTGGGGTGAAGCAAATTATTGGACTGAAGCACTATTAGTGAAATGTTCCTGAGCTCACTGAGCTCCTTCCTGCTCTCCAACATTAGACTGTTAACAGAATTTATTTTGGTCAAGAGGTTCTCGACCCATCTCCCTCCTGCATTCATTAATAATTCCAAGAGGTGCTTTATGCAGTCACTGCAAGGTCTTTTTATAGCCACCCTTGTTCTCTCACTTACCACTGTCACTTGTGTGGCACAAACCCAGCACTGCCCAGGCTGCTTTGCTGCTCTTTATCTACAGATGTGCCCCTGTGGAATCCCACAGCAACACAGCAGCTTCTTTCCTGCACTGAGAGTTTAGGTTCTCTGCCTTCACAGAGCAAAAATTGCACTTGATTTTAATACAGTGCTTGTCCTGTTTTCCCTTGCTTGAAAAAGTAAAGCTTATTTGGCTGCAAAGAAAACAAATGCACACATTTATAAATTTGTCATTTCGAATACATAAAAATATGAGATAATTTAATGCTTCCTTTAATCTAACATGACAGAGCTAATGGACAGTTTGCCTAGAAGTGCCCCCTCACGTTGTGAGGAATTCCTTTCACTAACAATCTGTGTTTGTTTCTCTTTCAGGTGGTTTTTAAGACAGCCACAGTACAGTGGTTTTGGACAAATGTCTTTGTACAGTGACAGTGTTAACGTGTTTCAAACACATCACTTCACTTCCTCAGCATGTAACCGGGAGCAAGAGTGGAAATACCAGTTCTGCTCTCACCTTTCCCAGGATCTCATTTGTGAGGCAGCTTCTTCCAAACGTTCAGAGACAGGGGGTGATGCAACGAGCACGTCATCACATGCCTGTGGGAAAGACAGCTATGAATGTCAAGTGCAAAACTTTCCTACCATCTGTCTGTTGAAAAGCAGCAAACAACGATTGCATAGAGAGAGGAGGAACTGTGTGTGTTTTCCTGGAATTGCTGCAAAGACTGGTGAATATTTGTATAAAGTAATTTAGACCTACAGTGGCACTTTTTCAGGAAGTAAAACATCTGTGTCTCAAGGAGCTAAATGTTACCAGGTGATTATATTATTGAATAGCAGTTTTTAAGCAGCTGCTGGAAAAATACAGAAGAGTAAAAAGGAAAACTGAAGGGTGATTGTATGATCCTCATTTACTGATCTCTGTATCCCTTGTATTAATTCCTCCTCAAGAAAACACTTTGTGTGGAATAAACTGAAAGGGACATCACTGTGGGAGTCGTGTTGATCACAGAGTGTGTTAGGAAGAGCTGTAACAGCTGAGGGATTCGCTGGCCCAGGAAGGGAAGCTGGAATGATGTGAACGTGTGGATGAATAGCTGAGACAGCAGAGATGAGCTGTAAATAAAAGTGGGGAAAGAATAGGACTGAGCATGTTGCTGAAACAGAAGGAAAAAAGTACTTTTTTTTAATTTCAGCAGAACGTGCAGTTCTGTGCGGTGCAGCTTGAAGATGTTACAGGTCGCAGTGGTGGGATTCGGTGTTACAGACACTTGCAGAGAGCTGCAGCTGCCAGGACTGTGCTTCCAACTGCTCACACACAGCACTGGAAGAGCTGCACGGAGGGGACAAAATATGTGGTGTGGCACCATTTGTGTCAGTGCAGGAACATAACGTATTCTCTCTGTGCAAGTGACAGTCTGCTTGTGGTTTCATCTGAGGGTATGATATCATCCCCTGGGATTGGAAAAAAACCCAGGTGTTTTTTAGGATGTGCTCACAGCCCCATTCTCATGCTCAGTGAATGAACACACAGGGTGGAGTGTGCTGGCTGCTTCTTCAGTTCTTTTGAACTTCCTGATGAGGCATCTTTTCCCTGTTTCCCAACTGCCTGGCCTTGTTTTCACTGTTTGGATGAATTTCTTCAAGCAGCCTTTTACTGTGCTCTGTTTATCCTTTCTTTCAAGTTGCCAGATCACCCCCTTTGTAGAGACCAGAACCAGTCAGACTTGTGTCTCAGCAAAGGTGGCCTCAGCTTTGGTCCTTTCATCCTTAGCATATGCAGTCTGGGAGGTGTTTTGGAGCCCACACCTCTTCTGACCCCCAGGACAGTGTCTGTCCAGAACTGGGATTTGGCACTGGTGGGGTATCCGCTGTCTTCAGCACTCCAGCATTTCACCGCAGTGCCAGTCAGGGTCCCCTCGGTGGCATCCTGTGGGGAGGCCTCTGCTCAGTTAACCCCGTGTGTCATGAGCCTGAGCAGGCTTTTGCCCTTACTGTCCATACCATCAACCACCTACAGGTACCAGCACCCTAAAGAGGGAGTGGCATGTTACCAGCTGGAGTCAGCTCAGTGCTCCCCACTCCTTTTCTGATAGGACTAGATATCATCGCCTGCTTTTCCACCTTTCAAAACTAGGACAACATGACTTAACCAGAAGGGAACATGTGGAGGTGAAAAGCTCGGGATCCATTGTGCCTGTATTCCTGTAACCACGCTCCTGGGCCAGTACTGTAACCTTAGGAGAAGCAGGGTCCTGCAGGGAGCCTTTCCCAGCTACTGCCCTCATCAAAGGGCTGGCCGAGGGGCTGGCTCTTCTCTCACAAATAAAGCATCCACGTTTCGTATAGAGACATTGAGTTGGTACAGATTATCAAAAATGACCCTTCGAGAGGCCGTCACAAAACAAGCACTCAGCAGTTTCATCTTGTCCCCACTTAAAAGTTACAAATCATGGGATCAAGGAGTCTTGTGAAAAGAAAAACCCTTCTGGCTGAGGTGTTTTGCTCCCTCACAGTTCCACAGAGGTTTGGACTCAGATGACTCCCCACCAGGGCTCTGACACACCCTGACACACCTGCAGTGCTCAGGACTGAGGGTCCCGCAGTTGGAACACAGATAACAGACACAAAAACCCAGCAGGGAGCAAAGCTGACTCACCCTCAGTCCTTCCCGTTCCCGAGTTGTTATACAGACCCTGAGAGGCAACCAAAAAGGCAACTGATTTGGATTACAGGATTAAAGGATTTACGTTTTACAAGTCACAAGTAAACTAAGCAAGATAAATGAGCTCATTAGGCCTGTGTTTACCTTCGGTACTTGCCCTCCTGGTAAATGCCATTTTGTTACAGACCGTGCGTTGTGCAATTCCCCACAGACAGACCAAAGCAAAATGAGGGCAGCTGAACGTGGTAATGCTTCAAAAGAGTAAAGGCAGCCTTTAAAATACTTGAAAGAAATATTTAAAACAAATGATTGAGAAAGAGCAGGTGAGAGCACGGTGTTGCAGCGGAGCTGAGTGGGGCCCTCCCGGTCAGGAGGGGAGCAGAGTGTGTTTCAGATTTCAGTGTCGGGTGACCAGCTCAGTAATCTCACAGGGCTTTGGCACTTGGGTTTGTAAAAAAAGACAAAACCTGCTGCCAAAGGCATGGCGGGGGGAGCAAAGGAGAAGTAGAAATGCGAGTGCCCTCGGTGCAGGGCAGCGCTCACCGCAAGGCACCGCAGTGCGGGGCCGCTCGGGTGAAGGCTGTCGGTGCTGACATCCTCCTCCTCCTACCGAGACAGACACACGGATCAGGAGGAATTAGGCTTTGCTGGAGGTTTTGTGGCCATTCCGTCAGCTCGGTGTGTTCAGCACATCCACCCAGTGCTCCCCTGACTGTGGCGGGTCAGCCTGTTCCCACCCCGCCCTACCCCGATGCTTGGGCTTCAGGAAGGCGATTCTAAGACATCCTATACGTGTAAAAAAATATTCTTTATTATTATTTTATCATTATTATTACATTATGCGTCTGTAGCTGCTGCTGGGTGACCGGGCAGGGCCGTGGCAGGTGAGGACGGCGGAGATCTGGGCGACTCCGTCCCCGTTCCTGCGGCAATTCTACCCA
>NW_020955549.1:505602-525295 GCF_003031625.1 Empidonax traillii
CCCCTCCCTGGTCCAGCAGCCAGTTGTGAGCCCAGTGAGCAGTGAGCCATCCAGGCCATGAGCAGCCAGTGTCTCTGGGAGAATGCTGGGGATGTCAGAGGCTTTCCTGCATCCAGGTTCCCATCCAAAGCCTTTCCCTCACCCCTGAGCTGCTCACCTTGTCACAGAGGGAGATCAGGTTGGTCGAGCAGGACCTGCCCTTCCTGCACTGCTCCCCAGAGCCCGTTTGCTCCCAGGGTTTCCCGTGGCCCCCACTGGAGCCGGGTTAACTGCAGTGACCTGTGCACACAAAATGCACTGTGGAGCTCTGAATGTTCCCAGCAACCAGCACATGGACAGCTGCCTTAAACCACAGCTGCCTGTTCTTGCAAGCTTAGGAAATTCCCTTTGGAAACACAGGTGTGTGTGCCCTGGGCACTCCACAAAACTGTGGCACTTTATACTCTGTTGTTTCTTGAAGGATCAAGACTTCATATAAACTTCTGCCAACATTTTTTATAGGAAAAGTTGAAATTCTTGTTGTGTCTTGAGATGCCATTGGAGAAATTTGAGACAGAACGCTGTGTCAACCAGAATTTGTTAATCCAGGGTTTACAGTGTGCATTTATCAGAGATTACAGGGAGAAATAAATTGAAAGAAGCAATAACTCAGAAGCAGTAACTCCAATCCCCTGAAATAAGCTGAACACAACAGCCCTGATCAGGTAAAGTGTTATGACAGGCAGCAGGCAGGCTCTGTCATGTTTAATCCCTATTCATATATATGTTTTTTTCCCCTCAAATTTCAGTATACCAGTTTTCTGAAAAAACTCTAACATTTACTAGCTCCTGAATTTTTGAAGCTGATATTGTTCCTCAGACTCTCATGACCAGATCTGCCTGGGCTCTGTTTAAAATTAAAAATCAGAAGTGTGCTTTTTGTGTTAGTTGGTTGGATTTTTTCTTCATTTCTTCTTTATTCAAACCTGTCAGGCCATACTGCTTCCAGTTTATGATCAGAATACCAAAGTGATGATAAGGAGGTCATTAACCTTTGTCCTTGTGACATTAAACAAGTGCAATGTCCTGGGTGTTTCCAAGGGACAGTTTTGGGAGGGGTTGAGCTTTGAAAACATCATAACACTACACTGATTCTGGTACAAATTAAAATTAGCTGATTCTTTTTAAGTCCCAAAGTGGTATTACATTGATAAATTCATGAAGGGTTTTTATGTTCTCACAGTTCTTGAAAAGCTCTTTATTTCTCTCTAATGTTCCTGTTGTTCAGGTGGTTTTGGTATGTCTCAAAGTTGAGCCCTCTGGACCTTTTCAGATAAGGCTGTTCCTGTTTCAGAATGTTTTCCACAATTCTTAATTTTCACAGAGTCTAGAATGTGAAAGGCATATATTCTTGAATTTTTATATCAATTGTGTGATTCATGTATTTTAAAAAATCTAAAATAATTGTCCCCTACTTTAGAAAGAAGTTTTCCCTTACCCAGAAATCACCAATGAAGAACTGGCAGAGATCAACCAGTTTGTTGGACCTGTCGAAAAATTCTTCAATGAAGAAGGTATATTACTAGTTTTTTATTCATGCAAGGGATTTACTGAGTTCAAAATTATTTAACTGTAGCAGTTGAATAGTTATTTTTACATTATAAATCCATTTTATACATGTATTGCTAGTCATGTAGTGCTGCTGTTTCTATAGCATGTCCATTGATGAATTTTTTTTGTGGAATATTGGAATGCTGACTAGAAGACATAAATCTCCTAAGCAGAAAAAACAAAGCAGGAAGTAAAAGAATTCTGGGATAGAGGTAGGATTTGAAAGTGGTTTTAGCTCAGTACAACTGTGCTTTTTACCACTTCACATATTGTGATTTTTTATTTTCCTGAAACTTTTAAATGTCTTACTCTGCTAAGACTGGTTGTGGCAAAACTCAGAAGAGATGTTAATAAATGATGACTCATTGGGAAGCTATGAAAAATCAAAAGCATTTGTGTTTTTTCAGCATTGGAGTAATGATTCTATTTAGGAAAAGTCTTATTAGCTGTGTGCATTCCAGGTAGGGCTGCAGGGTGTTCTTTCCATTAGTGCTGCAATAGATAAGCCAATTCCAGAACAATTGTACAAAATTGGTTTTTCCAGACAGCAGTTTTTGAGGCAGTTAAACACTATTGTCTCGGAGTTCCCACTGACAAAGATGCCAGGTCTGGGTTTCCAGACACTGCAGGACTTTGGGGAAGCTGGTGATTGTCACAGATCACAATTTGTGAGGTGCAGGTCATTTTAACTGTGGAATTGTATTGTTGCTTACTGGCAGTAAATAAAGAATTTATTCAAATTACACTTTTTATTTCTTTGCTCTGTGGGGGAAAATTAATTTATGGAGTAAAAAACTGGCTGTTTAAGGGAGGAATAAAAATGCCAAACTGTAGAGTCTTCACTGCAGGTAGAAATTGCTCACCTTTGAATTCCCAACTATTTCTGTTTAGTTATTCAGGGTAACTTATGGGAGTGGTTAAAATAGGTCAGTAGGGCAGCCCTAAACAGAAGCTTAGTGGGACTGGAAAGGAAACTCATGTCAGCAGAGTTTCCAACCTGACAATGTCCTGACACCACAACTCTCTCCCTGGGACAGCTGAGGACGCTGCACAAATAAGGATCTGGTGCAGTGGAGCTAAAAAATTAGCATGGGGAGCAAAAAGGGTTGTTTGAAGAGTTTTCTTTCTGAATAACTTCTGTCAGAAGAAGATCAGAGTGTCTGGTCGTGTTCACACAGAGGAAGCTCCATTGCTTTTGCAGAGTTACTTCTTGTGTGTTTTTTGGAAAGGTGGCCGTGTTCCCTCTGCTGCAGCTTGCAGCCTTCCTGAGCTGCTTAACATCACTCCTGCTTATTTGCACTGCCGCGCTACAGAACAGCTCTTTTAATCCCCCAGGAATTTGGAAAGACTTCTAAGAACAAGATTTTGTAATTAACTTATTTTTTCCCCTCATGGCTTAGCCATAATTCAGGTAGAAAATCCTGGGAATCCTTTGCTTATTCCAGTCTTGGAATCTGCTGCCATGTACACATACAACCTGTACATATAGAAATGTTTGAGAAAATGAAATAAACCCCAGATTTTTCCCACTTCCAAGTCCTTTTCCTGCATATGCTGTGAGGGCGCACAGGACAGTCAGTAAGGTCAAGTTTGAAGCTAGAAGGAGGAATTCAGGCGGAGCTGGGGATGGGAAGTCTGTCTCCATCTGTCACAAGCACTTTGTCTTCCCTAAAGTTCCTTCAGAAGACTGGAGGAGAATTCCAGCAGGGAGGATGTGGGGAGCTGGCTCAGTTCTCCAGGTCTGGGCTCTCAGGCTGATGACAGGTCTGAGGTCCCTGTGCTGCTGACTCAGGGCATGCCCTGACAGGGACCTGGGCAGTCTCATGGGTTTTTGTGTCACTAAGGAACACAGTCTGAAGTGGGAAAACCTTCTGTGTTTGCAGTGGACTCGAAGAAGATCGATCAAGATGCCAAAATCCCACCTGAAACCTTGAAAGGGCTGAAGGACTTGGGTCTCTTTGGCATGCAGATCCCAGAGGAATATGGTGAGTCCATGGCCACAAAGAGAATAACAGGAGTTAGTCTGTGTTTAGTGGTGCATTGCAAAATGTGTCTGTGCCGTTCCACGTGTGGTCTTGGCTGAACTGGAGCTGGGATTCCCCCCTGGTTAACCAAGGAATGTCAGGTGGCTGTGTGAGACACTGTGTGTGCCCTTCCCTTGGGTGCCGTAACTAATTTTAGCTGGTGTAAATTCCTCTTGGCATAGCATTTTCCTTTTGGATCTTTTCTTTGGATGCAGTGGGGAAACTTGACATTTTGGGAGACTCATTATTGCTGATGGTTACTAAAATTGTGCTGGGTCCGAAGTGCAGTGTCTTGTGGAAGTGACCTGTCAGAACTGTCACTGGCAGATGGGAATGTGCTGGAGCACTTGGAAGTGGAAAAGTATAATGTCTGTTTACTAAAAGGGTGGCTTTTGGATAAAATCTTTCCTGTGCAGTACTGAACAGCTCATGTCCTAAAGGACATTGTGGTGCCAACTGACATCAGAGACATTAGTTCCTCACTGGACTAACCCTTACACTTGCAAAGGAGTTTCCAAGAAAATTCTGGTCTTAGTTTTACACATAAGTTAAAAATTGGCATTGAAACTATATTATATTTATAAAGAAATGAGAATATTGCAAGGGGATGTTGAGGAGAAAGCTCAGAGGAAGACAAGTTTCACTGGGGAAAATACCTAATTTTTGAACAGAATGGCATGAAACAAAATATTTTTTTCGGTGTTTACAATAATTCTGTATAAAGCTGGAGACATTCTTCAGCATGTGCTTGGTATTAAAGTAATACTGTTATTTTTTGTAGCATTTTTTTAATCTTATTAGGCAGTATAACTAGTGTTGCTGTGCTGCACTGGTTTCAATTTAATCTTTATATACCAATTCATTAAAGTATATTGGACAAGGGGCATGTACTGTAACATGGTGTGGTCTCTGGTTAATTGATTGTTAACTAATGCTTTTGAAATGCATTAAAAATGTTATTAACTGTTTTTCATGTGTGTTCAGAACGAGGCAGGGTGGTGTGAGGGTGAGGTAGAGAAGAAGCTTACCAGCTCTTTCAAGGTTTGCTCTCCAGGATGGTGTCTTGGGAGGAGGAGGATCTGGACAGAGCACCTTAACCCAGGTGGGAAGAGAGAGGTGTTTAGGAGTTAGGAAATATATTGGAAGAAGGCAGGAGGTTCCTGTCCATGGAAAGGAGGTGTTGGAGGCAGAGAACAAAGGACAGAGCTCAAAGCAGAGCGTTAGGAACCACCATGACACTGGAAGTGTAACTTGCTATTGATTAACGAGAAATAAGTTTCGCACTCTATTTTTTTAAAGACTCTCAAAGGCAGTGTATTTAACTTTGAAGTCGTACTTTAATTTAATAACATGTTCTTCTTGTTTTGATGCTTATGAAATAATATTCTCTCAGCTTCCAGTTTGCAACATTGCAACCCACTCAGCACACGTGTGGAAAATCAAAGGCCTGTGGTGTTGTAAACTTAAATGCTGGATCAAACCAGAGGGTGGAAAGCAGCTTAAGCAAGCTCCTTTAGTCTGCACCATAAATAATATACTTGGGATGAGGTTGTTCCCCATTTTTTGTAGGTTGAACATGATTTTCTTCTTTATAAAACCTTTCAATCGAAACGATCAGAGCTCTGTGCTCTGCACAGTGGTTTCCATCGTGGTTTGTAAAAGTGACCTCTTTGCCAGAAGCACTAAAGTACAGACATTGAGTGGGGAAAACGAAGCTCATGGAGATGATGAAATATTGGCTCTACCAGGGGCATCACTGGAGTTACTGCTGGGCATATCATCAGCAGTCTCCAGGCTGAGTCCTGAGCCCAGCACTGCTTGGAAAGGGGAAAAGAAGTCAGAAGACAGGGGGAGTGTGAGAGTTAATGCATGTGAGGGTGCTCTTAGTCCATGTGAGGGCAGGGTGTCTGAGGCAGTGATGTGAGTCAGTGCTATCAGGGGGCTGTCCCTACCTTTATTCAGTGTACGTACAGCAGCAGGGCTCTTGAGATACCTGCAGAAATAGGGAATGTGTTACCCTGACTCACACCACCATCCCATGTACAAGATTGTTATCCTGGACAAAAGATTAGATTAAATTTTTTAATCACCAGTAATATATAAAATTATCTTAATTGACAGCGAGCAGGACTTCTGGTCCTGACAGCATAAAATCATTGAACATTAGACTCATAAAAGTACAGCTTTGATTTATCCTCCTTCCTCCAGGAAGCACGTGCTGGTGTCAGCTTTGTTTCTTGGTATACTCACATTTTTTTATCAAAGGCATTTTTGAAGTGTTGAATTTTACCCTTGTCTAGTACCAGTTTGGAAGTCTGCTTGGAAACTGTTTTGTGTCTGTCCAGTTAACAGTGCTACATTCCTGATGTTTCTGTACTTGGAAGGGATTTTTAAGGGGGGGAAGGGGCAAGTTTTATCTCCTCCAAATAAACTTTGTTCCTTGTTGCAGGTGGCCTGGGCCTGTCGAACACCATGTACGCCCGGCTGGGAGAGATCACCTCCCTGGACGGATCCATCGCAGTCACTCTGGCAGCACATCAGGCTATTGGGCTGAAGGTAATGCTGCTCCTAAAGGTTCAGGAGTTCTGCACAGCTGGCATGGAAAATGGGCAGTGTGGGTGTTACAAATCAGAATCACCAGGGAAGCGTCCATCAGATGCAGTGTTGGTTGTTGGTGTCCCCAGGACCCTCTGCCAGCGGCTCTCACGCAGCAGAAACACTGAGCAAGAAGTACACAAGTTCAGGAAACATGGAGCTAATAATTCTTAGAAAAAATACTCTAAATATCCCAAGTTGTTTTTTTTTTAATTGAGCAAACTGGGTGAATGTAGCTAGAATAAGTATTGAAATAAATAAATACATTATGGAGAGCAGTATCAGCCATGCAGAGAGTTCAGAAGGGTGAATTTTATCTAGCTGGGTGAGACTGCAGATTGGGGAGCTCGGAGAAGAAAACTCACCCATGAGCAAGAATTTGAATTTTTATTTTCTGTATAATACAGCATTTTCTGGTGGATGGATGGTAGTCTGAAGCTTGAAAGAGCAGTAACTTCATGACAAAATTCCTCATGGAATTGAGCAGACAGTGCTAATTTGAAATACTTCAGTGTCTGATAAGTCGTGAAGCCCCTTGTTTCTTAAACTGTCTCTTGTTATGCCATAAAATGTGCAGGTCAAGCTTTCTGAGCTCGGTGAAGCTGGTCAGCTTCATATCTTTTTTTACACAGGCTGATGCTGAGTGGTTTTGGGCTGGTTCTTTGTGCAGGGAATCCTCATCGCTGGCACTGAGGAGCAGAAGGCCAAGTACCTGCCCAGGCTGGCGTCGGGGGAGCACATCGCAGCCTTCTGCCTCACTGAGCCCGGCAGGTACTGCCCTTCCCAGGGTGCCTCCAGTTCTACAAAACTATAGAAACCTGTATTCCAGGAGATACAAAAAACAAGGGGAAGAATTTTGGGTGTTACTTAGAAGAGGGATGTTTGTAGCAGCAGCTTCTCAAAGATAGGGTTATTTGTTACAGTCACTCAGTGACTGTAACCAGTGTTGCAAATTCTGTTGGTGCAGAAGAGGGACAGTTTTGTGGAAAGCTCACAGGGAGCCTGTAAAGGAAACTGGTGGAAGGACTGAGACCACCTGAGGGGGAAGTTGAATCTTGCCTGAAACTGCAGCCTAAAACTTGCCTGAGCTTGTGTCTGCTCAAGTGGCTTGCAGTCAGTGTTTGATTAATTGCTGATTTTCATGTTGCTCCCAGACCTGAGGGATGGTTTTATTCAAGGGTCCTAAGCTGGGCTGGGACCCTCTAAAAGCTGTCCCACTTGCAGGGGAAAGTTAAACTAGCACAGATATTTTAACCAGGTGATCCACTGAAGGAACTCACAAGTAAACACAGGAGAAAAACAAGGGCCAACCATGTTCTGAAATTCTTCTGACCTCTTTCCTACCCCAGTGTTATTTAAAAAGATTGCTGGTCTTAGTAACTTGAGCTTCAGTCTTCTTAGAGATCTCAGTTGTAGTGCACAGACCAATCATCTTTAGAACTGAACTTTAGCAATCTAATCCTATTAAAATACCAGCTGAGCTCTGGCTGTTCTGAGAACTTCACACTTGTCTGCAGCTGAACACCTCAAGTGAGCCCTTGTGGCATTTTGAGTTGTGGAGGAGGAAACTTCTTTCAAGGGGAAGATTGAGCTGCTTGTTAAGTTATGGAGTAAGGTAGTGATGCAAGGAGTGTGAACTTAATCACAGAGTGTAAACTTCTGATTGCATTGTTTGTTTTTCAGTGGGAGTGATGCTGCATCCATCCAGACCAGAGCAACCCTCAGTGAAGATGGGAAATACTTCCTGTTAAATGGCTCCAAGGTACCCACTGCCAGGCTGGAAATAGGCCAGGCTTTGTTTCAAGTGCACAGCAAGTGTCCTTTGCAGCTTTGCCATCAGTCTGGCTAAGTCAGAAGCTGCTGTGGCAGCTGCCTGGAGCTGGGAGGTCTCCGAGCTGGTGAAGAATGACCATGCCAAAAAGATACCCCGTGTTGGTTTAGGGCCAAAGAGACTAGAAAAGCACTGTTAGGGAATAACTGCACTAAGTTCTTGGTAGGAAAGTAGGAAGCCACTCCTGAGTTCCTTCTCTATCACCAGCTTGTGGGTTCAGCTTCAGAGGGGTTGGTTAGTTAGTTAATTAGTTATTTAGCCCCTTCTGTGACAGCATAGGCAAGAACAAACCTAAACTCATGTTTTCCTGTCTCTTCATTCTTCAGGCCAGATTTTGTAGGTGTTTGTAAAAGAAAACTTGACATTTAATTGGAAATGGGGCTGCTTGGAACAGTTCTGCTAAAAGAAACAATGCTAAAATGCAGTTTAAGAAAATAAGAAATGTAGAGAGGTGCTGGCTTCAGCAGTATGGGATACACTGCAGTCTTGATCTGTAGTTGTTGATGTATTTGTGATGTGAAGAGACCCACCCTGTGGGAGAGGCTGTACAGAAATGTGGCCTGGTCAGAGAATTTCTCACCAGGGTTAAATTTTTGGGCACGGGGTTTCTACAATCTGCTTTCCCTTGTCTCCCTCACATGCTACAAGCAGGGGACACCCAAATGTATTTCTCACACTTCTTTCCTCTCTTCAAACAGGTCTGGATATCCAATGGTGGCCTTGCAAGTATTTTCACAGTGTTTGCCAGGACAGAGGTTGTGGATAAAGATGGGCAGAAGAAAGACAAAATCACTGCTTTCATCGTGGAGCGGGACTTTGGGGGAGTCACCCACGGGAAGCCTGAGGATAAGCTGGGCATTCGAGGCTCCAATAGTAAGAATCACTTACAGTTGCTAACAGAAATGGGTTTAATATTGTAATGCTTTATTTTGTTTAGTTCACCTGAATTCAGAAGCAGATTAGTATCTGTTCCACATTACAGTGTTAGTTTCATGTTTCTTTGCCTGGCTTTTCCTATGAGCCCTTCCTACTGCAGGATCTGAAATAAATCCATATTGTGCTGGTTTCCTCACTGGGCAGTGAAAGAAATCACTCAGGAGATTCAGTAGCCAATAGCTTTAATCTAGAAGTAAGACTTCATCAGCTCTTCTTAAGCTTTATTAATGATTACAGCTTTTCACCATCTGTCTCCTGGACTTGACTCCTGAATCGGTTCCTTAGAACTGAGACAAAATAAAGACACAACTGTAGTTCTGTGATTACACAATTTACATTAATTACATTTTTAGTGTTTTACATCAGTCATTGATGTCCACAGCCTTTTCCCAAATTCTCACTTCTCTGGCAGAGCATGTGTAATTCTATCATAAACAATGCATTAGGAACCCTTCATTTCTTGTGACAAATAGTGACTTACGCTCCTGAATGTCTTTAAATATTTCTGTGTCATCCTTGAACAGCTGCTAATTCTGTGTTTCAGCCTGTGAAGTGCATTTTGAAAACACCAAAGTGCCTGTAGAGAATGTAATTGGAGAAGTTGGAGGAGGATTTAAGGTAAGCAGTGGACAGTAACCACTGAGGATTTTCAAAAGCCTGGAGGGGAGTCACCCATGTTTCTCTTGCCAAGAAACAGTTACACTGGTTATTCTAAAATCTGGTTTTGTCCATTATCTGTATTACATTTCTGCACCTTTTTGTTCCCTTCTGTGGTATGTTGCTGGAAAGAATCTGAAGCAGAGATCATCCACTGCAGGTCAACTGCAAGGGAATTTATAAATATAAATAATATAATCAAACAACATTGTGGTTTTCTTCTTTTTTTTGATAAACCAGAGCAGTGCTGTCTAGTTGGAATGTTGTTTATCTAGCTGCAGATAAAGACATTTTTATCTACATTTTACCTTCATGTACTTTGAATAGAGATTATTTCCAGGTCACTGGATCATCAGTCTCTGAAAACTGTTTCAAATATAAAATTTGATGTAGTGAGTGACAGTAAAAACCCAGTTTTGAAGTGTTTTCCCTGGAATGCTGTGCTGGCTCTTGTGAGGGCAGGTGTCCCAGGACAGCAGGTGTGTTCCAGTGAGGAGTGAGATGTAGGGAAGCATAAAACATGAAGCAAGACAGCAGGAACCATTGTGATCTACAGAGAATGTTGCCTAAACCCCATTCTTTTTCTTCCCAGGTTGCCATGAATATCCTAAACAGTGGAAGGTTCAGCATGGGCAGTGCATCCGCTGGAATGATTAAGAAGTTGATAGGTGGGTGAGCTGGGTGCTCTGCAGTGCCAGGCAGGAACTCATCTGCCTGAGGGAGAGAGTGCAGGGTGGGAGTCTGGATCACAGCACTGCTGCATTGTCAGTCATGACATGCTTTGGCATCTTTAAAGCACTAAAATATTTGTCTTAAATGGTTATTTAAAGCCTGTTACAGAGGCTTTACACTGAAGATTTTCTCAGTTCACACAGTGGAAGGTTATTGCCTCTGTTGAATTTTTCTGAGGTAAAATGTTCATCCTAAGAGAAAAACCTCTATCCTACCACTTTCAGAAGGTGTAATCTCACACAGGACCTGCACTTGAATAACTGGCTCAAAGCTAGGCACAGTAATGAGGAATAAAACTGCCAATAATTGGCCAAAATAGTAACCCATCAGCCTCTAAATTGATGACTTCTCTAGGAGCACAGGCTCACACCTCAGGCTCAGGTTCAGGAGCCTTTGACAGGCTGGTCCCAGACTGGATCAACATCATCACTGTGGGTGTTTTTCCCGAAGGGGGGGTTACTGGTTGTAGGCTGAGGTGTCACCATGGGGAAAGGCACCATGGTCTGCCACAGTTCTAGTTCTGCGCTTCTGAGATGGATTGTTCTTTTTCTTTTTTCTTTTTTCTTTTTTTTTTTTTTTTAAGAAATGACATCAGAATATGCTTGTACCAGGAAACAGTTCAATAAGAGACTCAGCCAATTTGGATTAATTCAGGTAATAAAAAATGAAACCCCTAAATCTTTGTGCTTGTATTGAGTGAGTGCAAGAACACAGATTACATTGGGGGTGTGTTGGTAGACTGGTTTAAAGAATTTGCTAGAAGTCTTAGATTTGTGGAAATGTATCACAGATGATCTTTTAAATGTCTAGAATGATAAATCAATAGAGATATTTATTTTTTTATTGTTCATTCTTGTTTTGCAATAGAACTTTTTGTTGATTAGTGTTTGATAACAAATGTGTGGAAACTGCAGTTGTGTTTTTAAGTTGGAGGCTTGACTGTGGGATTTTGCACCTGAATGTCTGTGTGATTCCTCACATTGCTGTTTGACAGGAGAAGTTTTGTTTTATGGCTGTGAAAGCATATGTAATGGAGAGTATGGCTTACCTCACTGCAGGGATGATGGACAAGCCAGGCTTCCCAGACTGCTCCGTGGAGGCAGCCATGGTCAAGGTGAGGGGGCAGGAAATTCACTGAAGGACTCCTGTGTTTCAGTCTTTGTTCCAAAGTGCTCAAAGGCTCAGGGGCTGCATTTAGACAAATGATAGAAACACCTCAGCCAGATGAACAAATAAACATTCCTGTTCTCTCTGGAGCCCACATACCATCAATCACCTCAGACTCAGGCTTTTGTCACCCTGCAAAATACCAACTGCAGACAGAGGTTGGGAGTGTCATGGCCCTCCAGAACCTCTGCTGAGGCCTCACAAGAGCACAGAGACACTTGGTCACAGTTCCACTGCCAGGCTGGCCAAGGTGCTCCTGTCCCAGCTGTACCTGAGAACTGGCTGCAGCATCGATCCTGAGGGAGAGGCAGGCCCTGTGTGCTGCTGTGTCCCTGCCCAGGGCTCCCTTCCTCATTTCCAGCCTCACTGATAGTCCCTTGCAGGGTAGTCAGTGCAGAAATCTTGTGTTCTGGTGTCCCTGGGCAGCATGAAAGGCTCCAGCCAACCACCTGGTTGGTGTGTGGCTGCCCCTCTCCCCAGAACATGTCCCTTTAGAGACTTCTGGTGGATTGCAAGGGCACTGAGTCTAACCAGAGTTTACACCCCTCAGGGCTGCTGTTTCAAGCAAGTTAACAGGACTGGTGTAACAGCAGTAGAAAATATTACAGCACTGTTGTGTAAATACCCCCAGAGAAGTGTATCCTGTATTGCTGCTGATTTCTCTTCTGTATTTCCTGGTGGCTCAAGTCCTGTTCCCTGGCAGGTATTCAGCTCTGAAGGTGCCTGGGCATGTGTGAGTGAAGCTCTGCAGATCCTTGGAGGCCTTGGCTATATGAAAGATTACCCCTACGAGCGTTACCTCAGGGACACCAGGATACTGCTCATCTTTGAGGCGAGTACCCAGTGCCAGTGCTGCTGTGAGCTGCAGTTCAAACTCCCATCTCTAACCCTGAGCAGACACCCAGCTCTTGGCTGACCAGCCATCATTCCTTTAGCTGCAAAATCTGTAGCAGAGGGAGACTGCAGAGCTAACCTTGCTCGCCTTGGGGATGTGGAGAGGAGTTTCCTGTCATACAGTAAGCTGTGATGGGTTTTATACACTAACCCCAAAGTGTGAGTTACAGCAGGGACTGGCACCAGCTTTTCCTCTGGAAAGATACATACATACATATATATATATATATATATATATACACATTATATATATATAAATATATATGTACACATTGGTAGAGTATTTATGGTTTCTTAAGTATTTGGAGACTGGCTGGATGATTTCGTAAAATACACAGCTGCTTTACATACACTGTCCTGAGAAAAAAAAACATCCTAATTCACAGCTGGGGTGGTTGTTTCTTTGAACAGACTAAAGGATCCTAAATTAGCATAAAAGCCTAAAACTCTTCTGGTTGACCAGAGTCTCTGGTCAGTAAATAGCTGTAACTGCACAGGGGCTCACAGTGAAATCAGAGCACTGCAACTGCCTGAGCAGGAGCCTCGGGAGGATTCTTTGTATCAAGCATATTTTGGAACCTTTTTGCTGATTCATCTGTTGTAGTGTAAGCAACAGGATTTGGTAAGAGGTGTCTCTTACAGGATTTTTGGGGGTTTTGTGGCTGAGCTGCTCTGTTGGTGCCTAGGCTGGAGTAACCTTTCCTCTTGTGTGCTTCTCACCAAGTGAAGTAGGGAAACTCATAAAAGATTAATTTAGAAGCTTAATTAACTTAATGATGGGCACTTACTTAAAAAAAAAGTGTGGCTGTGAAGTTTATTCTGTTTCCAGGCTGGATTGCCCCTGACCAGCAGCTGGCTGAAGCAGAGAAGACCTTTTGGATAGTTATAGGAAGCCTTGTTTAAAAAACAAACCATTCCACCATTGGAATTCCTTCAATCCAGCTCATTTGGAGCTCTTCTCCAACTATTTAGATGCTCCTTCACTTGAACAGTGCACAACTTTTTTCACTCAAAATGCATTTAGTCTGGTTTCTTTTTCATTGTGATGCATTTGTATGTTTATTAATGAGGTGAATAATTAGAGACTCAACTTCTGCACAGCTACATGAAATCAGAATTAAAATTGAGGCAAAGCAAAAGACAGCAAACAGGGGTGGTGGAAGAGTCACTTTGTAAAACTGGAACAATGGAAAGGTGCTTGGAAAGCACTCAATATTACCAGCTTTATAGTTGCCTAAAGAACCTGTCTGCAAAATCATGCAGAGACTTTAATAAATCTAATTAATAGACTGTTTAGCCTTTGGTGCTGGTTGTTCTGCCTCCCCAGCTCCTGTTTCTGCGCCAGGCAGCCTCACCTGGGGGCAGCTTCTGGCACAGGTGTGTTTTCCTTACAGGTGCTGATCATCTTCCATCTTAGGAGCCCAAATGCACTCTGGAACATTCCGTGGCAAACTACAAGTTATACAGACACTGAAAGCAGTTTTAGAAAAAGAAAAAGTATAGAAAATACTATCACAGCATATCTGGGGTGTTTAAAATCCTGAAAATACTTTGTGCTTGGTGCTGACCTCCCTTTCTGTCCTGTTTTTTGCAGGGAACAAACGAGATCCTGCGACTGTACATTGCACTGACGGGTATGCAGCATGCAGGCAAAATCTTAACTGACAAAATTAAGTATGTTATTCATTGTTCATAGTTTTTATTAAATTAATCACAATCTGATGACTTGATAGATAAGAGGGGAAAACTGTAGGAAAAATTGCAGTATTTTCAGTGTATTGCCTGTAAAAGGTAGTTAACAGGGTCTCTTTTTGTCTTTATAATTGGATGGTTCATTGATTTAGGAATCTTGGCCTTTAATGCATCTTACCTTAGAATTACAGCTGGTGTAAAAGTCTTTCTTCCAAGACCAGTAATGCAAATGTTAAATCTGAACTCAGTTGTGTTGGCACAACAGTTGTATTGTGCATAGTGAGTACCTGGTCCCTGGAATTCCTTGTGGGGGTGTTGGAGAGGAGCTGGTGGCTTTTAAGGCTCCATAATTGTTCTCCAGACTTCAGAGTAAACTGGATTGTTGGGTAGTTCCCAGACAAACTGCAGGTGTTCTGCTAAAGCATTTGGAGTTTCAACTGGTTATGTGTGAACCTGCTGGAATTTGCCTCTGAGCTGCTGTTTCCCCAACATTCCAGAGAAATCAAGAAAGGCAACGTGAGCGTGGCCCTGGGGGAGTTTGTGAAGAGAATGCGAGACCTGATGGGCCGGAAGGTGGATCTGGGGCTCGTTGGGGACGCTGGGGTGGTGCATCCCAGCCTGCAGGTGAGGCAGGGCCAGGGCTCCTCCTGCTCAGCTTTGCTTGCCTTTGCTGCTTCTCTCGACCTCCTCTCCTGGTTTGGCAAAACAAACTGTGTGCTCAGGAGCAGTGGGATTAACAGTGTAACACATTGCAGGGGGAGAGGTCAGTTATAGCTGGTTTATTATAGGAGAATGAAGGCTGCTCTCAGTCTGGATTTGGACCGACCCCAGACTGATACCCATGTTAGTAATTTGTATAAACTAAAGTCTGTTTGTATGCCCTTCATAGTAAGGACTGACACAAAACAAGGGTTTCTTCCTGTATAACACAGTTTCAGGGAAGAATTCCTGTGAACTTTATACACACACACTTGCTTAATCACTTCGTAAAGCATTTTTATGACCCCAAATGATTGTTCTGTTAATAGCAAAAAGATAAGGTATGTTTTTCCTGGGATGTTCTGGTAGTTGTTTTTGTAAGTATAAGCCTAAACTGGAAAGTTACCAAAAGTCAAATCTAGCAAATTTTAATGCACGTTTTATAGAGGAGGAATAGTGCCTTGTCTGCCTTTCAGAAGCAAATTGGCTGACTGCTAAAAAAAAAGACCAAGAGCAAATCTATCGTCCTGCTTAAAGGGGGGGGTTAACTGCTTTTTTCCCTTACAAAACCACTCAAATGGTTGTATTTTCTGTTTTATTTTATAGGAGAGTGGCAAGAAACTTGAAGAAAACGTTTATTATTTTGGAACTACAGTCCAGGGCCTGCTAAGTAGGTTTGGCAAGGTAACTATTATTTTGTCTGTTACTGAAGTTTCTCCTCAAGGCCTCACTGGAATCTGGAGTGTGTGGCCAGAGCCAGGACTTCCTTCACACCACACATTTCCACTGAATGTGAGAAAACACACTGGAATTCTGTACTCAATGTAACGGGAAATTTATGTTTTCAAAACCAAAGCACGGGCAGTCTCAGTGAATTACTTGTTTTCTTCTGCTTCTGTAAGCCAAATGCTGCTGCAGCAACTGTTTGAAGTCCTTTGCTGTGAGCAGCCAGTGGAACCCCTCTGCCATTCCCAGATGAGGAGCTGCCCCAGCAGGTTGTGACTGTGCTGCTTGTGCCATGCACAGTGGTGGAGTTCCATGGGAGAGGCTGGCTGTGGAACCCCCTGGATTTTCCATGTTGTGGCAGTTAATCTGATGTGTTCTGGGAATTCTGACCAGGCTCCACCACATTCCATTCACTCAGTACATGTTTTTAACATACCTTTGATACCTAAATTACAGTGATTTCTGGCATTTAGCAGGGTGCTCTAGGACACAGCAGCTCTGCTGTTGGCTGCAGCCAGGAGGGTTAATAGCTAATCCAAAACTTTCTGATTTAGGGTAGAACCTGCTTATGCTAAATAAATATGGACCTAAACACAAAGTATGAACAGTCTAAACTTGGTTAAAGTTTTAAATGGAGCTCATAATAATTTTTACTCTTCCAGACAATAGTGGAGGAGCAGCTGGTGCTGAAGAGGGTGGCAGACATCGCGATTAACCTGTATGCCATGACAGCTGCCATCTCCAGGGCCAGCCGCTCCATCAGCATCGGGCTGCGCAACCACGACCACGAGGTGAGTCCCCCTGGCAGCCATTCCCATTCCCGTTCCTGGCTGTGCTCCTTGGAGCTCCACACACTGCATTTGGAAAGGACTCACTGCCAGCTCTGCCATAAAGCCAGCGGTGCCCCAGGGTGGTGCTAAACCCGTTGGTTCCAGGGTGCAGTGAGCAGTCGCCTCTCAGGGCTCTGAACATTGAGTTCCACACTATCAGAGAGTCACAGAATCATAGAATCACACAGAGTCACAGAGTCACAGAGTCACAGAGTCACAGTCATAGAATCACAGAGTCACAGTCATAGAATCACAGAGTCACAGTCATAGAATCACAGAGTCACAGAATCATAGAATTGTAGAATCACAGAATCACAGAGTCATAGAATCACTGAATCAGATGGGTTGGAAAGGATCTCTGAGATCATCAAGTCCAGCCCTTGATCCACTCCCACCACAGTTACCAGACTATGACCCTAAGTGCCACATCCAGAATCAATGTGTTTAAAACACTTCTTTAACACACACAGAGACATTTATGATCTAGTTTCAGATGTGCATGTTCTCTTAAACGTGCTCATGCCCTGCAGTTCTTCCCAAACTCCTTCCAGATAATCCTGAATACGAACGTAATCACAACACTGTTGTGTCAGTACATTTAATGACAGTAAAGTGATGATACAGGAGCTCATTTCAAGTTTCATGGTAACAGTTCTGCTACAGGACAAGTAAATTTGCTACAATTAAGTGTTAGACAAACCCGAAGTTATTAGCCTTTGGTTGTGGCCTTGAGACTTTGTGTGTGTGGGAGCCCTGTTGTGTTTGGATTCCCAATCACTCTTTAGCCAATTTTGGGTTGCCCCTGACCCTCAGCAGCTCTAGGGTCTAAGGGACTGTACATGACTGATGTGCAGTGCTCCATTATCAAGGAAAAAAACGACTTTCAGGAGTTTAAAACCCTGTATTTTTACTGCATTGGTTTGTTTGTGAAATTCATTCAGTGGTTTTCAATGCAGTTTTCCTCTTTTCCCAGGTGCTTCTCACAAATATCTTCTGCACAGAAGCATATTTCAAGAACAATTATGCCATGGCTCAATTAGAAAAATGTAAGTTCTATCAAATAATTTTTACATGCTTATGTCTGTCACAGGCTGTGATCAAGAGAATGTGGGTTTGATGTGACCAGCAGAATAGCTTTGCTCTGCTTTTCATTGAGACAAGGAACAGAGCTGGCACCTCTTGAGAAGAGTCTCTTCGTTCCACAGCTAAAGCAATGGCTGGGATTCTTTTATTGAGGAGTATAAAGTCTGTCAGTAGCAAATACTCCTGTAAAGGAGCTGATAGAAATGAGGGATTTGGCCTGTTTGGGAATTCCTGACCTGTCAGGCACTGGCTCTGTGAAACTCAGTCTGCAATAATCAGTCTTTTTCAGAGGAGAGTGTTAAGTTCCTTTCTGGCACTCAGGTGCAGACACTTTGCTTTTGTATTCCAGCACTTCTTGAAAGAAATGTAGAACAGCTGTTTGTGCTACTTCAGTTGACTTTCCTTCTGTTTCTCTGCAGATGCAGATGAAAACCTGGATGATTCCATTAAAAAAGCTGCAAAGCAGATCCTGGAGAAGAGATCCTACATCTGCTCCCACCCTCTGGACAGGACCTTTTGAGCACCTCCCTGCCAGCAAATACTGAGGAATGTAAATCAGGGAGGAATTTTCTGCAGCTCAAGTATTTAATACCTTAAAAATAACTGTTACTTCATGAGTTTACCAAATGTAACTTTATAAAATAACACTTACAAACACAGATTCATATCAAGAGGATAAATAAAGGTTGCTTTATTAGATGTGTCTGTGTCTTTCCCTTGTCTCTGAGGGTGGTTTCATTGTGTTTTACCTTGAATTTCATCAGAACTCCCCCGTGTTCTGTTCTTGGCCTTGGTCAGACACCTCACACTGGCTCCTTTGCTGTGCTTTGGCTTTTGAAAACAATAAATAGGGGGGTTATGTAAATACAAGCTGTCATTATTGTTAGAGAAGCCTCATGAGACAGTAGATTTTAATAAGAAATATAAAAACTTTAATTTTAATTTTAAGACAGAGCTTTTCCCTCTACCTGCCCCCTCTTCTAACCCCAGACAGAACTCAGCCACCTCTGAACTGTCACTGCACAGTCAGTTTTACCCAGTGACACATTTCAACAGTATTTGCTAATACTTGCTGGCCCCTTTTCCCTTGAAGGCAGTTCTTTGGGGTGACAGGTGCACGTTTCCTGCTGTCCCCTGGGTTTGTGCTCCCTGAGTTGCTGTGTCCAGACTGCTGTCCCTGCCCGGGGTCACGCTGGGGGCTGTCCCTGCTGGGTGAGGCTGGGGCTGTGTCCTGCTCTTGCAGATTGTCCTGTTTTAAACAAATGTGTGTTTCTTGCAGAGTAACCTGCAGTGACAGAGGCCTTTTGGACTAAGCTGTTTCTCTTTACCTACAAATCCCTAATAAGCAGAGTTGCAATTTTTCAAGTAAAGATGTTTATTAAACACCACGGTCTGTAAAATCACTGGCTGCACTGATCAGTGAGGTCACCCCTTTCATCACTCCCTGTGACTGTGTCCCTTCATTCCTGGAGATCAGACCACGTGGTAGCAGCGTGGTTGGAATAAGAAATTTGGATCACAAGGTGCTGTTGCACTGAACAGCAGATGTGTGCTCTGGCAAACTTAATACCACCCTCAGTAGTTCTGAATCAGCTGACAAAGGAGTGTGTTCACTAAACCCTGAGTTCCTTAGAGCTGCAGCAACATGCTGGGGAAAAGGGGAGTATGAGCTCTGGAAAAAGGGGCAGGCAACTCAGGAGTGTGTAGGGATTTCATTAGGTCATGTAGAAAGAAAATTAGGTGAAAGCTTAGAGCTTAATCTGGCTACTGTAAAAGATAATAAAAAGTAGCTTTATAAATACATTAATAACAAAAGGAGAGCCAAGGAAAGTCTTCACTGGTTATTGGATGTGGCAGGGAGGGGGCATACAGTCACCAAAAAAGAGGAAAAGGCTGAGGTCCTTTGTGCCTTTGCCTCAGTCTTTAACAGTGAGACCCACATCAGGTTTCTTGTAACCGTTTCTTGTTGATGGAAGGGTGGACTGAGTAGGAAGGAGGAAATATTTTGTCATGAAACATGTCATGATCAGTATCTGAGATCATGAAGTTCATGAGAGATTCCCATGGGCCACTTCTCGAGCTTGTCCAGGTCCCTCTGGATGGCCCTGTCCTTCAGGATGACACCTGCACCCTCAGCTCAGTGTCATCCACAAATGTACTGAGAGTGCCCTCGATCCCTTCATGTGTGTCATTAATGAAGAAATGAAGTGACACTGCTCCCTCCCCAGGAAGGCAGA
>NW_020955549.1:527842-534820 GCF_003031625.1 Empidonax traillii
GACCCAGCCCCAAAAGCCCAGCTTTGGTCATTTCCATGTCTTTTCTAAGCATTGCCTCCTGAAAATGTCACCTCCCTTATGGAGAACAGCTCCATCTGATCCAGTTGTCCCCCTTGCTTTCTCAAGAGCGGGACCAAGAGGCTCTGTGGAAGGCAGAATTCCCCAAAGGAATCAGTGGCTCTGTGCCAGGCTCTGCTGATGGGAGGGAGACAATGCCAGGCATCCTCTGTGCTGAGCTGTGCTGAGGCTTCAGCTGCCACCTCTGCTGTTGGCAGTGCTGGCCCAGCCCAGAGCAGACTGTCACAGCACAAATGAATTATCCCCAGCAGACTCAGGGGATTTGGGTACTAAGCAGTCCTGCTGGAGGCCAAAATCCAGGAGCAGCTGCAAGGGGTGCCCATGCTGGAAAAAAGGCAGATGGGGAGAGCAAGGCTCCAGTGTCCTCTGAGAGATCCCAACTCTGTCCTCTTGAAAACGGTTCCCATCTGTGTTTGCTTCTAGGTGAGGGTACTGGGAATACTTCTCCAGCACCTTCAACAGAAAATCCTTTAGAGCCTTCAGGGATTCCTGCAGGTAAGTTCTCAATGTCCCCTCAAAGAACAATGAATGAAAATGTAGCAGGAGATGGCAGAAGCTTCTCTGGCTGTTGAGTTACAGGGGTGTCTGCAGGGAGGACTTCTCCAGCTCCTGAGCTGGATGCTTCCTGTCCCTGCTGACCTCACAGGCTGAGCTCTGGTTTTCTGTAATCACTTTAAGTGAAATCAAACTGCTTTTCCTTAAGGTCCTCCAAGAGGCAAGGACAAAGCTTCAGATGGAAAGAAATCTCAGAAGCCACTTGAAGGCATGACAAAAACGCTGAGTGAACTGCAAGGAGGGCACAGTGGGTTTCTTTCCCTTACCCTGACCCATGAGACTCATCAGTGGGGGCTTTAGATGCTCTGTGGACATGCAGGGGCTGCACAGCGGGAAGGGATCCATCGCAGCCTCGCTGCCCCGCTGCTGCTTTCACGCCTTCCGGGGCTGTTTCCCCGCCTGGCCTGGCTGCAGCTTCTCCCCGGCCTCTGCAGGAAGGCCTTGAGCATCCCCTGACCCTGTGCCCAAAATGCCCCATGGGCCCTGCAGAGCAGGAGATCCCCTGCAATTGCCTGGTCTCCCGGCAGCTCCGGAGTGGCGGCTGTTTGGGGGAGGGAGTGCCCTGACCCAGCCCCAAAAGCCCGGCTGTTTTCCTTATCCCTATCCATGTCTTTGACAAGTATTGCCTCCTGAAGATGTCACCTCCATGATGGGGATCAGTTCCATCTGATTCCCTCTTGCTTTCTCCAGACATGGACCAAGAAATGGCTCTGTGGAAGGCAGCAGCTCCTGAAGGAGGCACTGACTCTTTACCAGTGTCTCCTGAAGGAAGGGCAGCGATGCCGGACCCTGGCAAGCAGGGTAAGCTGAAAGCGCGACGGGTTGGCGGCGTCTGGAGCACGTTCCGCAGCCCCTGGAAACGGGACTCTGGCCCCAAGGTCCCTCCCGCTGCAGCTGCTCCTGGAGCTGGCCCTGAGTCTCGAGGGGCCCAAGGCACCAGAGCAGCCCAGAGTGGGATCCCTCCCATGAGCCGAGGGCCAGAGCCATCCCTGGCTCCCACACTGGGCAGGGGCTCCCGTGTCTCCTGAGAGGGCCTGACTCTGTCCTTTCTGGCTGTGGGAGCTGTCCCGGGGCAGGGGGGATCGGTGCTGGTACTGCCTCCAGGCACCCACACTGAGGGAAACAGAGAACGTCCTGGCTGTCTCCAACGTGCTGTCAGCTTAGCAGGGGTGCCCAGGACGGGCTGACGCTCCCAATTGCTCCCACAGACGTGGTCAGCAGGGCAGGAACACAGGACCAAAATCCCCAGAGTGTCAGGAGGGTTCTGTGCCCCCCGGACTATCGCAAGCGCTGCATGATCGGCATGATGGTGACACTGATGGTTGTGCCAACAATCCTACTGTGCTGCGGTTTTGTGGTGCGCAAGCTGTACAGGAACAAAGCGTAAGTCACGGATTTCTCTCCACTCTGCTCCCTTCAGAGGCTGCTCAGGACACTTGTGGTCTGTCTCATAGTCAGGACTGTCCTGGAGGGCTCCAGTATCAAATGACTTGCTTTGTTAAGGAAATTCATTGACTAGTTTTTAACTTTGTTTTACTCTTTTCCCAGGCTCCTCCTCAAGTGCATGATGGCATAGTTATGCCATGGCTCAACAGAAAACTGTAAATATCATAAAATCAAATATTTTTTATACTCTTATGTCCTCCACAGACTGTAATCAAAAGTAGGTGGGTTTGATGTGACCAACAGAATAGTTTTGCTCTGCTTATAATTCAAATGAGGAACAGAGCTGGAACCTGTTGAGATGAGTCTCTTTCTTTCATAGCTATAGCAAACCGCTGGGATTATTTTATTCTAGCTCTGGGAAAAAATACAAAATCTATCAGTAGCAAATACTCCTGTAAAGTGACTGATAGAAATTAGGGATTTGGCCTTTCTGCTCCCTAACCCCTGAGTTCCTCAGAGCTGCAGCTTCATGTTATTTTGCAGACAGAGACCAGCTGTGGATGACAGTCGTGTGTCTGGCCTGGTAAAACACCAGGTTCACATGTGAGCTCATGGATCATCGTTGCACATGTTGACACTCTGGGGGCTAAAACCTGACCTTATCCTGCATGATCTGTCTCCAGTGTGAGATGCTGAAAGATTGCACTTCTGCAAGAACCCAGTGGTTAAATGACACAAAGGAGTATCTGAGACAACTGACACAGCAGCAAAATAAAGGCCAGAACTCATCCCACAGTAAAGTACCACAAGTTTCCTGTTCATGAACGATTCGCTCTCTGAGACGTTTAAATTTAGACACTTCAAACATCAGGAAACTTTTTCAGAATGATTTGCTCTCTGAGATGTTTAAATTTAGACACTTCAAACATCATGAAACTTGTTCACATTTCTAGCAGGTAAACTGGAAAGGCAGAAGTCTGGATTTCTGTTTGTTTAGACTAGGAATGCTGCAGCCTCCATTCTCCAGCCAGGCAAGTGGCTATCAGAGTCTGGCACTCAGTCTGTGGACGTGTAGCTGTGCAGTGACTCCATAGTGACACCCAGGGACCATGCTTACCAGTGGCAAAACTAATTCCTTAATGCTGGAGTTTGGACTTGAAAGGGAGACTTCCCATGAATGCCAGCTTGTCTGATAGAATCAGTTTGTTTGTTTGGGATACACCCTAAGAGTTTGATTTCCCATCCTAGTGTTCCATGATCCAGTGTGGACACTGGACCTCTTGGACTGAGGTGGGGCCACTTTTGCAGTGGCAATTGGGTTGTCTTACCTGAAACCTGCAGCTTGGGGGTTTCCAAGCTCCTTAATGCTCTCTGTGGTGACAGGGGGAACCTTTTTGCTGCAGTTCAAGCTGTGCTGGCCATCAGGACCTTGTGCAAAGCCCCTGTGATGCCCTTCCTCCTTCACAGGAGGGCACCTGAACTGGTGTCATGTCAACTGGGGCGGGTTGTCCACCACTGTGGGGCTGGGGCAGGGCAGGTGCTCAGCCAGCCAGGCTTTAAAAAAAATCAGAAATGAGGAATGTGTGTCTACACGGGAAGTTTTAGGTGCCCTTGAGCTTCAAGGAGAGTTAATTTCTGAATGCAGGGATTCCCCAGAACACCACAGGACGATGGGGGCTGTGGCACCCTCATGTGCTGTTACACACAGAGCACTCACCTCCCAGGGAACTGCAGGGCTGGAAGCACACACAGCCAAAGCCCCACTGCTCAGACACACAGGGGCTTGCAGGCCTGGATTTGAGAGTGCTGCAAAAACAAAAACCACCTTCATGTGCAAAGTTTGCGCTTTAAAACCTTTAGGATATAAATCACGCTGATCCCACTGTAAAAAACCCCCAAAACCAAACTCCAACCCAACCAAAAACCCCAACTGCCAGGTCAGGGAGCAAAAATAAAGCTCCAGCTTGGAAGTGTCCCCAGGGATGTCACAGAGCCCTCAAGGCTGCCCAGCAGTCTTGGCAGGCATTGTCCCAGTTGTTAGCTGGGCAGAAAGAGGTGCAGAGCTGGACCCCAGGGCACAGGGATGGACAATGGGAACGTGGGAAGGGCTTTGGATCCCCTGAGGAACAGTCTCAGCAGTGCCCAGGCCTGCTCAGATCATGGGACCTTTCATCAGAGAGCCAGGAATCTGAGTCAGGAAGACAGGGAGGAAAATTACACTGCTTATGGAAGAAAACTCTCAGACCAGCTCTGAGCTGCTGCAGCAAAGATTATTTAAAAAAATAAAACCCAGGTGAAGGAAGAGGCAACCCAAGAGAGGCAAACAGGCAGAGACACAACAGCACGAGAAAGAGCAGGTAATAGTGGGCAAAGGCACCAGCCAGGGGGGCTGAGACACTGTGCTCAGCCTTCTGCAAATAATCTTACATAAAAACGAGCAGGAAAGAAATGATCATGAGGATTGTGATAATATATCCCTGCTGTGTTCCTTCGTCGAGGCACATCATCTGGGAAGGATGTTTGCTTTCTTTTCCTGTCACTCCAGTGGAAAAGGAGGCCAACTTGGAAAATACTAAAAGCAAGAACGGAAAATACAGCAGTTTTTTTTAAAGTGCTGTTCGTTTAGTTTGCTGTTTGTTTGGTGGAGGTTTTTTTGTCTTTTAAAGCAGACCCTTGGACATCAATGCACATAACAACTCCTTTCTAAAGGGCTGTCTTTGCAAAAGAGTAGCCAATTTTGGGAGGCAAGACAGAAACATCTTCCCCTGGGCTACAGCTGGGAGGCCTGAAAGTGCGTTCAAGAAACCTGCGACGTGACAGAGTCTGAGTATCACAACTGGAATGTCACGAAGTGCAAGATGTGAGTTATCCAATAAAGTAATCAGATTATTTGCATGCCATCCAGCAAAAAGGGCTGTGCACTGGAGTTACAGGAAATTGGAATTACAGGCAAAGAGTGCAGATGGACAAGTTTCATAGTGTGAACAGCCACATCAAACCAGAATCACAGAGCACAAAGGGCCACCCCGAGGAGGCCCAGCGTGCTGCTGAGGGCCCATTTCATACAAGGGCTGGCACTCAGAATATTAAATAAATTAAAAATAAAAGACGGGGGGGGGGGGAGGTGGCAGTGAGGTGGTCTCAAAGGTTTAACTCTGCTTTTGTCACCAACATTCTCATAGTTCCTGTGTTTATTTTTCTAGAGAATTTGTAGTCAACAGAGCTTCATTCCCTTTGATCAAGCCAGTCCTAAAAGCAGCTGAGGGCTGGGGTCAGCCATTGAGATGCAGCACTGACTGGGGGCCAGCCAACAATAGAACATTTAGGTGCAGGCCACCCATACAGCTTGCCATGGAAATGAGCACAAAGCCTTTAGTCCTGCAAACTGGGGGGGGTGGGGATTTTGCCACCAGCAGGCTGAGTCTCTGCAGCTCTGTGGTGAAGAGGGGAACACAGGGGGACAGTCCAGCCTGTAACTGTGTCCCCACCCCCACACTTCATTAAGGACACCACAACTGCTTTTAGAGCTCCTAAACCAGCTGGCCAAAAACTGCTCCTTTCTCACCCCTTGCACATCCAAGAGAAAATCATCCCCTTCCTCCATTACCTCTGAGCATCAAAGAACTAAAAATGATAATTAAAAAATCATTTTGTGCCCAGACTGATTTTTTTTTTTAAGAGCTTTTTAAGATTTACTCAACCAGTGCTCTCAACATCGATTTTAACAAATATTTTTACTTCCCAAAGTGTTGTGCTAAATTAAGAGTTCACATGTTATCTGCCCTCCTCACAGCATGGGGCAGCTGTTACCATGCAAAGGGAGGTGCAGGGTCAGACCCAAAGCCAGATACCCTTTACCTTCAGAGTGCTCCTGCCTTCCTGAGGAACAGAGGGTGGTCTGTCAGGTCCTGGAGTTTCTGGAGCTGAACCCTGGCTCTTGGCCCACCTGTGGATAATCTGCTGTGGAGCACAGTGAGGTTTCAGCTCGGTATCAGCAATGATGACCTGCAGAATCCAAGCGGCATCTCCTCAGGGCCAACAGCAGATGGCAAAGGAAAAACCTGCAACAGAAACCAGTTAGATGGACAAGTTTGGGCTGTTTGAGCTAAAAAAACAGTAGGCTAAAAATCTCAGCGGTGAAGAAAAACCTCTCTCACAAGGATTCCACTAGAATAAATGGCACAGGGGTTGGAATAACAGAAAATTCCTTGTCCTTGGGGGCTCCACAAACCACCCAGGAATGTGAACCCTGACTGCTTCCCAAAGCATTTCTCTGTAAGAAGCACTGGAGAACTGCACCAGGCAAGGTGCAGTTCTGCAAGTGCCAGGGTATTGTACAGCAAAGCTGTAAAATATGAAAGATTCTGGCAGCCACAATAAATCCTTTATTTAGGACCTGGGGATACTCCGGTGAGTCTCAGTTGCTTCTGGGCACGATCAAACCCACAGCAAACTTTTCAAAGTGCTGCTTCATAATGGAATCCCAACTTGCCTGTTCTGTTTGTGGGAGAACACGAGGGTCCAGGCTGCTGGGGCACTGCAGACTGAATTCAGCCCCTCAGGACCCGGCACTGGTGTGAGACAGCCCTTGTGTGTGTCTGACCTTGGTGGCTGGAGCTGCTTGTCACCAACCTGCTCAGAGGACAGTCAGCAAACAAGGCTGCTTCTAGAGAAGAAGCAGCCAAGAAGGATCTGCCCCTCCCTGCCATATTTCACTACTGACAGAGAAGTTGGGTGAATGGAGGGGTAAAACTGGAGTATGGCCAAGGTCTTCCATCCTAGGACACTTCCTTTGCTGCAGTACAGACAGTTTTGCTGTGCACTGGTCTCCCTGCTAAACCTCTTTGCATTCAAACCCTCCTCCTCCTGGCAGAACTGAACAGGCTCCATATGTCAGAGCCTCAAACTAAAAGCTTTGTGATGAGTTGATTTTCACAGATCCATTACCAGTCTGGGGGG
>NW_020955549.1:534935-541137 GCF_003031625.1 Empidonax traillii
AAAAAAAAAAAAAAAAAAAAAAAAAAAAAAAAAAAAAAAAAAAAAAAAAAAAAAAGACAGAAAGAAAGAAATCAAGTTAGCCAGATTGCTGGGTATTGATCTAACAACTACCATCCTCCCAAAGTTCAGACTACACTACCCAAGACCCTATCTCTGTAAACAGCCTTTTAATTTGCTGGGTTTGATACACATGAAGAAAAACAAGAAGCCTCTTGGTGAGCAAGCTGCTGATGCCCAGGCAGAGCTGCAATCCAACGTGCACAGCACACTTGGGAAACACCTTCCAGGGCATTCAGGTTCATCTCTCTGTCCCCTTTCCCTTCACTGATACAAAGGGGCCCTGTATTTCATACACAGCTGATAAACTTGCAGGGGAACTGGGACCATCCCTCCTGTCCATGTGATCCCCTGTTAACACCCTCCTGTGCATGCTGATGCTGAGCACAGACCCACCAAACCCCAACCAGTTATTTACCTGTCCCTAGTGCTCTCTGAACTGCCAGAACAGGGAGAGCTACACATCATCTCCAGGGTCATCTCACAGCACAGTGCCTTCAGACTGCAGGAGCTGTCCTGGTGTTTCTAAAAATACAATCATTAGTACTAAGCTCTTGAGGCAAAGAGCCCAGCTGAACTGAGGCAGCAGGTGAGAGAAGAACTATGGCAGGACTATTGACCACCACAACTGCAAAAGAGTTCAACTTCTTGTGCTCCTCTGGCCAGCCACTGCTGAAATACCAGCTAGATTTTTTCAGGCAAAACTATCCATCCTAAGCTACAAATTAACTCCCACTGTCTGTGGTGAGCCCTTTGCTTTCACTGATTCACCTCAAAGTGTGCAGTTAAAGGATGGGTGAGTCAGTGCAGAAACTGTATGGAGATGTTTTGGGAAATTGGAAGAAGAAGAACCTTTTTTCCCCAAGGGATGGTGTTAGAGAAGATGGTCAAACTCTGTGCTTGGGAAGAAAATCAGTTAAGGGAACTCCACATTCATGATTCAAGACTGTGGTATCTCTGCTGAGGGAAGCAGATCCCCAGGAATTACATCCCTCACCCTCTTGTGGAGCCTACAGATAGACATCAACATTTTACTGGCTTACAAAACCTTTACTGCAATCAAATCATGGCAGTTGATGTTACTATGGGAAAACCAGACAACCTTCTTGAAGCATCTATTTATGAGGAGGTTCAGATCAGCTCATACCTGCTGGCAGTCAGCAGCAATGAAGAGGTTTAGCAGTTTAGAAAACCCAGTAGGAATATTGTGGGAATGGTGCTGGCATTAGAGTTAGCTGTGAGTTAGTGATTAGTTGCCGAATTTCTCCAGCCTCTGGCTGGAAAGGCAACAAAAAGGCAACAAAGCAAACTGCCTTTTTATTGGTGTGGTAAAAATCAAACGGAACATTGTGCATATGGATCATGGGCACTAGTTTTCCCAGAGTTAAAATGAATCATGGGTATTAGTTTTCCCAGAGTTAAAATGCCTTTCCTGGCTGGTTCGAGCAGAAGGAAAGGTATCAAGAAGTGGAGTTTGTGCTGAGCACACACTGAGTGTCTCAGCCACTAAAAATGCTGTTGCTGAGGTTGTGTCTGATTTTACTTTACTATGAAGAACAGCAGTCCTTGCTGCAGCTGCCCTTCTCTCCAGTGGAAAACTAACCCCCTGCACTTCAAACGACCTCAGCCATCCCCAAACCTTCCTTTTGTAAAATTACAAGCTTTCTAGCAAGTTGTGCACAGTAGTTGACCTGATGCTTTAGTTTTGAGGGGTTTTCAGGCAGGGGATACCACAATAAAATCTCACAAGGAAACTATGAAGTATCTAAAATATGCAGCATGATGTTATTTTCTGCCTCAAATATTGCCAGCACATAGCTTAAGGAAGAAAGGGTTTTGCCAACCATCATAAAAGAAAAAAAGAGGAAAATTAAAATGAAGTTATTCTAAACAAGCAAGCATCTTTCTAGCAAGAAAGTAAGAAATCACAGTTCATCTCTGCTTCTAAAGCCAAGCTGGTCGTATCAAAGAGGGGTAGTATCTTTTTCCAACTCTCAATAGATGTGTCTTAACTTATAAATGAGCAAAAAAGTGTCACACGTGGAAAGTTTTGCACAAATTAGTAAAATAGATAAATAGACAGACAGATAGGTATGGATGCACTTGCCTGTGTGTGTTTGCACAGAAAGGGAGGGGGGAGGTAGAGGATGTAAATTTTCATTTAGCTTTCTGTTCCCAAAGCAGTTATTTTCACAATCTGTCATTCACTTCTTAGTTAATGTCCCATATATGAAAAATTTTGACTCTGTTTTATAGGAATAAGAAGATCTCAGAAAGCTGCATTTTTAATGTTCATCACTTTCAGTGCTGCAAAGCCACACAAACAACCTTCTCTCTGCCCAGCTCTTACTGTGATCCTTTTGGAAACATCCCTGAGGACAGGTAGAGTTATCTGGGAAATGCTTGGCTTCATCTGGGTAATGGGCTATTATTTTTAGTGCTCTAAATGTGCATTGCTCCAAGCTTCACAGCCCCAGCCTTGATTTGTTGCTCACTGCATGGATGCCTGTGTGAATTAAAACAGTGTTTGTGAAGCAGCTGAAGAGCTCAGACCTTGGAGGCTGAAACTCCTGGGAGGAGGAGGAGGAGAAGGAGGAGGAGGAGGAAGAAAGGATGTTGGAAAGATTTAATGCCAAGAATAAAGGGAAAATGTTGCATATCTCAATAAATCCGGGAGGAAATGCTGTAGGTTGAATATGATCATCTGGAGACAACAATCAGCAGCACAAAGCCTTAAAGTCACCCTTGTGAGAAGCTCACACTCAGAGATGACTGGATGATGGGGAGTTCTTGGAGTCAGTAAGAGTAACACCAAAATGTTAGCTTAAAGCCTTAAAAAATAAATGAGTGTCATCACATTTGTGTGAAATAGTCATCACCCATCTGTCAACGTGTATTGGAGTTACAATAATCCATTATTAAATGAATAAAACATCTCAAAACATCATCAAAGGCCTTGATTTTCAACCTGCTGTTATTCTAAATCACACCTAGAAAAAAACAGGGGTCAGGTTTGGTGACCACTGATGTAAAGATTTCTGGGGCACACATGGTGTGAGCTGCAGATAAAAATCTACCACCGATTCTGTCACCCCCTTGTGAGGAATCTTTAGGGCCCTTCACAGGTAGAATAACGTCAAGGCCTGTGCTCCCACCCTCCAGGCACCATCTGAAGACAAGGGCAAGGGAACAGTTTATTCAGGACACTTAAAATGCAGGGAGACTCAGCTCTGTTCATCAGCCTTTTTCACTCTTTCTGATTGATGTTCATTTTTAAGTAGCAATAATATGTCAAATTCTCAAAAGTAAAGCAGAAAAATCTGTGAGTAAGGTTTTGTGGCACAAGGTGTTTTATTTTATGCACCTCTCCAGGTGTCTCACTCAAAAGAGAAGGACCACGGATCCTGTTGACATGCTGTTGATATTCTGACCTCCTTTACATCTATATTCTGGCAGCTGAGCTCTTTCAGACTTGATTTTCTTTTAAAAAAAGAAATTGGCTTTGTGCAATCATGAACGTAGCAGGGCTTTATATTTTTGTTTTCCATATTTCTTAAATAACTTCAGATATTTTTAATGTTTTGTGAACTCTAATATTTCCAAAAAACAGATTCCAAAAACAATTGGATTTGGCCCAATTTCTGAAGCAGAAAGCATTTGCTTGTCCTCCAGTTAATTCAACTTCAAAAGAAACTGAGAAAACAGATGGTAAAGTGGGAATTTTGACATACGGAGCAGACAAAACAGCCCCCACAAATGGTAAATTCTGCTTGGAACTGTGGCCTTGATTTGAAAAGGTACATTTAGTCTTTGCTCTGTGTCAAGGATTACTTTGAATAAGCATAAAATAAAATAAAATATTTTGAGGAACTTTGAGAGATCATGCAGAAAAACTAATATTGTTTCCTAGTAAAAGAAATTTTGTGGTGATTACCATTTAAAACAAAACTAGGAGTGAACAAATAATGTCTCACTAACACTGAATGCCCACTCTACCTCTACTTAACCAAGTACTGTGCCAATAACATATCCTAAGTATGAAAGACTGCTAACATTAGAGATAATGCATTACTTTTGCTTATTTATTTTAATAAACTGATCCAATTACTATTCTAGTGAATACTCATAAAAGAAGTGATGTACCAGCCTCCAGGTCTCTTATACAACATACAGAAATATCTGGATATTTAGTCAATGTTATATACACGCCAGAAGTATTGTATGCTGCACCTGTCTTCAAATGTAACTTAATTACAGAATATCTCTCTACAGTCACAGACACCAGGATTAATCACTCAGCCTCACATTGTATCAGTCTTAATTGCAGTGAGGTTTGAGCAAATCAACATTGTGTGAATGGCAAGGAGGATTTGCACATGAATAGCTGAATGTGTTCCACACAATAATGGACAAAATTTGCCTTTATCTGGAAGAAAGCAGAGATGGAGCAGTGCAGTGTTTGGTTTTTACCCACCTATAAACAGGATAGTGAAACACTGTAACAACTTCCTTCTTTTGCAGGACACAAGTGCTGGCCCAGCCAATCATGCACACCCAGGAAGGGATTTTCAGGATATTCCTTTCTTTCTTAACAAAGAATGGGCAGCAAAATGATGGCATTTTTCCATTCATCTGAACTCTGTTCCTCTCATTTTTCTCTCTGAACACACTGTCAGCGCTTTACAGACTTCACTGTTTGGTCCATCAGTGCTCTCTCAGCCCATCACTAATGACACAACTGCCGAAATACAGGTGCCAGCATCACTACCCCAGGAATTAATCCAGCCCTACTTTGATGGGGTACAGGAACATAGAATGGTTTGGGTTGGAAGGGACATTTAAAGGTCATCTAGTCTAACACACTGAAGTGAGCAGGGACATCTTCAACTTGACCAGGTTGCTCAGAGCCTGAGCTTGAATGTCTCTGGGGATGGGCACTCTGTGCCAGGGTTTCACCACCCACAGCATAAAAAAAGGTTTTTATATCTAGATTGAATCTACCATCTCTTAGATAAAACCATTACCCCTTGGTCCTGTCACAACAGGCCCCACTAAAAAACTCTGTGTGGCAGCCTTGGACAGAGCTGCCTGCTGGGACCTGCTCCCTCCCCAGGAAGGCAGATCCCCACCCTGAGCTCCATCCCCACACAACCACCCCCAGCCATGAGGTCACAGCAGGGCCCTGCAGTTCCACACCAGCCAGGACAAAATAACTCAGGCCCTGACCCTGACTGAGGTTTCAGCAGCGCTGTCAGGACAGTGGCAGTGACAGCAGCTGCGGGACGGTGTGAGGGCGAGGGGCCATGGCCCTTGCTCTCCGCCTCTCCCTCCTCCTCCTCCTGGCAGTGGCCCTGCACGCCAGGGCTGCCCAGGCTGCTCCGGTGCCAGCGCGGGGAGCAGGTGAGCCGGCGGCCTGGGGCACCTTTCCCGGCCCAGCAGGCTCTTCTCCCCGGGAAGGGTCAGGGATGGTTTCCCCAGGGCTTTAGCCAGGGGGTCCTGGGTGCGGGAGAGAGCCCCGAGGGGCCCTTGGCTGCTCCAGCCGCTCCTCCAGGGATGTTGCACAGGGATGGGAAGAGTGTGGAGAGCGGCCAGGAGCCAGCCCAGAGCTGCCCAGGCCCCTCTGCAGCTCTGGCCATGTCCATTGACATCTGGCCCCCACAGTGCTCCCCGACACCCCTGCAGTGCCACAGTTCTCTGAGGCACAAGGGCATTCCCAGCATGCAGTGGAAATGGTTTCCATCTCTGTTTGCTTCCAGATGAAGATGATGAAGAATATTCCCCAGCAGATTGGATGGATTATGGATATAATGCTTTGGATATCTTGGAACCTACTGGAGGCAAGTTCTCAGTGTCCCTTTCCTGACAGAATAATCCCTGTCAGTGTGGCAAGAGCTCATTCAGGTGCCCTTTTCCTTAAGACCCTCTCGAGGTGGCTGCATTGTGACAATCTTGGCCAGCTCCGTTCTCAGGCCCAAGAGGGATCCCACAGGATCCCTGTCCGTGGGAGCAGGAAGGAGCATTTGGCTTTTAATCTCCTTTCCATGGCAATGCCAGTTGGTCCCTGCGTGGCCGCTGTGCAGACACAGAAGGGCAGAGAGGGAAGGGGTCGGGCCCAGGGCTGTGCCCGGGGCTGTGCCTGGCGCGG
>NW_020955549.1:541549-543251 GCF_003031625.1 Empidonax traillii
GCTCTGCCTGGGGCTCCTTTGGTCCCAGCCAGGGGCCACTGCAGGCCCGTGGGAGCTCTGCCCCTGCTCCTGAGGGGAGGGCAGAGATGAGGGCCCTGCAGGGATCCCGTGGCCGAGTTGCACTCACTGCCCCTGCGGCTGAGGGAGAGTCTGCAGCTGTGTCAGGGAGCTCTTCTGGCCTGCCCTTCTCTGCAGCCCAGCCTGTGGGTGATGGGGATCAGGAACCTGGCGTGGGGCCCAGGGCTGAGCCTCTGGAAGGTCGTGTGGGTACGTCATGGCTTTTCCCCCTTGGAGAGCTGCCAGCTCAGAGCCCAAAGCTGGGCCAGCCGGGCACCTCTGCAGGGGCCAGGACAGAGACGTGCCCGTGTGTGCCCTGTCCCCGTGGGATCCCCTCAGCTCTCCTGCGCCTCAGGGCTGCCCGTGCAGATCCTCAGAGATGACAGAAGCTTCTCTGGCTGTTGAGTTACAGGGGTGTCCCCGGGGAGCACTTTTCCAAGTCCTGAGGTGGATGCTGCACGCTGGCCCAGCTCAGATGGCAGGGGTGAGCAGTCTGTCCCTGCTGACCTCACAGGTGAGCTCTGGTTTTCTCTAATCTGTTCATGTCAAATGGAACTGCTTTCCTTTCAGGTCCTCCAACAGATGAGGAACAACCTCCAGGTGAACAGAAATCCCAGGAGGCAGAGGAACTTCTGGACAAGATGCTGAGTGAACTGGAGAGACGGCGAGGTGGGTCCTTTCCCTCAGGCTGAGCCATGAGACTCATTAGTCTTTAGATGCTTTCGATGCTCTGTGGACACGCAGGGGCTGCACAGCGGGAAGGGATCCATCGCAGCATCACTGCCCCGCTGCTGCTTTCACGCCTTCCGGGGCTGTTTCCCCGCCTGGCCTGGCTGCAGCTTCTCCCCGGCCTCTGCAGGAAGGCCTTGAGCATCCCCTGACCCTGTGCCCAAAATGCCCCACGGGCCCTGCAGAGCAGGAGATCCCCTGCAATTGCCTGGTCTCCCGGCAGCTCCCGAGTGGCGGCTGTTTGGGGGAGGGAGTGCCCTGACCCAGCCCCAAAAGCCTGGCTTGGGTAATTTCCATGTCTTTTCTAAGCATTGCCTCCTGAAGATGCCACCTCCATGATGGGGATCAGTTCCACCTGATCCAGCTATTCCTCTTGCTTTCCCCAGAGATGGAGCGAGAGGCTGTGCTGAAAGCAGTGTTTCCCAAAGAAAGGAATGAGTCTTCAACAGTGTCTCCTGAAGGAAGGGCAGCGATGCCTGACCCTGGCAAGCAGGGTAAGCTGAAAGCGCGACGGGTTGGCGGCATCTGGAGCACGTTCTGCAGCCCCTGGAAACGGGACTCTGGCCCCAAGGTCCCTCCTGCTGCAGCTGCTCCTGGAGCTGGCCCTGAGTCTCAAGGGGCCCAAGGCACCAGAGCAGCCCAGAGCGGGATCCCTCCCATGAGCCGAGGGCCAGAGCCATCCCTGGCTCCCACACTGGGCAGGGGCTCCCGTGTCTCCTGAGAGGGTCTGACTCTGTCCCCTTGGGCTGTGGGAACTGTCCTGGGGCAGGGAGGGTCAGGGCTGGCACTGCCTGCTGCAGGGATGGGTTGTGTGTGTGCCCCTCAAAGGAGCGACTGCTCAAGCAGCTCCGCTCCCCCCGGGCTCTCCTCCCGGCCTTCTGGGTTGGCTTTGGTGGGACAGCCAGTCCCCAGGGCT
>NW_020955549.1:543642-569577 GCF_003031625.1 Empidonax traillii
GCTCCGCTCCCCCCGGGCTCTCCTCCCGGCCTTCTGGGTTGGCTTTGGTGGGACAGCCAGTCCCCAGGGCTGGGAGCCTCCAGGCACCCACACTGAGGGAAACAGAGAACGTCCTGGCTGTCTCCAACGTGCTGTCAGCTTAGCAGGGGTGCCCAGGACGGGCTGACGCTCTCAATTGCTCCCACAGACGTGGTCAGCAAGGCAGAAACACAGGACCAAAATCCCCCAAGCGTCAGGAGGGTCCTGTGCCCCCAGGACGTGCGCAAGCACTGCATGGTGGGCACAGTGGTGGTACTGTTCACTGTGCCACTGGCCGTCTTCTTGTGTTATGTTGGCATCCGGCGGTGGATGGACAGTAAACAGTAAGTTGATTTTTTACACCCACAGCTTCCTTTAATATCTGGTCGTAGCTGTGGAACATTCCCAGTCTGGCTGCTGGGGAGCGGCCAGTTAGTCCTTGGCCAGAGAACTCTGCTGAGGGTTGTGCTGCTGGGCAGGGCTGTCACTGCCTCTCCCTGTGTGCCACCCGCAGCTGGGCCTCAGACACCTCCTCTCTCCACAGGCGCCCTCCTGCAGCTCCAAAACATCAGCGCCACTCCCCTTCACCTCCAGAGAGCCTCAGGAACATTCACTTGGACACACCTCAGAGAGGGCCTCCACACCAGCAGTCCCACAGAAAACTGGAGCCCCAACCCTCTGTGCCTCCCCCACGCCCTCCCCCAACTCCCCGGAGGCAGGACCTGCCCGACATCCCCCTGCCTCCTCCTCCTCCTCCTCTGCCCCCCCCGGGCCTGCTGACCTAGTCCTCCAGCCAACACTGAAAGGGGCTTGGGACCATCAACAGCTTTGGGCATCTGTTCTTCTGTACAAATAATATGTGATAGCCATAAGCCAGGTTCAGTTTCCATATTGTTATACCTTCAACAGCAAGGACTGAAGACTCCTGTGCCCTGGATTCCTTTGCTACTTTCGTTTTTGTACAGCTAGGTGCTGGCTGAGTCTCCTCAAAGAACTTTATTTGCAGTAGCTGAAGAACAGGAGGAAAAGAACAGCAGTCTCCCCTCTGTCTGCAAAAAAACAGCTGAGCAGAAATTAAAATGCCAACAGAATAAAAATATGATTGTCATGAAACACTTTACTGATAAAAGCTTCAGCATTCCAAAGTGTATTCCATGAACACAAGAACACATGGATCCCTGTGTGCCATGCCCATATCCACTGCTGCCTTCAGGCATGGGGTTGGTAAATCCCCTTCAGACAAACACAGTGAGAGTTCCTGAATTTTTCACAGGAACCTGAAAAGCACAAAAAAGCCCAGAAGGATCCAAATCTTAAAACAATTCATCTTGGTGCTCCTTTCATGCCTACACTAGCTCAGGACTCAAATCCCAACAGCTACTTCAGCCCTCGGATCGCAGGAGCCCTGTTGGGCACCTACAGGGTGGGCTGCATCCAAACTGCTCTTTCTCTTGAACCTCTACTCCTGCAAAAGGAGTTTGAGGTTCGCTGAGCTCAAGAGTCCCATCGAGCAGCGAACAGGACACAGAGTCCCCGCTTGATGGCCGAACTGAAACCATCAGCTCCTCACTCACAGCTCCTCTCAGGCAAAGGCTCGGGGCTGCCAATCCTCAGCTGTGCCCAAAACCCTCAGAATAACAAGGAGCAGGAGACACCCACACTCTTGGTGTCACCTTCCTCCACGCAGCGCCCTGCCCAGCATGGCATTTTGGGAGACTGGGCACTGAGATGTCCAACTGGCCCATTAGGAAGCTGCTTCTGATTTTCCAGGAATTTCAGGTTCTAGATGTCATGGGAACAAACACAAAATGCATCTCAAAACCAGGTCTGAAGCCTTCGTCATCTTCCCTGCATCTGCTCTTTAAACTCACTGCACCTCCATTCCTTTGCCTGTACACACTAACTTAATAATCTCTGGTATTCAGGGATATCCAGGAGAAAAAGTGCTCTAAAAAGGCAAAACCCAAATCATATGTGTTTATCCTGAGAACCTATAATCTAATTTACAGCAGGAATTAAGGTGGCATCAATGTTGTAGAAAGAAAACACTTTTCTGAAGTAATTTAGATACACACTCTTAGGAGGAGTCAAACCTTGTAGCAGAGGCTCAGATCACATCTGCTCCTTACAGCCTGCAGAGGAACTTCTGCCAAAATCATCAGCTAGAGAAACAGAAAGCCAGGAGTAAAACTGACTGAAGCACTACAAGCCAAATTCTGGTCCCACTTATCCTATTGTGAATTTCCAATTTTCCCCCTCCATTTACTCCGAAATTTGTTCATAAAAAAGAAATATTTACCCCATGAGCATCAATAAATAAACTTGAAAGCAGTGGATTCCTCTTTTCCAATTACTGTAGGAGAGCCTTTAAACTGTTCCAGATGCTGAATGGCTAAGAAATGTCAAACACAACACCTGGTTACTGAGAACTGCAGCTGTTTCCTCTGCAGACTACATAGCACATCATTTCTTCCCTTAAATAGTTCATGCCAAGACAAAGACCACAGTCTAAGGTAATATCACTCAGAATAAAACCCAAGTTGCAGTTAGGTCAGGCCTTTTTTCTACCCCTCTGCTTTCCCATCGTCTCCACAGCAAGAAGGGCTCCAGAGACCAGTTCTTGTCTGGTTTTCACAAAGATATTTTCCTTACTTTAGGAGCACCTGAGACTCTCTTTCCTTTTTTAGGTACTTAGCACTACAATTTCACTTTTCTTCTTGACAGTAGGACAGAGTCTGGAAGGAATAAAATAATTTTTTTTTTTACTATAATAAAGTGATCTTTCTGGCAAGATGAGCATCTTCCACAACCCCACAGTTCTGGCTGCCTCTGTGCACTGCCCAACTTGCCACACAAATGAGACCAGACTACTGATATCCTGGAATGTCAGACATTAATGCAAACTGGGCTGATCCTCAGTCCTGAGACACCTATGAACCATGGAATAAACTATAAGTGTGGTTAACTTCAGCTCCAGCCTATTTCTATAAATGTAGTTTATATCTCTTAACTAACCCCACGGCTACCTAATACAATTTAAAACATTATTCCATCAGTGAGTTGCCAAACAAGCTAAAGTCTGAGCATGGCACATTTAGCCTTTTACAATAAAAATATCCACTTAAATAATTTCGAAAGCAACATTTTAATATACTTCTGATTTCCAGCTATTCCCACAGCACTGTAGAAAGAGTCATTCCACTCAGATCCTGCTTCCTCATCAGCTCTCTCTATAACTGGGACACCTTCAAGGCAGTTTCATGCTCAAGGGCACCTCCAGAACTGGGAACAACTTAGTGAGAAAAAGTCCTTGATTCCTTGCTAAAATGCCCCCATGTCTCTAAGCAGGTTTAGGGAGTAAGTCAAGGAACAGGCAAATCTTGTCTGGGTAGGGAGTAAAATCTTAGTCTTGCTATAGTTGGGAGTAAAGCAAGGGCCATTTTAATTACACTATGACAGACTTTTGTGTACCTCTGGTATCAGAAGCATGGACAAGAAGGTAAAGTGTGGGGCAATTTACAGCTTAGTTGTAAAGAAAAGCAGGTCAAGGGAAAGAAAGTTTCCTTTTACCTTTTACCTCTTACCAAACAGCCCCCTTGTCACAGAGGGGCTGGAGTGACAGTGTTTTCTCCAGTCCAACTGCTTTCACACTTGTCTGATGTTTAAAAGTCTTGGGACAGGTGGTTGCTTTTTAAGTACACATGATGCATGACCCAATTGCCCACAGTCAGAGCTTTTCCTGAAAAATCAAACAAAATCCAAGAGCCAAAGGTTTGGGGTATTTTGCTGGTATCAAGGATCTGCCTTTTCTCAGAGATGGAACTTTGGTGAAGGTGATCTCATTTTGGCATTCTCCTGTCCCTGTGGCAGGGATAGCACAGAAAGCCAAAGATTTGTTGTGCCATTTGCTCGTTCAAACCAGAAGCCCTTCAGATGGACAACAAGGAATTCAACAGAGCCCCAAATGTTCCCCAGTATTCCCAACGATGCTGCTCTTCCATCCAGAGACACCACTAAGACACCCAACTGGAAGCCACAGGTGCTAAGCACAATTTACACTGACAGGTTTATAGCCTATTCTGGCAGCTTTTAAATCAATTAGGTCCACTTGGTAAATATTTTTACAATGAAACTAGCCAGCCCAAAATAAGTTTAGATTGTTGCATTGCCTAAACTCTGGGTCCTTGATGCTTTTGCTGTTGTTTGGGGTCAGTGGTTTGGTGTAAGTTTCCACAGTATCTGCTAGAAACATTCAAGGTTTATGTTTTTGTCTTTCCTGTCTCTCTCTGTTGCCTCATTACTGGGACATTTTGACATGAAGGCAATTTCTTGCATTAGTAACAATATTAGATGATGAAAAACTGAAGTTCTACAGGTAAATATGGCTATGAGAGTGAATAATGAATATATATGCATCCAATCACTCCTCAGGTTGATCAAAAATACAAGTTACAAGTTATTGTATCACTTCAAACAGGAGGAAAAAAACCCACTTACTTATTTCTGTCACAGAAGACTTACAAAACACATACCAATACCATAAAGTCAGCATGTTTACAGAGATGAGGAAGCCTGAGTGAACAGAAAGATGATTGTCTTTTAAGCAAGTTAGTTTTGTTAATTTGGTGGAACCACTCAGTTACTTGTCAGACTGGATTCTGCTATCCTATCGCTCTGCTCGCGCTAAAGAGGAACCAGAGATACATTAGTGATCAAGTTAGAAGCAAACTTGGAACTCAGGCTCGGCTGGAATCCTTTTCCCGACAGACAAATGGAGCAGGGTCGCACCTGCCCGTTCCGCCTGAAGCCTTTTCCTGACAGACAAAGCCGACCGCGGCTCCCGCTGAGGGACGAGCTCCGCGTGGGGAACAGCCTGGCGCCTCTCCCGTCCCGTCCCGCCGCGGGTGCGGAGCGGTGCGGGACTGAACGGAGCTGTGCGGGGCCGGGCGGGGCTGTGCGGGGCCGGGCGGGGCTGTGCGGGGCCGGGCGGGGCTGAGCGGGGCCGGGCGGAGCTGTGCGGGGCCGGGCGGAGCTGTGCGGGGCCGGGCGGGGCTGAGCGGGGCCGGGCGGGGCTGTGCGGGGCCGGGCGGGGCTGTGCGGGGCCGGGCAGGGCCGGGCGGAGCTGAGCGGGGCGGGCTCGGCCGGGCTGGGGATGCTCGGAGAGCGCGATGGAGCCGGCTGAGGGCTGGGACCCCTACGGGCGGCCGGCCCGGCGCACGCAGTGGTTGGTGAGCGCCCTCGCCTACCACTACGGGCTGGACCGCGGCGTGGAGAACGAGATCGTGGTGCTGGCCACCGGGCTGGACCAGTACCTGCAGGAGATCTTCCACCACCTGGACTGCGCCGGGGCCGGCCGCATCCCCGGCGAGGATTTCCGCACGCTGTGCCAGGTGCTGGGGCTGGAGGAGGCGGCGGAGCCCGAGGAGTGCGCGGGGCTGTGGGACGGGCTGGCGGCCGGGCTCACCTTCCGGCAGTTCCACGCGCGGCTCTGCGGGCTCTTCAGCACCCGTGCGGGCGGGGCCGAGCCGCGCCTGCCGCTCGGCCGGGACAGCGAGCACATCGAGACCCAGATCCGGCTGCGCAGCCCCCGCCGCCGCCGCCGCGGGCACCCCCCGGCCGGGCGGGGGGCTCTGGAGCGGCGGCCGGCGGGGCCCTGCTCCCCCGAGTGCTACGAGGAGATCGTGGCGTTGGAGCAGGCCGAGGACCGCATCGCCAAGCTGGAGGAGGAGAACGGCAGCCTGCGGGAGCTGGTGGAGGACATGCGGGCCGCTCTGCAGAGCAGCGATGCGCGCTGCCTGGCGCTGCAGGTGAGTGCGGGGCTCTCCCGCTCCTCTCTGCGGCTGTCAGGAAAGGGGTTCGGGGTAAGCTCCGTTTGTCCGTCAGGGAAAGGATTCCAGCCGAGCCTGAGCTCCAAACGTGTTTCGGAGTTCGTAACTAACTTATCTCTGGTTCCTCTTTAATGCGAGAGAAACGACAGCACCGCAGAATCCAGTCTGACGAGTAACACTGGGGAACAAGTGACTGGTTCAGTCCATTAAGAAAGATGCTGCTCTCGTAAATCCAGTGTCGATAAGCCCTGTGCCCTCCAGCGTGACGGATAAAACGAGTTATGGCATAGAGGGGAGGTTGCTCTTTCATCCTCGGCATTAACTTTTTAACAAAGTTTGCTTACATGGAGGCTTTAAGGACAAATGCTGCGTTTTCACCAGTGTGGTTCAGGGATATGCTGAAAAGCACCCTGCTAAAAGTGTAGGGGACTTCGAGTGTGTAATACCACTGTTCAAGTGCACATGCACAGACAGCTATATAACTGGTTATGCATCATTACAGGGCTCTTTCCTAAAGTCAGAAAGAACTTTTGGGTTCTGTACAAGCACATGCAGTGTCTCAATCATAGATGCCTCGGAAACATTAGAAGTGTGTTTTGTTCAGAGTGTGGTCACGAGAGTTCAGAGCTGGAGCCAGTTCTGCAGACAGGCTGATGAATAGTCTCTGGCTCCTCTGCAGAGCCCCATTAATTCTGGGGATGGTTGCTGGTGGTTCTGCTGTACTGGCCATACGTACTTAGCAGCAGTTAAATTACTCTGGCATGAAATAGCGTGGAACAGGCAGAGCAGTGAAGGGCAGAGTTCCCTGGTTGTTCTGGTGGGTCTGATCAGGTCAGTGTTTTCAGAACACTACTTGCCTTCTGAGGACAGACCATAGTAATGGCATTAAAGCTGTACAGACACTTGTGCAATAACCTAATAACAAACAGTTTGAAAATTAAATTTATAGATACGTATTAAAAAATACTTTCCAGAGATTGTTTCCTTGTCTCTCTGTTTCAAAGGTAAGTAGCTTATTAGTTGCTGATCAGCTATACGTGATTGAAAAACCCCAAAAAACTACAATCCAGAGGTTTTCAGTCTTGATAAAATGTCAGGTGCTTTAGGACACATTAATTTCTCCTGCTCTCTGCTCCTGGTGGTTACAGGTGGGGCTGCGGAAGAGCCATGCGAACCACAGGGAAGAGGGGACCTGTTCCATCGGGAGTAATGGACCATTCACACAGAACCACTCCCAGACCCAGTGCCTGCAAAGTGTCCTGAAGGAAATGGAGCTCATCCGGAGCTCCAGGGATGTGCAAATCGAAGAAGCAATCAGGTTCAACCAGGAGCTGGAGAGGGAGCTGAAGAGCTCCCAGGAAGCCCTGGCCAGCCTGGAGGACTGCAACCGTAACCTGAAGAGGGAGCAGGCAGAAATGAGGAGGAAGGTGGAGGAGGCGAGACATGCCGTCCTGAACAGCCTTGGCAAGGTGAGGGAGCTGGAAGTGAAAGCCAACGAGGTGCCGCGTCTGCAAACACACGTCCAGCAGCTGGAATTGGAACTGCAGCACTACAGGTAAGGCTGAGTCCATCAAAAGTGCCTGTAAAGTCACAAAGTTAGTTTGAAAATCACTCTCCGGGGCTTATTAAATGTCTGCAAGTACATCTTGTAAAGTCTAGCCAGAGGGAAATTAGGAGCTGCTTATCCATTGTCTTAGTAGGGATCCGTGAGAGAGCTGGAAGTGTTCAGTGGGAGGGAGGCCAAAGTAAGGGCGCTGATCTGCAGAGAGCTGAAGTTACTCCTCAAACACACAGCAACAGGACTCAGTAATGTCTCAAAAGGACATCATAATGCTTCAAGAAAGCCCAAAACAAATCGCTGACGCTCCTTCAGGAACCATTTCCAACACACTTCTTTTTTTTAAAGTATTTCCTGCTCGTCAGGTCACATCCAAAGCCAGCTGTGAGCAGATGGCTGACACTCCATGTCCAGGGAAAGCTCTTCAACTTGTCATAGGAACTGGGGGAAAGCACACAGGGCCAACATTTGGCCAGTGCTTTTAAACTGCTGTGTCTTCACTGCTGCTTCACTGACAGAATAGGTAATACTCCAGAAGAGAGAAGCTGAAACTTTCCTAAATCCACAAAATAACATAGTGGGACTCTCAAACAAAAAATACATTATCCAACTAAACCCCGCTTTTGTGATAACATAAATAAACTTTCCCAAAAGTCAGAAAGTTGGTCATGAGTTTAATAGCTCACTTGTTTTGTTGCTTTTTATCTCAGACAAAACTTGGACTCATTGAGGTTATTAAGTATGTTAGGCTTTTCTGTTTCAAATTGACCTATGGATCAACATCTAATTTGTATTTTCGCTGACCCACAGCAAAGCCAATATTTATATGTATTTTTACTAACTGTACTAAAGCTAGTATTTTAAAACATTGTGTATTCTGAACTCTCTTCTTAAACTTACACTTCCTCTGTTTGCTTATAAGAGGAATCCATAGTGAGTTATTTGTGGCTTTGTAGCTATTGTACTGTTTTATGAAGTGAGGAAATTCTAAAAATAACCATTTTATCCAGTGTCTTTTGGTAAGCATTGTGTATGTTAATACCTGTGTGGTTGCAGAAGATAAAAGCATTTATTTAAACATCTCTAGGATTTAAAAAACACTGTGAGGGCATATAATGTCCAAGATGACTGTCAGGGATATCTGGATAAATGAGAAAACTCTTAGTGTTAGGAGGGACCTCACTACCTGTCTAGTCCCATGTTCTCCCTGGCATGAGCACCAAACACTTCTTGTCCTGCAGAATTGCTTTTCCCAAGTATGATGAAGGATAAAAGAATCCCCTTTAAACAGGCAGTGACGAATGAGTTGAAGGCAAAAAGGAATGTCAGCTGGGCCTTGCAGAGCAGGAACTTCATGGATTACATCAAAACATGTACTGTGAGTTTAAAAATGCAAATTACATGTTCCTTGTCAGATAACCTTCATTTGTAATATTTATTTTTAAATTGCATGCTAATTTAAAGGGAGTGTAAAGCTCAGGAATGGTGTTGGACTGACCACTAGAGAACAACACCCCTTCTTTAATCCCATGGTACCTTGACCAGGCCAGTTTCCACCCTTTCAGATTCTCTGCTGGCCATAAAGCACTTCCATCTCCCCATCCATGTAATACAGCTCTTGGATCAAGCAGTTTCAGAGGCACCTACCGAGGACTGTGACTGGCGTGCCTGTGGTCACATTCCATCCTAAATGGAATGCCCCCATTCCACACCTTCCACAGGGTGGCACAGAGGGGCCCAAAGTGGCAGGAGGTGTTTCCTTCCAGAGAGGATCATATTTGAGTCCAGTTTATGAGCTTTAGATGCTGCTCCTGTTTATAGTTCCATATTTATAAAGGAAATTCAGTGTCTGAATACAAAAGGGTTTAGAAAGTGGGGCAAGTCCCACTTTTATGCAGTGCTGCCCATGGAGTTATTCTCATTTTGTACTGGGGCACTTGATTTCATTTTCCCAGGTGCAGTTCTCTTCAGCTGTTGTTACTGAAGCTCAGCAGTTCCATTTATGGATTACTTTTCCAGTTTCTCAGGATGCTATTGGGACTGACCTCCAAACTGCTCATTCCCTCCCAGCTTGGAGGCCCTTGCACACTTGTAATTCCTCTTTCAAAAGCTGGAAGCCCAAATGAACTCACTGGTGAGGTCCCTTCCCTTGATGGACTCTATCTGAGGACAAATCATTACCAGCTATTCCCTAAACTCCCTTTTTTTCCCCACTAAGTTTTGCTCCAGCTCAAGGTGACACCATCCATGTATTCTAATATAGTCCTATGACTTATAAGTATTGTTTATGGAAATGCCACATGTAACAATGTTACTACAATTGAAATGTCACATCTCCTCCTTCTTTTTATCCATTCAGCCATTTTCCCTGTCAGAAAAGGAAATTAGATTGGTTTGACATGAATTGTTCTTGCCAAATATAAGTTGGCTCTGTTTTCTATACTACATTGTAGGTGGCTTAAAAATTGATCACTTAATAAAGTTTATGGATTCTTTTTCTCTTTAATAGCATCGGAGAGAATAAAAGAATTTAACAACCTTTTTTTTTTTTTGATCCCAGTGTAGCAAATAAAAAGAAAGGTCATTTAGAATTGAAATACACTTCATAATAGAGACTTCACAGAGGGTTTATGTTGCTGCATTAATCAGCAGCAGAGTAATTACATAGGTCAGTGGAAAGGGTCATAAAATACCAAAAATGCTTCCCATATGCATGGTCTGTCTCCCAAATTACTTAATTATCCATCAGCATTTATATGTGTTAATGAGTAGGAATCCTTTATGCATGGAATGCAGAGACTTGTTTCCTCCCTTCATATTCTTCTATAAATATGAAGATTGAGGCCTCTGACATAATCTTCTCCGTTTATTTATTTCACCAGTGTTAAAATTTTCTAAAAACTTGTGCTTTGGGTTGTCTTACACTGGAAATAGTTCCATTTTTCTTTTCTTTCAGGAGACAGTGTCCTGATCTTTTCAATAATTTCTCAGGTTGTCATTTACTCTGTAAAATATAACAGGAAGGACCAAATCAATAATCCAAGAACAGGAGAGGAATATGGAAATATTCCTAAGTGGTACAAAATCAGCTCCATTAAGTGAAGAAGGAAAAGCCCTAGGAAGGAAACACTAATGCACAAAAGAAGGTGTCTATAGCAGGTTATTTCCAGTTGGAATGACAATGCATGTTTCGTACTTAGGCATTCTAGAAGTGTTCTATTTTAAAAATTAGACATTAAATAAAAAAAATACGGACATTTTCTGCTTGACTATTGTCATCAATACCAATTATTTGCTGGTTGTGAGGTGAAAGGTGGCAAGTTGTTTCAGATGGCCCCAAACTTGAATGGGGTCAGTGGGTGCTCATATTCACCACACAAAAGCCTGGACAGCCCTGCAGATGATAAATATGTCATTGGCCAAGAGCAGTGGCAGGCAGGGAGCATGCACTGATGGCAGCAGGAGTGAGGGCAGTCGGGGAACTGAGCTCATGGAGAGTAAAATGAAATGGTCCTTTGCAGAACCTCACCTGTAAAAGCGCTCAGATTGTTGGGGGTGAACTCATGTCAACCTCATTTTGTTTCCTAATTCTGCTTATACACGTTATTGTTTTCCACTTAGGACTGTGAGAAGTTATGTCTCACATAGAACTCTGCCCAAAAAACCACAGAACTTCAAGTTTTTAAAGAATTTAATAGTAACAGGTGAATATGTTATCATCATCTGAGGCTTAGACTACTGGCAAGTCTCATAGTAGAACTGTAAGATGAGCGAGCAAAGCAGATTACTGTCATTGGGAACACTTTACAGGTACTTTAAACACTTTAAAGTTTGATTACCCAAGAAGGGATAATGAGGGATATTGTTATATATGGTAGAGAGAACTGTACAGAGCAATATAAATACATTAATTTGGCATTGAAGAAATTGTGTAGCATCTCTTTCTATCTTTTCTATCTACCCTCTAGAAGGGGTAGTTTTATTTTAAATGCAAGGGCTGTTCTGTGCCCTCCTGCACAGCTGCCTGTTAAAGCTGTCTCCTCCCCCCTTCCCTGCAGAATTTGCATCATTCTGACCCCTCCTGTACCAGAGGGGTTGTTTTCTCCCCAGAGGGTGTGTATTCGGTGTTTCTGCAGCCTTGGATTAGTGCCTGGAAGTTCAGCCAGCAGCTTGGTGGCCCCCAGGGTGACAGCCGTGCTCCTCCCTCCTTGCTCTGCCTGCCCTGGCTTTAGATAGTCCTTCCCCAAGAAAATACACACCTACTGCACAGACTTTCTGGGGGATCAAAACGTTATCTATCTTGACTTACGCCAGCAAAATAGAAAGATTAATTTCATACGCAAACATAACTTTAAAGAGAAAGGTTACTCCCACAGCCCTTTCAAACCCAAGGACTGGACTCCCCGTCAGGGACCCCTTGGGAAGCACATCCCCTGTAGCAGTCCCTGACTCACTGGGGACAGTTCCCTGCTGGCTGCACAACCACACACGTGTCCTCTCCCTGGTTCTTCAGCAAACCTGACAGGTTTGCAGCCCCTTCTGTGCTCCAGAGCACCTGCAGGAAGGGGCCTTGCCCAGAGCGCTCTGGTTTTCCCACTGCATGTGACCGAGCTGCTCATACACCCTGAGACCAGAGCTGCTGGATCCATCAGCATTCCTTTGCTGCCAGGACTAACAGGAACATATTGGGCAGTAAATCTTCTCCTGCGTGGAAGTTGGCCAGACCTCCCTAACAGACGCTTCGAAGGGCCAGCTGCATTTTTAAAATTTATTTTTTCTGCAGGTCAGTTTTGTAAGATCAAGCAGTAATATATAACCTCAGAGTGTAACCTGCGGTTTAACCGTGGCGTGTTTATGTTTTATCTCCCAGCATGTCACAGGTATTGACCAAAATCCAAACTAAAACCAGCAGGGCAAGATCCTGAGAGGACCAGAGTAGTGACAAGTGCTTCAGTCAGGCACTTAAACACACATTTTGTATAAAACAGTTAAGGACTCCACTGAGCCCCTCCAGAGAGAAAATTAAAACAACTCAGCCACCCGTATCTCAGGTGGGTTTAGCACACATCATTTTGTGTCCTTTCACATAGGTGACTCTGCAAACCAAACACTGCTGATCATGGGAAGAATTCTGCATTCTTTTAAGGTTTTTTTTTTTCTGCTGGAGGGATGAAAGGGAAGAAACTCAATTTTTTATTTCCTTTATAAAACTTGAAAATCACTTCATGAAAATGAGGAGTTCTACTAAAGAAATAAGAAGTGGTTATTCCCTTTTTGCTCTTCATTTCACTTTCCTTCAGGACACAAACCAGACAAGGTATTTGTAAGATACAAGCTGACTACCCAAGTTTTCAAACAGATTAAGCTAATTTGTCTTGCTAAACTAGTCTGCTCTCAGAATGTGGCAGGATTAATGACCTGCAGGGGAGGAGGCCTTATCTCTTGAATACATCCCAGAACAGCCAATGATGTAACAAGATGAGTCACCCTTTGTTTGAGGAAAAATTTGTGGATGTTATGCAAAACAAACCCCAAATTCAACAAAAAGCCTTTTAAATGTATTTAACAGGGAAAAAAAAAAGAAAAAAGAAAAGGGATAGGATGGCTGGAATCATGAAATCTGGAGCAGTGCCCTCAAACCTGTCCTCTGATTTGCAGGTAATATGCTCTGTCTCAGCAGTTTGCTTCAAACAGGTGTTGTCTGATGGAGTTGGCCACCCAGAGAAAGGAATACCAGATGCACAGGGCAACTATTCTACTGCATCCTAACTTCAGTTCTCAAAGGGCTCCTCTGTGTAATATAAACCCTAAATCATCTGGAGACCTGGGAAAATACTTAGAAAGCAAATTAATTGACTCCATGACTTGGCTGGGAACTTGCCATAATACAAACTCACAGCCAAGCAAAGTCCTTAAACCCCATCCCCAGGATAGCACAGCCAAGATCAAAAGACTTTAAATGCCATCATGTTCCTTAGGAACTGCCAGGAACTGAGGGAGACAGGCAGTGTTTAAAACTGCCTGCACTCTGAGCAGGCTGGGGGGTGAGCTAATAAATGTCACCGAGGTGAGGAAATACAGTAAAGGCAATTTCTGTTCGGTTATTTAGCAGTCCTGCAAATATTTGTTCATTTTACTGCTCCCCAGAGTCTGCATTCCTGCTCAATCACTGCCCCTGGTTACTGTATTTTCTCTTCCCTTCGTTCTCCAGTGTATCTTTTCAACTTTATCAGCATCTCATCTGCCTGCTTAGCAGAGTGAATAAAATCCAGACTGGTCTCTGCCTCTCTCATGGGTGGTTTTAGCTGGCATTTCCCTGGGTGTGCCTGGCACTCTCTATCTCAGCTCTCCAGAGCTGCAGCCACTGGAACAGCCCAAGGAAAACTGCAGTCACAGCCTGAGGGTAATGCTGCCCTCAAACCAGAGAAACAGGTGGAAAATAATGCCCTGAACCATAAATAAACCTGATTAAATGCCCCTGATCCTAAAGATTCACATTCTGAGATCATCCCAAATTGGATTTTCAACTGGAAATTCAAACACAGACTGAGATTTGGGGGGCAGAGGGGAAGGAGGAGGGCAGGAGGAGGAGCTGGTCAAAGTATTTGCTCAGGTCCTTTATAGAGAACAGATATCCAGCTGGCACCAGGATTGGAACTACATGATCTTTAAGGTCCCTTCCAACCCAAACCACTCTATAACTCTATGATATTTTCACAATTCCAGATGTGGAACTATCTGTGTGCTCCAGTCAAGCAACCTGAAAGCTGTAAAATACATCAAGAGGCTGGCTTTAGTCCAGAGATCATCTTTTATCTTTGAAAAAAACAGAATTTTGTATACATTTTTGTAGCTTTTCATAATGCCCCTGTGAAAATCTGGCAAATTCTGATAAATCTGAATAGATATCCCTTAAAGGATCACAAAGGTGCAGCTCAGCTTTAGAGAAAACAGAAAGCATGGGCTGAGGCTTGACAATTGTTGCAGGTGTCTGTATCCCAGGGTGCTGCCTGTGCTCTGTTCACCATTTCAGATTGGAAGGTACTTTAAAAAACAGAAATGGCTGGTCAATAAATGCCAGATGTCAGCTCTGAGCATGACACATCTTCAGAAATTCACTTCTGTGTAACAAGTAACCTCAGCCTCTACAGCACCCTTCTTAAAACCACGTGAAAAATAAGGTGTAGAGGCTGGGACTGACTGGGTGTTGCAGTCCCTCCTTCTTTGGGGAGAAAAATACTCTCTGAAGGGTGTCTGAGCTTCAAGTGCCAATTGCCATCCCAGCACACATCATCCATTTCAGGAGCAGAGGTGTCCAGGGTTTTAGGAACCAGGTTTCAGTGGGAAGCGCCCAAACCTTTCAGTGACTGCCCAGAATAAAAATCAGGCCCTAGGTTTGTTTTGTGGAGTGTCTGTTCACAGCAGAGTGTTTCAGGGCAGGTTCATGGCATCCCATTAATCATAACACTGAAAATTCTGGAATTCGCAGCACATCTGCTCTGCTTTTACCCTCCGTGCTTGACCCCATCACAAGTCCTTGGCAGCACCCTGAGCACCCAGAAGGTTTGGGAACTGTTTAAACCACTTGCATATTTAGGTTACATCAGGCAAGATTTCACAAAGACAAAAATAAAAGGAAAAGCAGAAAAATGGTGTTCTTTTTTTTATTTGGATGCTTTCTTGCTGAATTGTTTTGATTTTTCCCATCTGAATGACGTTAAAAAATCAAATTTCAAAATATCACTTTAAGACAAAATCAATAAAATGAAATATTTAATTTTGGTTCCATGTTGAGGAGACAGTTTCCCTAGATGAAAGATACTTTTTCGTCAGATTTCTAAGTCAACCAAACAAAAACAACCAACCAATCAAACAAAAACCCCAAAACCAACCAAACAAAAATTTGAACTTTTATAAGCAAAAGTTAGAAGAGAAGCTGGTCCTTAGTCCACAAGATCTGTGTTTCCATCAATGAATCTACATGGCTCTGCCTAATTTCCAAAGCTATCCCCATTTCCAAGAAACAATTCCTTCAGCAGAGGAAAAAGAATAAGAAACCCAAAAGTAAGAATGCTCTCAGCTTATACAGTCAGCAAGAATTGGCTGGGCTGCTGGAGCCTGGCTGGGATGGGATGTGTTTTTCAGGAGAAATCTGTGAAATATTCCCAGCTCTGGCAGGATATTCCTGGGTAAATCCACTGACTTTGAACAGAAGACCTTCCAGTGTAGCTAGGGCTCGGTGTCTTTCAGAAAAGTTATGATTACTCTCAGATTTACATACCAGGTTTATTCTTGTGCTGTCTTACTCTTGCTACTTTCCCCCCTCTCACATCGTGCCCTGCCTGCTTTGCTCTCTTTGGTTTGGGGTTGTTTGCTCATCACGATTTACAGTTTCCAAATGATGCTTCAAATGCACTGAAAACCAGGAATCTTTTAGAAGTAAATAAGTTTAAGGCTTTTTAGGTAAATACTATGCAGTATGTGAATGACCTAAGCTCTGAATTCATATTAAAAAAATCATCATTAAGGATCTAAGATCCTGAGAGTTCTGAGGTGTAAACACCTGTATTTTACATAATTCAGAGGAACTGTCAATCTCTAAGGCTTGGCATTTGCTGTGAAGTATTAAAAGTCACTTATATTTAAATTGCAGTTCTCCAGCCTTATCAGTTAATGCTCTGCTTCTGCAAACAGCAATGTCTTACATCAAAAAGGCTTTTCTTCTAGATAGGGTACAGTTTGCTTATAATCTAAATTACCTCTTTATTAAATTACATTCTTTCTAGAACAAAACATTATTAATGCTGGAAAGGCAGGAATTATTTCTGTTCTCTTCCAAGCAGAGTGAGCTGTTCCATGGCAGGCTGCCATGGACTAGATAAACCCACGGAGCTCAGCTTTGCGAACGAGTGCAGGAGTCACCACCAGGTAACTGATGCTTTGCTGCCTCATGTACTCGAGTCAAGACTTTAATTCCATTAATCTGCATTCACCTGTCATGATACAGCAAACAAACAGCAAACAACCCTGAAACAAAGCAATGGCTCTGTCGCAGAGCCCACAAAGACACCCCGGTTTGTCCGCGAGCGCCTGCGGGGCAGGGCTGAACCTCCACCCTTCCCTTCCCGGGGCTCTGGGAAGAAAGGCGAGGCCGTGGGGAGCAGGAGAGGGGAGGACAGAGCAGTTGTGCTCATTACCCTGAGAAAGGAGCTGTCAAAGCATCGCCTCCTTTCACCCTCGCTGCCCCTCCAGCCGTGCCGTGCCGTGCCCCGGTGAGGGGAGCGCTGGGTGAGGGCACGGAACAAAGCGGGCTGTGGGGAGGGGAAGGGGCCCAGCCCAGGCTGCTCTGGGGACCCTGCGTGTCCCTGGGGCCACGGCGGGCTCACACCCCCCTCCTCTGGCAGCTCTGACCCACCCGGGGGTCCTGCGTGGAATCGGGAGTGGTAGCGCCTGGATGTGCGTCCGTGCTGCAGGGAACGTCCTGCAGGATGGTCCTCGGGATGTTCCGAGCTCGGATCTGTGCTCAGGGAACAGGATGATGATCCTCGGGATGCTCCGAGCTCGGATCTGTGCTCAGGGAACAGGATGATGATCCTCGGGATGCTCCGAGCTCGGATCTGTGCTCAGGGAACAGGATCAGCCTCGGGATGCTCCGAGCTCGGATCTGTGCTCAGGGAACAGGATGATCCTCGGGATGTTCCGAGCTCGGATCTGTGCTCAGGGAACAGGATGATCCTCGGGATGTTCCGAGCTCGGATCTGTGCTCAGGGAACAGGATGATCCTCAGGATGTTCTGAGCTCGGATCTGTGCTGCAGGGAGCAGGGGCAGATGCAGGAGGTGTGAACTGGGAGGCTGCTTGAGTGCACACAAACCCAGGCACGGCGTTGTTCCCAAAGCAGGGCTGTGCAGTGTCCACCAGGTCCCAGCTCACTTGCAGCTGATCCTCCTGCTCTCCCTCTTCACCTGTTCCCTCCAGGATCTCAGGCAGTGTTTGAATTTCCAGTTTGGGATTATCTCATAACACGAATCCTTAAGATCAGATGCATTTATTTTTTGCAAAGGTAAGCAAACCAATCTTTTGAATTTTGGTTTGTGTTTTAACCAAGCTTAAAATGAAGCAACTCTTCAGTGACACAAGTCCTCCCAGGACCCTGGGAACATGTCCTGCTTTGCCATGCTTTGCAAAAATGCATTATTTTTTCAGTTACTTTTTAAGTGAAACTGTAAATCCATGATTGGACCCAAAATATAACTTGTAAAGTGCCAGGTCAGTGCTATAAAACAGGTGTAAAGACATTTATCTGGCTTAGGTTGTGTATCCTTAAATTTAAAGGGCCACCCCTCCTCCTTGATTAAACAAATGGAAAAAACCTTGGTGGATGATGTGCATCATATATCCATTACGGATTTTAGATTTAAAAGATTAATTTGCGCTTAAAAACTGTTTAAATCCATGATATATCAGGATGTTTGTGTCTCATTAAACACACTGCAGAAGAGACCATCATTCAGAGGTGAGTTTGAATTAATCTCTGGAATTAAAAGCAGGCGAGTTCCAACTCAGTAATTTGATTCATGTCTCCACTAAAAATGCATTTGAGTCACAAAGCTTGGATTCAGATCAGAATATCCAGTGAGGGGGAGCTGGATATGTAACTTTGGTTTTATCCTAATTCCAACCAGCACTGGTAGTCTGGAAACATGTTTTCTTGGGGTTGTATTTTAGTTCACATGCTTTATATCACATGGTAAGGAAAGCTACAGTAATGTGATTATCATTTGATTTTTAGGTAAAATAATACTGAAAATAAAAGTTTTAAAATTAATTAATCAAGGAGTGAAAAAAACCAGGATCAGCTGTGAAGAACTGCGGAATAATCTTAGGACAGTGAGGGACCACATAAATGAAAACTGATGCATTTTGGGGGCAGGGTGGGAAATGAAACCAAACCCAACCTCAAACAGCCCTTCCAGCTTCAGTGGAACAGATACAGTGATGAACTTGTTATAACTGCTGAAGAATTACATCTTTCAGCTGTATAACTCTAGGAATGTATCATCTGTTCAGCTGATAAGTTGCAGGGAGGAAAGGAAATAAAATTTATTACAAAATGAACAGACAACCATACAAAGAAAATAATTATGCACAGTCACAGAACACCTGTATCAGAGAAAAGGAAATCATGAGCTTTTCACCTAAAACATTTAAACTGGAAGAGGCATAGAAAAGGCAACAAGTATGAAAAAAGGTATGTACAGATGTGGAAAAGAGAGAGCTGAGCAGAGAGGTGAAATGGGTCTGTAGAACTTTCCTCAGGGAGGTGGATAGGGCAGAACTGTCCAGTCTGTCAGTGCAGGAGCACTGAGTCAGCACAGGAGAGCAGGAGGCAGGTTCAAAGCAGACCAGAAAAAGTGATTCTTACCCAGTGGGTCCCCCAAGCTGTGGAGTAGCTGCCTGCAAGGGGCTTGGCTTGAGGAAAGGTTACAGGGTTAAGAAAGCAGCTGAAATACCAGTTAAAAAAACCTCTCAGAAAGGTGGCATCTCCACCTGAGTCACCATGGATATGACTGAAACATTGCAGTGCCAGGGCAGGGCTAAGGATGCACCAGGTCCATGAACAGCAGGGGAAATGCATCTGTAGGTGTTGTCTTTGAGCTTTTCATTTACATAAAGTGACGAAATAGGAGAGTGTGACTTTAGAAGTGGTTTCACCTGCAGGAATCCCAGGTTGCAGCTCTGAGAATGAGGCTTGTGTCACATCTGCGATTGCAGAGGACCCAGCCCAGAGCTTGGGATTCTTTTCCTGCACATCAGCTTCCCCTTCTAAAACACTGCTATGATGACCATAGCAGGAGGCAGCTGTTGCCCACATTACTTACTGGTTCTGCCATTCCTTTTCAGATAGCAAAACGTGGCCTACAAGCTTAGAGATGCTGTTTAATTCCTTTGCAGCAACCACCTCGTTTAGATGCACAAATATCACTGATACTTGGAGATTAGCAAGGTTTAAAATGGATTAACTGTGTCTCTGGTAAGAAGAACTTCTGAGCTACAGAGATAAACATCAACCAGAGTTTGGGAAAACCTCTGAACCCTGCATGAGAGCCAAACTCTGAGCCCAGCTCCAGACAAAACTCCCCCCTGTCAGCAGCCCCACACAGGATTTCTTGCCCACCCCTCCCGAGCTCGTGGGGCATAATGAGTGGAATACAGGTTTAGACAGCTGAAGAGTCCAACCAAAATCTAGTCTGACAAAACCCTGCACGAGGCCCTGCCTTCAGGTCAGGCTTTGCCATGGCAGATGCTGCCTGGGATGCCCATTGTCCGTTCTCTCACCACTTCATTCATTCCCATTCAGCCCCCGGGGCTTCTCTGCTGGGCTGGGACCCAGCACAGCCCTTCAGTGGAGATGTCAGGGTTTGTGGAACAGCCAGCCAGGCCAGCATTGCCAGGAGCCTTTTTATCCCCTCATGCCCACAGCAGAATTTAATCTGAGAAACCAGGCTTAGTGTTTCTGAGATGCTGGCACAGCAAATATTTCCCCACATAATTAAAAAAGATCATTTGTCGGAGTGCTGGCCCGGTGGTTACCAAGACAGCTGAGATGGGGGAGCAAGCAGAGCATTTCCAGAATACTGTGTGTTTATCAGAAAGAAAATATGGACTTAAATATTTCTCTGCCTTTACCTTTCATGCTGGTTGAGGTCAGTTGGTATTTCTCACCAAGTTGCTTGGCATGTGCATATATATGGAATATTAAAGGTTCTGTTCAATAATGCAGAGGGCTGTGTGATACCATTCCCCGTGTGTCAGGCAAATGCCTCACCTACATCTGCCCACAAAGGCATATTAAACTTGCTTTCTCACGCTCTGTTGGGCCTGTCAGGGAGAGAAAATGGTGTTCTGGGAGCCTGGAGAGAGGGATTTTCCTCATTTCTAGTCCAGGTGGTCCTGAGATGGAAACACAACATTATATCATCTCCTCGGAAAAAAGGAATGAAGTGTGACTGGGGAATCCTCTTTTCCTTTCAAAGCCCTGCAAGGGTGTAAGAACAGCCTGACTGTACCAGTGGAAGAGAACCAGGCAGGGAAGCTGGGCTGGAAAACACAAAGCTTAAGCAGATTACACGGCTCGAGTTACTGACTGCATGGCCTTGCATTATTCACTCCAAACGAGAGCAAAGCCCTCCTCCCAACCTTCCACCCACAGTTTCCAACAGTGCTGCTACTCCCACAGAGTGGGCTTTTGTTAATCCACGTCCTACAACCCCCCAGCTGCACCATTAGACTCGTTTTAACCACTGGGATAACTCGTGTCCCCTGAACAATTTCAGTGGTTTAAGTGGTAAGACGAGAAAGTAACTTTGGGAAATAGATCTTCTTGCTTTGTTCTGTGCAAGTGTGGCCCAGGACTGATGGATATTTTGAGCTCTGACATTCATGTTTGTTATTTCAGAAATCTGTTATTGTAGGGGTTGCTCTGTCCTTGCCAGAACCAAAGATATAAAATGCAGGCTATACCCTAAGTATTTCAGGCCCAGATAAATGGATATGTGGTAAAGGAGCATGATGTAATTACCTGTTTGGATTATTAAGAGAAACCTCGTTGAAAATCTGTTCCCATCAATGTATGTGTCTTGGCTGTGTGCCATGAATTCTAGAGAACTCCGTCATGAATAGCAAATACAGAAAATTTAAGGAGCAAACAATGATTTAGAAGAGTTACACTTGGACTAGATGATGGCTGTAGGTCTATTCCCACTGAACTATTCTCTTCTACAAGGAGAAATTGTCAGGTTTTTTTTGAGCACAGCATTGTAGTTTCCCCTTCCAGGAAATTTGGTTTTTAAAAATAAACTATTTAATCAGATTTCAAAGTTGCAGGTCTAATCCCCACCAGGGGACAGGAGAAGTTTTCCTTTAAGGGCTGTTTTGTGCTTTTAACTTCAGAGACTTTTTCCCCATTGTTAGAGGTGCTGTACTGGCAAATAAGTATAAAAACATAAACCTATAAATTATAAAAAGTTGCAGGCACTGAATCCTTGGAAAGGTTTTAATGGCTAGTAAGTATCTTTCCAGCTGGCACCTCATGAGTTGTGAAGACTTTTCAGCTTCGATTTTCTCCTGCAATGGTGCAGTGACATGAGCAGTCCCGGAGAGCAGCACTGAATGGGGCAGCACCAGCACAGCTGCTTCAAAATCCAGTTTTCCTCCCAGAAAGCAAACCCCTGGAGCAAAGGCTGTCCTGGAAGCAAAATGTCTTGCCCAGATGCAGTCTTTCCAATTCAGTGGAGCAGAGCAAAAGACTGTGAAAGCCTGGAAATAGTAAAGACAATTCTTTCTTTAGTCTGCTGTGAGACCTCTGGGACCTTTTGATGTACCTCACTTCAGTGTGGTGTGGTTCTGTTCCAGAGCCAGGGGTGCAGGGGGCCTGTCCAGCAGGAACTCAGCAGGAATTACAGCTGGGAACCCCCAGAATGTCCCAGGCTGAGAATGGGACTCCCCCCAATTTAACCACAACAACATCATTCTCCATGGGGAGGAGTAATGCTGTCAAAATTAATATTGCAGCCCTGTGAAATGGGGAAACTGTTTAAGTACCCAGACAAGCTTTTACATGTCTATAAAGATAAGCTTTTATATGTCATTTGAAACACCACAGAAGTTCATATCCATAGTCTGTGGGTGACAACATCCAAATACTGATTATTGGGACCTGGCAGAAGATTGCTCAACACTTGCTCTGTGTCTACCTTTCTTTTTTTGAAGCACCCATGTCAGAGACAGGACAGTGGGCAAGATGAAACTCGAAGCACATTGTTCCTAATTTCCTCTTATATCCATTTAAAGATCAAACATTTTTGTAAGCCTTACATTTGGGTTGGATTTCTGTGGCTTGTGTGGGCTGCTGATGTAACATCATGAGTCATACTCAAACCAGGCTCTGAGCAGCTCAAATCAAGCCACTGATATCACCTTCATGATGTCAAATTTGGGTTCCACCTGATGAAGTTCCAATTTGTGGGCTTATCTCTGTTTAAGAAGGTACAGAAGTTTGAGTGCCACTTTTATTACAGGAGCAACTCAAAATCCCAGTAATTTGGCTCCTCATTCAGCTTTATAAGCAACCTCTGAAATTCTGAAATTCAATCCAGTCCTTCAGGAAAACGTCTTTGCTATTTTACAAGGCATCAAAAACTGGCCAAAGTGAAGTGTCACATCATTTTGGCGTTCTCTGTAAACATCTGATCCCCAGTTTAACTGTCACAGGACAGGATAGTGGGCAAACAGGGACACATTTGCTATCAGTGTGTTCACAAATGCTCCAAATGTTTAGGGAGTAGTTTCCCATCATAGTCACATCTCTGGGTTTAGCACTGTACAGGGAATCCTTGGTCTGATGGTTTGGGTTTTTACACAGGCAGCTGAAAGACAGGAAAACAATCCATTTCTGTGAAGGAGTAGCACGAGCAGAATGGAGATAAAACCCCCCTGGATCTGCCAGGTTTTGAGCCAAAGGAATGCAACAGCAGCAGAACTCAATTCCAGATTCCCAAGGCCAGAGGTGTCAGTGCCCCCTCTGAGTTATGAAGGAAATCACACTGATCTGAGCACGGCTGAGGCACAGAGAGCCTGCCACACCAGCAGCACAACCTCCTCATCTCATGAGCAGTGTGTCACTGGGGACTCTCCTCCCTGGCTTTGGAGAACAAATCCAGTTTGGCAATGCCAAATCACACGTGGCCAGAAGAAACTGTTTCCTAGAACCTTGCTCAGTATAGGTGGGAAAATCCAGCAACGTGTCCACAGAATCCTATTAAATGCCTGGACCCCATTAAAAGGCTGCCTTTGGAATAAAGGCAGGCCTGCAAGTTGTGCCCTGGGCTGGGATCTTGCTAAGCCCTTCCCCAAACAGCAGTGACACACTCTGAAATAACCTTTTGATCCTGCATGGCCTTTCTGAGAACTGGAGCAAACAGTGGGCTGAAGGGACACTGGGAATTGTATGCATGGCATTGTGTCTGCCCTGCAAGAGCCTAAATTCCCATGATTCTGGTATTGAAATAACAGTGTTTAAAGCAGGTGCCATCCCACACAAGATGCTCTGTGTCATCATTGGTGCAGACCTGGAGGCTGCTCAAGGCAGTGGTGCGTGACAGGGTTTAACAGTCATGGAACACATCTACCCGTGGTATGTCCTTTCTGTCTGCTGCTGATGAAGTGCTTGGGTCTTAACTGGAGATCTGGGAACAATCTGGCATTTTGAACAAATGCTTCTGCTAGAAAGTCAAATGTATGCACTGGTTGGGTTTTTTTTTACTGGCTTAGACCCTCCATCAAATCAAATCAAATCAGTGGCCCTCACATCTGACACTAAGGTCCTTTGTGTTCCCAGTGGGATGTGGACCTGAAAATAACAGTATTTATCCTAAATGTCCCAGTTCTAGGCAGAATCAGTGCAATGCAGTGAGCCTTTGCTAATACAAACCAGACTTGTGCAAGCTCATGGGGTGCTGTCATTAATCCTGTGAGGACATAAACCTACAGCTGCCTTAGTTTACTGCCAGCAGCTTTTTTTAATGACCCTCCAGATATATGATGTTTACTGTACTCATGCCCTGTTTAGAGGAATTTACAATCCAAAAGGCAGGCAGAGCATGTGAAATCCTACCTTCATTCCCAGCCTAATCATCACTGCAGAGGATGAAAATTCACCCCCAGAGCCTCTCTCAGTCACTGAACAACACAGCACAGACAGAGCAGCAAACACTCCTGCAGTGAAAGATTGTGCTGGTCACTTGGACTCACAACAAAGATCACTTTAAAGAACATAAATGATGGTTTGGAGGGAGAAGGGCACTCTGCTGATAAATCTCAGCCTCACACTGCAAGTGTTGCACTTTGCACACACTGTATTGATTTTTCCCCCATTTAGTTGTTTAAAGTATCTACAGGAAACAAAACCAAGAAATATCTGCATTCACTACAAAGCCCTGCTAGTGGTTTGTTTTAGTCCATCTCAGATGAAACAGTCTCTTGGCAAACAGTCTGTTCAATAGTTTTAACTCAAGCAACAGACCAAAACATGAGGCTTTGTTGTGGGACTGGGCTGAAAGAAGCCCAGGAACTCTGCAGCACATCCCTCCTGTCTCTGCTCTCACCTCAAAGGGGCTCCTTCAGATCTCCAAAGCCTTCTCTCCAAAGCTCTGATGGAAACTTCAAAAAGTAGAATATGCCATGTCTGAAAGGTTTCCATGAAATTCTGGTGTGTGGATAAGATAGCTTTAAAAATTGAAACAGCTGAGGATGGATAAAAGGGATTTTGAACTTTTATTTCATATATCTCTAGAAACATAATGTGTTTAATTACTAAAGCCTGGCAGTAAAACACAGGAACATACTCTGCTTTCATTTTTTACCATTTTCTGTATGAGAAATGAGCACAGACTGTATTATCCCTAAGTTCTCAAATACAAACAACGTACTATGAATCCACCTTCTTCCTGATGTTTGGTTTTATGAAATGTAGAAAGCGACAGTAAAATTAAGGTCAAATTTCCTTTGAAGGTTTACAAATTAAAGGGTTTCTTCCTCAAAAATTCTCATCCCACATGTTATATCCCCGTTTTCTACTGGGCCACCTTCACCCACCTAAGACTTCTAAGGAGCTTCCCAGTGCAACCAGAAATCAACTGGAACTGCTGTGACTATACTTGCTTTTGAGGTGGAGAGCCACAAATCTCCCCTCCCTTTTCAGTGCTTGCAGCAAAAGCTGGAAAAGTTTACAGTTGGATCACAAAGGATCAGTGCAAAATTTCTGGAAGGTTTTAATTAACAAATATTTCTGCATGCCAGATTTTGTCAGGTTTTACCCTGCCCTAATGCATAAATCTCAGCATTTGAAACTGAACTGCAGAACATCAAAAAACCAAGGGAAAAGATTAAGTCTTATATTTGGGGCAGGAGGAATGGATCAGCATTAGAAAGTTTGGGATCTCTTCCAAGACTGAGGCAGATGGGAAGTTTTCCAAAAGAGTTGCCCGGGGCAATAAAGTGTAAATAGAAAATGCCTGGTTGTAGAAGTTGCAGTATCAGTCACCTACTGTCAACTAAAATGAAAAGCTAAATATATTTTGTGAATACCTGAGGTTTTTAACTCTACCAAAGCCCTGTGATGTTAAATGGAATCATTGTTTGGACATTAAGATAACACAACTGGTATCCCCTACGGCTTCAAACACCCACATTTATTTTAAGTCTTCCTCTCAGTGCTGTGTTGCAGAAAACTTCTGAGAACTGCTTCCTGTTTTTCATCCAGGTTTCACTCTTTTCCTGTGGAAATCCATTGAGGAAACTCTTTGCAAACAAGAGGAAGTATCTGTTCCTAAACACTTGTGGGACTGTGCAGAGGAACTGTCCTTGGGGCTCCTGTGGAGGGCAGGGCTGTGTGTGATGGGCTGTGTGTGTGTGTGATGGGGTGTGTGTGTGTGTGTGTGTGTGTGTGTGATGGGCTGTGTGTGTGTGTGTG
>NW_020955549.1:571078-572493 GCF_003031625.1 Empidonax traillii
GGGCTGTGTGTGTGTGATGGGCTGTGTGTGATGGGCTGTGTGGCAGGGTTGTGTCCCACAGGGGGCACAGGGAGCCCCCAAACCAATTTTTGCAGGGAAAAAACTGCAATGAAGCAGTGGCTAAAAATAAAAGGGGGGGAAGAGGGGAAATACAGAAGCAAAGCCTTCTGTCAGAATAATTTAGGGTCATGTTGATTGGGCAAACAGGAATCCTGGTTACCAACGTTCCTGTGAGGAGCTTTCCTAGGAACAAGGTCCATTCCTCTTCTCCTCATTTATTAGCTCTTTTACTGAAGAGGAACCACTGCAGCCTGTGGTGGACATGACACGAGGGAGTAAAACAGGAGCACTGAGCCATGTAGGATTAAAGATCTTCCCTACACTGCCCCCCCAGTACTGCAGTTCTGCTGCATGGCCGGGCATGGCATTCCAAAGAGAAACTGAGCCCCAGGCAGTGTTAAAGGATGGAAGGTGGCTTTGTTTCAATTTTCATACCCTTATTAAATCATCTATATGCAATTTCCAGGGCAGTAACTACTTGCTCCATCAAGTGTTTTGCTTGCTCAGTTGTAGCATATCTGAAAATCCAGGGGTGAGTGTGGGGCAGGAGTGAGAGTTATTTTAAGTTATTAATAAAATCTACCTTCTCCTTTGTCCTTCAGGAAGAAGTCCTATTACCATTTACATCACAGTTCTTTCCAAGGGCTCCTGTCAGGATTTCATTTGCCTCGTGCTGACTAACAGGGAGCACCCCTGGGTGGCTCTGAAGGGTCTCTGTAAAGACATTTTAGAACATTATCCCAACTGAACCCTGTCAGTGCTGAATAAATTGCATCACCAGGTTCTGCTCTAATAGAGACCATTGTTGATCTTGTTTTCATCCCAGTAACACTTCTGATGTCAAACCTGTCACCAGTCCCCTGTGTTGACACAAGACATGTTTTTGGTGTTCCATCACTGATGTCCTACACCAGCAGTGCTGTGCTCTGAGCACATTTCACAAACAGACCTGAATGTGAAGGGGTGTCAAAAACTGGCCTTGACAGTGCAACAGCACTTCAGCAAATGATGTGGCCATCAAGATGTGACCAATAAACCATTATACTGGTTATATATGACCATCATTGCATCCTTAGGCTCTCTTTTCCAGCCTGCTGTGTGCCCAAGTTGCATTTCTTAAATGTATTTTAATACCTGTTTATTCCCACAGTCTAGTTTTGATGCGTGGGGGGGATTATGTCCACGCATCCGGCCCAGGGCTCATCTTGCGTAGGGAAGGAGACACATACACACAAGTTATATGTCCAGCAAAATGGCTGATTCCTTTATTACACGGGTGCTTTTATAGGGAGGGTATAGAAGGTTCTGGGACAGGGGTAGGCTCCTGCCAGGGGGCATCGAATCCTGGGGTTTTC
>NW_020955550.1:0-3314 GCF_003031625.1 Empidonax traillii
CTCCAGTGGCAGCAAGGTATTAACACATGGGCCTTATCTCTGCTTGAGAACCCAGCACCTCTCCTGGAGTAAATCCTGCTGATGATCCTCCCAGTGGTCACTGCTCTCCCCACTGAGGGCAGCCCCTTTGTCTGGGAGGGTAAATGGGAGTTGGGGCAGATCATTGACAGTGTGGCTTTAACAGAAGGACAGCCCGAGCGCTCAGAGCTTCGATCTCTCTGCCCGGAAAGCAGGGGCTGGATCAATTCTTGCCCGGCAGGTGATCCACATCTGCCTGTCCATCTGCCTGGGGGGCACCTCCTGACAATATCTATCCTGACTCTGCAGAACAGAGCACTTACACAGAGTCCCTGTGCCCAGGAAATGTGTAAATGCAGCTCAGCACTAAGAAACCACCAAATCCTCCGGCCAAAAACATCATCTCTGAGTACAGACAGAGGGTTTACAACACTCCTTCACCTCTGGTTTATCCTCTGCACTCACAGGTGGCACTGCCAGAAAAGCCAGCTCCAAGTGCAGCTCAGGCACAAGAAAGGGCTGAAGCAAGCAGCTCACTGAGCCCAAATTAAGGGCCCTCGCTCTGCATCTGCATGTGTGCACTGACACAAAATGACAGCAACAGGCACCTTCCAAATGTGTTTGCACCTCCAGTGAGTAGCTAAGAAGTGATCTCAGTAGGGACAGGCTAAATAAATATAAATATATATATATATATATATATAATAACTGTCTGAAATCTGTAAGGTGGTGGACAATAGGGATCTTTTCACATTACAGGCTTAAAAGCCAGATAATCCCTTCTCTTTTCTAAGCAGTGTGAATAGTTTAGCAGCAAACATTCTAAAGTTTTAAATGAATCAATTCAATGGTATTTGTGCCAAGCCTTTAAGAAGAGGTAAGAAAGCTGAAACAAGGGCTGTGTGGAGATAAGGAGCCTTGTAATCCTCAGCTTGCTCTTGTGTCCTGAGCAAATGCAGGTCTCTGTTGCAGGTGGTTGGCTGCTCCATGGACATCACTAATCCCCTGGGCAGCAGTCTCTGCTTGGCCAGCAAGAGAAACCCTCGTGCAGTGAAGAGATTCCTGCAGCAGGCAATCGGTATGTCCTTTCCTGGGGGATAGTTTGGGTTATTTTCCTCTAGAAACCTCATGGCAGTTGTTTGAGAACTGAATTGAGAGCAAAGCAAACAGGCAAGGCGTGTCCCCCCCAGTTTGCTTTGTGGCTGTAATTTCTCCCTCCCTGCCCGCCTGGGGGTGAGCTCCAGGGGCATGTTCTGTGCCATGCACTCTGGTATTTGCCTGGGAAAAAAAAACAAACTAATTCTTAGGAACTCTTGGCTTTTAAAATTCCTTGATGACTTCCAGCTTTGAGGAGTTTCCGAGGGCATTCCCTGCTGGCTCTGCCACAGGTTGTTCAAAGCAGCCCCAGTGACTCCTCTGGGGCTGGGAGGGCATGGTGGGATTTTCCAAGGCAGTTTTATTTAGGGTTTCCAGGAGCTGAAGTAGAGGGAGGGATCAGCAGTCTTTTACATGAGCCAATAGCCAGTGACAAATAATTCCTGCTGGGATCCAGCCTCTAACAACCACCCATTTTTCCAGGAAGCCAAAGCCTTCAGGTGGCCTTTAGAGTGGTATCACTCAGTAGAACTGATCACAAACATTACTGGGAGCAGCATCTGGACAAAACAGACCCACCCCCAGTTTGTATTTCTGGCACAGCAGCCAAAGCCACAATAAATTCAGATTAGAGAAGAACTACCAATAAAAACTCGCTGCCTGTTCTCCTCTAGGATTTCAGGGGTGTCTGTGTGCCCATCTGACCCTGCAAGGTAATTTACTGATGGATCCATTCTGTTGAGGATGGCTCAGTCTCGGCAACGATGCAGTTGAGATCACACACTCACTGGTAGAGTTTTCCAAGAGAAAATATGTTCCTATCACATTTACTCCTCAATTACTGCTAATGAATACAAATAACTTGCTTACTTAAAGCAATTATAAACCTCATGCTAAGAAACCAAAATCAGGTTAAGCAAGCACAACTCATTTATTCCCCATTTCTCCACTGGCACAATAATTCAGTTACATTTGCAATTTTTAAGAATGCTCTGTATAAATCATTGATTTTATTCTAATGTCATTATTGAATAGGCTACAGGGGTTTTTCAGGAGCTGCAAAAGCTTTCCCAGGTCCGGATTCTCCCCACATCTGGTTTCAAAGCAGATGAACCTACGGGAATGGTTTTACTTCTCCCCACCTCTACAGAAGCATTTTGCAGATGTTTTCTTTTCCACAGGTGTTTGCCAGCTTTGTTGGGAACACAATGACAGCAAGGAATCCGAACCTGCCTCACGGTGGGCAATTTTCTTTTGCTCTGACCGTGACAGCCTTTCCAGAGGAACATGAAAGAGGAACTTTTTAACTTTTGGGCAATTATTATTTTCCAGTTACCATTATAGGGGCCTGATGGCCAGACCTGGATCTTCTGAAATTCTATCCTTATTTCCTTTTATTTGATTTCTTTCAGATTTCTTTCTAAACTTTCCTCTTTGATGCCCGCATGGAACTTAAAATGCCTTTTTTTTTTTGTGCTGTAATGACTGTCTGCAGAAGTTTCTGGCTGCTTAGGAAAGCACAAAGCTGTGCACACACAGGTTTTACAAACTCCTCTTGCCTTGGCTGCCCAACCTCCACCAGGTTTGGGTTTATTTAGTGCCAAAAGAAGGACAGAGCTGGGTAAGTTTAACGTTTTTATCTTTGTCCTCCTCCAGTGATTTAACTCCCGGCTCACCCAAGTAATGAACTCCAGCGATGTTTTCTAATCAAACTTTCACTCCCAGTCTGTGAGCACGTGCCCCGCATTTGTGCTGTCAGGATTTGTATCCTTGTGTTTAACTTTGCCAAAACAGCTGTGCTGGTTTATGTTGGGACATCATAACACAGACACTGAGGTGTCTCTTTTCCTCGTCCCTCAAGTGCTTCAACTAATCAGCATTTCTGGTCCGTGGTTCCAGTCTCCCGGCAACAAAACTTTATCTTAAATTGACCCTTGTTGTTCTGGAGACCCTGAGCCCAGAGCAGGTTCTGGCTCTTCTTTTTACAGACACACGTGGGGCTTTTCCTTATTGTTCCCTTGTATTCCTCGTTTGTCTCACCTATTGCTCGTCTGAGAGGAAGCCTTGGACTAGGAGAGCATTCAGACACTTGAGATTCCTCCTTCTGGGTGCGTTGTCACGAGAAACAAAGGCAAATCTTGCTCCTGGAACAACCTGCGGGACACAGAGTGGGGAGTGAACCTCGGCCACAGCGGGGACAC
>NW_020955550.1:10342-21059 GCF_003031625.1 Empidonax traillii
CCCCTTGTCTTTATCCCCCCGTCTCTGCCGTGTCCCCGCTGTGGCCGAGGTTCACTCCCCGCTCTGTGTCCCGCAGGTTGTTCCCGGAGCTGCTCTGGGCCCAGGCCGTGTTGTTCCAGCCCGGCTGCAAAGGGACAGCACCCGGAGCAATCCCGGGCCCTTCCCTTCCCACCTTTGGGGCAGGAGAGGGGGCACTGCAGCTCCTGGGGCTGGGGGGGCAAAGGGGCCCATCCTGAACTCCATCTGCTGTTCAATACACAGCCCTGGCTCCATTTCTATCCAGCAAGTGCCTTGGAATGCTCTCCCAGCAGTTTGGGCTCCAGCCTCGCCTCCACCCCCCGCTTTCCACACACGGTGCTACCACTGAGCCCAGGAGGGCTGTGCTGACACCAGCCCTGGGCTCCAGTGGCTCGGGTCTCGCACGGCAGGGCAGGGCTTTAAAGTTTCCAAACAACGTTTGCAGCATTAGATATTCCACAGATTATCAGAGAGCTGCAGAATTATTTGCTCAAGATCGACTACTGTACAACATTTTTGATCAGCTACTTGTGCAACAAAGTGGACGCTCAATCCCACATTTATCTACAGGTCTCCAGGGTTTTTTGCCTTAGAAATGAGGTAAACTCCGAGAGCCTTAAAAACACTACAAGGCTTACCTGAAACACGTCTAAAAAACGCACCAACAAAGGCTTTGGAGGCTCAGCTGCACTTTTCCAGGTGCCTCACAAGGAGCATTCCTGTGTCCCAGCTTTACGGGCCTGTAATATAGACCTAAAATTTAAATTTAAATAAATTTATATATAAATTGCATACTTATACATTAAATTTTAAACTTTCTCATGCTGCAGCCTGGGGGGGGACACCTATCCCTCACAATAAGGCAGAGCAGGTTACTCCATTCCATCATTTGTAGCCCTGATGGCCAGGACTTGAGATCCTGTCTGTCAGTCCAGGCAAAAGCAGAGGATGGCCTGGACTTGCCTCTCTCTGTCCAAAGAATTTACCACACAGATTTGTTATTTGACTGGGGGGATGAGCATTATCTTCACCTGGATGCTACACCCTCCCCCCCTCCATATTTATATTTATAGGGATTTCTTGAGTTCTGTTTCTTTACAGTCTCATGGAAAAAAAAAAAAAGATGAAAAAAAAAAGGTGTTTTTTTGTATAAAAGCTACAGATAAAGTGAAAGACTTGTATGGTACCAGCAAAGTGGTTTAGGTAGTCATGACAACCATGTCAGTGCTTATAAAACTTCCCTTCTTTTTAATCTCCTGTGCAGCTCAGATGACACACGTGTGAGCTGTAAAAACGAGATCTGAGCCACAGCAATGACACGAGAGGCACAACATCCACAGCAGCCAAACCAGGGCGGCTGAGACACTTCTGGGATGTCAGTAACGACAACTTTTGGCCCTCTCAGCTTTGTCATTCAGAGGTGGAAACCAAAGCACAGCAGAAATGAAGACCCCCCTGCACCCGGAGAAGTTACGGATTTGCTTCCAGCACGAAGGGAGCGAACGCTGTCAGTAAGACCAACCACCTCCTCTCCAATCAAGTGAGAAACTCAAGAGAATGGCAAAGCTTTAAAGACCCAAACCTGCCAAGAGTCACGTGGAGCTTCAAAGGGAAAAACAAGGTCGGCATCTGGACTCTTCAATAACTGGATTTACTTCCATATACCATTAGTACTGTTTAGCAGAAGTTCCTGATACAAAAATAGCTCAGACTTGTCTTCTATAATAAAATAATTATGTTCAGCGCGTGCATTTTTGTTCCTTTCTCTCAGCTATGAAGAATAATTCTGCCCTCTGTAAGAATGCCCACATTTGATACGACACTGAACTTACAGGGTGTCCATCAGCAGCGCTGGGGAAAGAGCTCCATCTTCTGGGAAACAGCCCTGAGGTGGCCAGGCAGGGACACTGCCCTCCCTCTCCAGGAGCAGCCAGCAGATCCCAGGGGATTCTCCGTGCAGGACAGCTCCTCTCACAAATCCAGCCCCGCTTGGCAGCTGCCACAGCTGTTAAAGCAAAGGAAAGGGGTGAGTAAATCAAGATTTCCCAGCTGAGCCACTGCAAGAAAAGCATCTCCAAACCACCAGTGGGCACAGCAGGAACACCCGAGTGACCCAAATCCACGGTCGAGTTGGCACAAAACACAAACACCCCTGGGAGAGGCTTTGCCACAGGCAAGGTCCAGAGTTCACAGGATGGGACTCAGGGATAAAACACAAAAACATTTACCAAGGTTAACAGAGAGCATCTCCAGCAGGTAAAGACTGGGAGTTACCTACGGCTCTACCCAGTGGGAACAAATGTCCTGTGGTTTGGGATACCAGATTTAACAGTGTGTAAGTGGCAGTTTGGGATGGAAGCTTTGCATTTCTTTTGAACTCCAAAGCATCCACGTGGGGAATTTTCCCATTCCCATTGATCCCAAGCGCATCTGTCCCTGCCCTGGTGATGCCAAGGAAGCTCCTTGGATAGGAATTAGTGACTTACAGCTCTGTCATTCCATCAGATTCTGCTTCAGCCCTGGAAAGCTGACCACGTCCAATAAGCAAAGAACCGAATCACCTTCCTGTGAACACAAATGACAAGAGTTGAGAACTTTCTGTTAATTATGTACCAGCACATGACTTTGTTCTCAGACATTCAGTCATTTCTGTGCAGCTTCTGACAGCGCTGCCATAACCACCTCCTTCTTCCAGCTCCTGGGACTTGTTCATTAACCACAGAAACATCTGGAATTACCTTCAGGGGGAACTGATCCTATTAAATGTCTCCACCTTCTTTTTGTTCTTCTGGAAATAACGAGCCTGAAACCCGTACAGTGCAGAGCCAGTGCCCTGGCTGGTCCCAGGAGCCGTGCATCCTGTCCCTGCTCCCCTCCAAGCAGCAAAGAGGACAAATAAACTTAGAGAAGGCATCTGGCACCAGCTTTCCCACCTGTGGGCTGCAGGTGATGCCTTCTCCCTCTGTTTTGGTTATGGGAAGTTCCTGATGACTATGGGAGCTGCTCCCTCTGGCCAGAGCTGGGGGACAAGGAGGTGAAAAGCCTGGAATACCTGCCAGGCCTCTTGGAAATCACAGCCCGGGGTTAGGCTCTCTCTGCAAAGTCAGGGAGAGGTCAGACCTGTCTGGCTTCCCATCCAAAAAGAGCTTTTTGCTGAGATTTAATCAATGAACTTGAAAAGGTTTGCTGATGCAGACTCTAAAGCACAGCTCCAGCTCCTCAGCTGCAGTGCAGGACACGGATCCACAGGGAAACCCCCACTCAGCCCCCACAGCATGTCCACAAATAGCAGACCCCTCTAACAAGGCTTTCACCAGCACTCCATGGCAACGCTGAGGTGGCTCTGCTGTTCCTACCAGCCACAGATTCCCATGAGCAGGCAACAGTTGGCTTGGCCTGTTCATTATCCATGAGGATCCACGCGAGCATCACAGACAAATCCACCTCAACAAACCCACAGCATAAAATGTGCTTTAAAAAAAAAGAAAAAAAAAGAAAAAAAAGAATATTGTCCCAACCTGATGTTCTGTGCCTCTTTCTGTGTCACCTTCTAAGGATAAATGGAGCTGAGAAAAGCATTTTAAAAAGCTACAATTGGCAATCTAACAGCTAAAACCGGCATTTTAAAAGCCACAGTGGCAGGATACAAAGTTTCCCCAGGCAGCCTGAAAGGCCCTTGACTTTGGAGACTTTTAGTTGGTTAACAAAAAGTTCTAGATCTACTGCCCAGCTGAGCTGGGCAGGACCTCAGGAGTGACCTGGTCCTGTCTGCTCCCAAAAAACCCCCAAAACTTTATAGGTAAGGTCTGTGTTTGGGAAAGAGACAACCACCTATCACAACCCTCTACAAAAACAAGGTGCAACTAAGCACACACTTTATAGACACATGTTTTAAAACACAAGAGCAGGGTTTTTTTCCTAGAATTGGCTATAATCCCTCTTATTTCTTTTTCTCTATTACAGTTTTCCAGCTGTTGTCATTTTGGCCCCCTCCCTTCCATGGCTTGCTTTATCCATTCTCAGGAGCATTTCTTTATTATACCAGCACAAGGACTTTTATTGTTCCATAAGTTTTCTTAGGTCTAAAACTCGCAGAAAGGCCTCAAAACCTCCCATGTGTGCTCACAAAAGTGAGGGGGAAGACGAAAAAAAAAAAAAAAAGACCCCTAGGAAATAAAGTTTAAACAAAAAAACAACAACAACAACAAAAAAAGACTTAAAATCAGCAAGGTTCCCTACGTTCCACATGCTTTGGGATAGACAAGAGATAAGAACAGTGCATTTATCTAATTTTAAAACAATATATGTAAGTGCTACAGTTGTTGCAGGCCCAAATGCTGCAGAGAGCCTCCAAGAATCAAACTAACCCTGGAACTCAGAGCCTTTGCTGTCCTGGAGGGAAATGCCACAGCAGTCACAGCAAAGCACAAAGGTGCTGTCCTAAAATGGGGGCCAAATGCTGCTTTCACGTCTGCTGCCACCTTTGTGTCACCCAAACCTTTACTGGATTTAACAGAGCAGCCCTTTGAAACCATCCCTGAGGGGCTTAATATTCAGTGTTTTTGAGAGGAACCCACTCATGCAGCGTGGGCTGAGAGCACCCAAAACATCAGCAGCTGCCCCAGCTCCTCGGCCAGACCTGTGGGTGTCTCTTGGAATTCATTCCCATGCATCAATCCTTATGTCCTCCTTTCCCTGCTGTCAGCAAACTGAGCCTCAGGCCCTTCCAGGGGTATTTACATCCTGCTACAGTCACTTTGCAAAATGACACTTTATGGCATCATCTAAAACCGCTCCGAAAATAAATCAGAGCCCCAAAGTTTCCCAGCAAGAGTTTGTCTAAAGGCCATCCCTTCCCAACATTCACCTGCTAAACCTGCCCTCCAGCTCTGGTTCAGCTCAGGCAGAGCTTTAGGAAGTAAAACAGGAATCCCAACAAACCCAAACTGCTAAACATTCCTTAAGCCAGAACATCTCGCTGTTCCCTGAAGTGTCCTTGATATATTTTCCCCCAAAGTCTCTTTTATCACTCCTTGCTGCTTCATTTCCTGCTCTTGCTGCCCTGAAAGGTCTTTTCTTGGTGTAATTCAACAGTAAAAGACTAAATCCAAGCAGGTGAATCAAAGGCACGTGACATTCATTACAGTCATCTTTCCCTCCTATCCTCACATGGAACAAAACCCTTGGCAAAGTCTGGGGGAAAAAAAAAAATCTGCTCTGCAGTTGTTTAATTTCCTTTTCTTTAAAATACTTGTGGTATGTGTCAGTTAAGAAAAAAACCCTTTAAATGCCGGGGAACTTGGATTTGGGGTTTGAGATGAGCACGATGGGATGGCAGAATGGTGTCAGAGTGTGATGCCAGGCTGGGATGAACCCGACACAGCAACTTAGAGACACAGACTGTCACATTTCCAAAGGCTCCTTGGATCAAAGAGTTCCCCAGCACAGCTCTTAATCCCTTCAAACCTGACTCAAGGTGAGAGCTGGTACCTCAGAAAGCAGCTTGGTACATCCTGGCACCCGGCCTGTGCTTGGGTGTTTTCAAGAGGCAGGATGATGTACCCTAAAAAGGGTCTAATTTCTGAAGAGCAGATTAAAAAGAGCCCTTTTGGCTGATATTTGTCAGACTCAGGAGGCCTGGGATCGAGGCTGGTGCAGCACAGAGTTCTTCCTGCTCTGAGTGACCTTTGCCAGGGCTGTAAATGTGCTGGTGGTTCACAAGTGAAGCAGTTTTAGGGCACAGGGAAAAATCAGACAGGTCAAACTAACGACACAAGCAGCTCCTTCTGATGGCCACCCAGCTGGGGTGACATCCCCTGTAATGTCACCGGGATTAAACCAGCCATCTACAGTTTCTCGGGCATCTCTCTGTTCTGACTGAAGGGAAGCTGTTCCAACCCTCTCACTCACAAACTGCTGATGGATGAGTACAAATCTTCCAGCAGAGCTGACTGCTTTGGTGGATCCCAAGGAGGAAAGGCCATGGCCTGGACTCACTTTCAGGAGCATTTCCTGAGCAATCCAAAGCAAACCTGCCCTGTCTCCACAAATGGGTCTGTCTGAGCAGCCAGCATGGATTGTCTCCAGCTCAACAGCCAAAGGTTTGGGAATTTCAGGCAGTGCTGACTTGGGGAGTTCCACGTTCAGAGAAAATGGTCTGGGGGTGAAAATTCCAGGTGAGGCCCAGTCAGTTTATTTAATCTTCAACTACTCAAACTCAAAGAGCCATAAAATCCCCTCCTAAAACTTCTTCTAACATTTGCATGGCTGTGTGGGGAGTAATTACAGAGCACACTTATCTGAGGTTAATTGGTCATCTACACCATGCCCTGCTGCATGTTAATTATCCTGCCTGCCTGGAACATGGTAAAACATGAAATAATGAGAAAGGATTCACTTCTCCATGTTAATGCAACATCCTGCTCTGCCAGGGACAAGCATTCCAGGACATCAGGGGTCCCACTCCTGTGCCTGAGCAGGATGGAAGTGGATGCACAATGAACTGGTTGGATTAATGAAGCTGAATTGGGCTTTAAGCCTTAGTTAGCACAAGGATATTAATTCACCATTACAGCAAAATGCTTTACACAGACCTCTCAGACCTCCTGAAAACACACTTTTCACACATCAGGAAATATCTCTGGCTATTAAAAAAAAAAAAAAAAGAATCAAAAAATCTGGCTCACAAAAATTGCTCAGAAATGACTATTTGCCAATGCTCCTATTTCTGGTATTTCTTGTTTATAAAGCTGCAGCTCAGAGTTAATATAGAACAGTTTAATAAATAGTCCTTGATGCAATGAGGACTTCCCCATCCAGAGAAAGAACTTCTCACCCAGGAAGTCCCATTGCCATTCCCACACTGAATTTTCATTGAGAACCTGGTCTAAAATCACCAAAAATTAATAACAACTTCTGATAAGGGCAGGTCTTAAATCATCCTGAGCTTCGTGATCCAAGTGCAGATCACTTGTAACCAGATAAATATTAACTTGGTGGCACCAGCACCTAGAAGAACCTTCTTTCCTCAGGTGAATTTTGAAATGCCTAAAGTTTGCACAGTGGAAAAATCTTTGCATTGATTTTTTGGTCCCCTTTCCCTTTAAATTGAGCCCCACTTCCCATTTAAAAGCACCAGCAGCAGAAAATGTCACAAAAAGTAACATATTGGAGACACAGGCTCAGCCACTCTAAGCAAGAAAAGCCTCCAGAAGTCAAAAGTTATGTCTATTTATACCAACCCAGAAGGAAATTTTATTTTATTAAATCAGATAATCCAAAAGGATTTTGCTGGAGTGCAAAGCTCTTGCTGTGCCTTCTGCACTCCGTTGGCTGCACAGGACAGGTGGAAATGAAACTGGAAGCTATCTCCTGCAACATCTAAACCCTGCAGAAATCAAGTTTACTTCTGTTTGCTTCAAAGCCAATTTACACAAACGGATCCTTAACTGCATAAGGTGCTAATTACCAAGTTCAGCTCGCCCCTGTTGAATTCACCCCTATTTCTCAGCAGAATTATCTTTCAATATTCATTTTCTTTGGTCAACCAACAAAAAAGCATCACAACCTGTAAACTGTTTAAGTAACCCCGAGTTTATGAGCGATGAGGGAAACCAGAACGGGGTGAAACTCAGCAGGACAAGGTACAGACTCAGGCTCAGGAAGCAGCAAAGTGTTCTGGTGTAACTGTGTCCATTAAAACACCCCCTGAACACCCACCCGGGTGATCTCAGACTGACTAAGCTCCCCCTCAGTGACAAAAAGGAGGAATTAAAGCTATGGGAGTTATTTTCGACTTTCAAGCTGCTTTCAGCCCAACACTCCCATCCCAGGAGTCCCAGCCTGTCCCTGAGAGGAGCAGCCCAACACTCCCATCCCAGGAGTCCCAGCCTGTCCCTGAGAGGATCAGCCCAACACTCCCATCCCAGGAGTCACAGCCTGTCCCTGAGAGGAGCAGCCCAACACTCCTTGAGCTCGGGCAGCCTTGGAGTTGGAATTTTAAAGGCTTTTAAAAAGCACCAGTAGATGAGGCCCAACCCCATTTTATACAGGCACTCTGTGCTCACCTTCACCATCCCCTTCCTGTCATTTTAGGGGTTGGGAGAGTTATTTTCCATAGAACTCTGTTCCCAAGGTCACTCCAGGCACTGTCCAGGTGAAGTGACTGGTTGGGCTGTCCTTGGCTTGGCCCTCAGGTGGCAGCTCAGAAGAATTAAACATGATCTTTGTTCTTGCTTTCCCAAGGAGCAGAATGGATTTTTCCCAGGAACAAGCCTCTTTAATCAATTTTCCTCTGCTATGACCACGTTTTCAGGCCCTATTACACCAGCAAACGCAGCTCTGGGCACACCAGCCTTTCCTCTGGCTGAACAGGCAATGGCAAACTTCAAGCAAAAAGCAGGTTAGACACAGTTACCGTGAACTAATGATGTCAACAAATTATACAACTGCCCCTGGAAAAATAAGGAACAGCAACAAACCCAGTTACAAACAACAAGGGCAATCACAGGCTCCTTCCTCCTGAAATTCCTCTCCTCTCCAGGGATATGAACAAAGTCAACCAAAAAGCACCTTTTCTTCCTTCTTTTCTGCCAAAAGACCTTCAATCTCATTCCCAGCTAATTGAAAGGATGGGACCCATTGGCACTAAAATTACCATTATTAATTACCATAATAATTACTTGTAATTATCCTGACTCCAGTGACCACGTTTTTCAGTCCTTTATAATGTAAATGTCTCACAATCCCACAGGATTGTGGGAAACCCAACCAAACAGTGTTGGGAATCACCCAGGAACAATTCCTACAGCCAAAGCAGTCCTTGAGGGAAACATCAACTTGTTAATTACATTTACTCAGGCTATTCCACAACTACTTTTTGAGTGGAAAAAAAATATCTTAAACTCATTTACAGGGTCTAGATTTATTTTTTCTCTCTTTTTTTGGTGACAAATGTTCATTTTAAACATCCTGCAAAGAATTTAAAGGCAAATACCAAACTCAGCTTCCTCAGACCGGTGCCAAAAACACGACACCACCGAGATTTACTCAGCAAACTACACATGAAGCTCCATTTCTTTGTGGTTGTTTCAGGGCACAAGATGTAACTGCTGTGGATTAAGACACAACCCAGAGCACCTCCCTGAAGGATTTATTTCCAGCATTATCAGGCCAGTGAGTTAAACAGAGAGAACAAAGCTAAAGAGCTCTCTGACCTGGTGTCGGGCAAACCCCATTAATTTTCACTGTCCCATTTACTGACAACAACTTGTTTTCTGCTCCTGTGTCAGTAATTCCACGTTGCCTGGTTAATGCTTACTAAAATAAGAATTTACTCCACAAATACTCAGTTATTTTGGCTACAGAACCAGAGGAAGGAAGCAGAGGAGGGGATGAAGGGGGGACACCAAGCCAACAATTCTGCTGTCAGCTCATTTCTCTTTGCCAGCTTTTATCAGCATGAGAAGTCTCTACCTGAGCTCCAGGTTAAGATTATTTTGAAGAGTAATGAAGCAACTAATAAAAAATTAGACTCAGAGCTTAGTTTATGAGCAGATTAAAACCACTGCCTCCTCCTGGGAATCATAAATTGCCTAAACCCCCATTTTTTGCACTGGAATCTGCCTGTATGGTGCCAGGCTCCTTACAGGAGCACGTGAGGGGCCTCTGGAACAGGTGGAACTCTAAAAACTGGCTTAGACCCAAGGGCCTGGATGAAACCAGAGAGAAAAAGTGTAAACAGGAAAAAAATAATCATTTGAGATCTTTTAGATATGTCTTTAATTCAAGGGAGACTTACTTGAGGGCTGGACTGGGAGAAGGCTGTTGGGTTGTTCAGTTCTGGTTGCTTTTCATCTCCTTGTCCATCTAATCCCAGGGATGATGGTCCTGACTGCAAGTGCTCGCTTTTTTTGGTAAAAAAAATACAAACGAGGAAAAACATTTGCTGGGATGGGGCAAAGGGGAACGAGGGAGAAGGAGAAAGATGCTTTTTATTGGATTAAAATTTCATAGTCAGGACATTTTAAAGTCAGGAATCAGGCAAGACAATACCTGATCAATGTGGGGACAAACCCTGGAAATGTTTAATTCTGAAGAAAACAGAAGGTACAGACTTGAAGGGGAAACAACAGATCCAGCAGTGGTTGTTGCTGTGCTGGCTGCTACAATTTAATATCTTTATTAATGAACTGGAGGAAAAAAATCCAATTGGATATTGATGAAACACAGAGATGATCCCAAACTCTAAAGCATGGAAAAAAAATATCAGAAAGGGGGTAATTTTTCTCAGACAAAGATGTGCATTAATTAGAACTGAGACTGTAAACAAAAATGAGGAGTTTTGATCATCTCTATGTATGTAGGAGATTCCCAAGTGATTTCAGTAATTGAGTTTAAACTTCCAGGCAATATTTATTGCTGAAATCAAGATGCAAAGGAAACAAGGATTAGACACTGAGTGTGCTTATAATACAGGCAATGAAATGAAGGGGAGGGGTTTTTCTGTGGTCAACGAGGGCACAGAACTTGCAGAAAGGGCTGTTAGACAAAAGAAATAAATAACTTTTAGCAGCAGTAATTAGACAATGAAATAGCTGATGGAACTTCAGCAGAAAGATAGAAAAGCCAACCTTCAACAAAAGATTCTTCCATAAAGGAGGGGACTGAGTTTAGTCCCTGTTCAGGGGACACTTCAAGC
>NW_020955550.1:21080-64416 GCF_003031625.1 Empidonax traillii
CACAGCCTGTCCCTGAGAGGAGCAGCCCAACACTCCCATCCCAGGAGTCCCAGCCTGTCCCTGAGAGGAGCAGCCCAACACTCCCATCCCAGGAGTCACAGCCTGTCCCTGAGAGGAGCAGCCCAACACTCCCTGAGCTCAGGCAGCCTTGGAGTTGGAATTTTAAAGGCTTTTAAAAAGCACCAGTAGATGAGGCCCAACCCCATTTTATACAGGCACTCTGTGCTCACCTTCACCATCCCCTTCCTGTCATTTTAGGGGTTGGGAGAGTTATTTTCCATAGAACTCTGTTCCCAAGGTCACTCCAGGCACTGCCCAGGTGAAGTGACTGGTTGGGCTGTCCTTGGCTTGGCCCTCAGGTGGCAGCTCAGAAGAATTAAACACGATCTTTGTTCTTGCTTTCCCAAGGAGCAGAATGGATTTTTCCCAGGAACAAGCCTCTTTAATCAATTTTCCTCTGCTATGACCACGTTTTCAGGCCCTATTACACCAGCAAACGCAGCTCTGGGCACACCAGCCTTTCCTCTGGCTGAACAGGCAATGGCAAACCTCAAGCAAAAAGCAGGTTAGACACAGTTACCGTGAACTAATGATGTCAACAGATTATACAACTGCCCCTGGAAAAATAAGCAACAGCAACAAACCCAGTTACAAACAACAAGGGCAATCACAGGCTCCTTCCTCCTGAAATTCCTCTCCTCTTCAGGGATATGAACAAAGTCAACCAAAAAGCACCTTTTCTTCCTTCTTTTCTGCCAAAAGACCTTCAATCTCGTTCCCAGCTAATTGAAAGGATGGGACCCATTGGCACTAAAATTACCATTATTAATTACCATAATAATTACTTGTAATTATCCTGACTCCAGTGACCAGGTTTTTCAGTCCTTTATAATGTAAATGTCTCACAATCCCACAGGATTGTGGGAAACCCAACCAAACAGTGTTGGGAATCACCCAGGAACAATTCCTACAGCCAAAGCAGTCCTTGAGGGAAACATCAACTTATTAATTACATTTACTCAGGCTACTACTTTTTGAGTGGAAAAAAAAATATCTTAAACTCATTTACAGGGTCTAGATTTATTTTTTTCTCTCTTTTTTTTTTTTTTTTTTTTGGTGACAAAAGTTCATTTTAAACATCCTGCAAAGAATTTAAAGGCAAATACCAAACTCAGCTTCCTCAGACCGGTGCCAAAAACACGACACCACCGAGATTTACTCAGCAAACTACACATGAAGCTCCATTTCTTTGTGGTTGTTTCAGGGCACAAGATGTAACTGCTGTGGATTAAGACACAACCCAGAGCACCTCCCTGAAGGATTTATTTCCAGCATTATCAGGCCAGTGAGTTAAACAGAGAGAACAAAGTTAAAGAGCTCTCTGACCTGGTGTCGGGCAAACCCCATTAATTTTCACTGTCCCATTTACTGACAACAACTTGTTTTCTGCTCCTGTGTCAGTAATTCCACGTTGCCTGGTTAATGCTTACTAAAATAAGAATTTACTCCACAAATACTCAGTTATTTTGGCTACAGAGCCAGAGGAAGGAAGCAGAGGAGGGGATGAAGGGGGGACACCAAGCCAACAATTCTGCTGTCAGCTCATTTCTCTTTGCCAGCTTTTATCAGCATGAGAAGTCTCTACCTGAGCTCCAGGTTAAGATTATTTTGAAGAGTAATGAAGCAACTAATAAAAAATTAGACTCAGAGCTTAGTGTATGAGCAGATTAAAACCACTGCCTCCTCCTGGGAATCATAAATTGCCTAAACCCCCATTTTTTGCGCTGGAATCTGCCCGTATGGTGCCAGGCTCCTTACAGGAGCACGTGAGGGGCCTCTGGAACAGGTGGAACTCTAAAAACTGGCTTAGACCCAAGGGCCTGGATGAAACCAGAGAGAAAAAGTGTAAACAGGAAAAAAATAATCATTTGAGATCTTTTAGATATGTCTTTAATTCAAGGGAGACTTACTTGAGGGCTGGACTGGGAGAAGGCTGTTGGGTTGTTCAGTTCTGGTTGCTTTTCATCTCCTTGTCCATCTAATCCCAGGGATGATGGTCCTGACTGCAAGTGCTCGCTTTTTTTGGTAAAAAAAATACAAAAAGGAAAAACATTTGCTGGGATGGGGCAAAGGGGAATGAGGGAGAAGGAGAAAGATGCTTTTAATTGGATTAAAATTTCATAGTCAGGACATTTTAAAGTCAGGAATCAGGCAAGACAATACCTGATCAATGTGGGGACAAACACTGGAAATGTTTAATTCTGAAGAAAACAGAAGGTACAGACTTGAAGGGGAAACAACAGATCCAGCAGTGGTTGTTGCTGTGCTGGCTGCTACAATTTAATATCTTTATTAATGAACTGGAGGAAAAAAATCCAATTGGATATTGATGAAACACAGAGATGATCCCAAACTCTAAAGCATGGAAAAAAAATATCAGAAAGGGGGTAATTTTTCTCAGACAAAGATGTGCATTAATTAGAACTGAGACTGTAAACAAAAATGAGGAGTTTTGATCATCTCTATGTATGTAGGAGATTCCCAAGTGATTTCAGTAATTGGGTTTAAACTTCCAGGCAAGATTTATTGCTGAAATCAAGATGCAAAGGAAACAAGGATTAGACACTGAGTGTGCTTATAATATAGGCAATGAAATGAAGGGAAGGGGTTTTTCTGTGGCCAACGAGGGCACAGAACTTGCAGAAAGGGCTGTTAGACAAAAGAAATAAATAACTTTTAGCAGCAGTAATTAGACAATGAAATAGCTGATGGAACTTCAGCAGAAAGATAGAAAAGCCAACCTTCAACAAAAGATTCTTCCATAAAGGAGGGGACTGAGTTTAGTCCCTGTTCAGGGGACACTTCAAGCTTCCTATCAACCATTCAGAATTTTAATTTCACTGCCTGTCTAGTTCAAAGATGCCATTTCAGATTTTTGCTTCCTTTTTATTCTCATGCAATTGACCTTTTTACCATTAAGTGGAACAAACCTGCCAGAATCAGCTACAAGAGAAATCGGCTCTTCAGCCACTGCAATAAAAAGCAGAAACCATCTACAACTAATTTGCCACTGCAGTTACTCACAGTCCACCTCATCTGGGTTTAAAAAGGAGAAACAATCACCTTCCTTTGTTAAAAACATTGGATGTTTTTAACATTACAATGTCGAATATGTAAAACCGTGTTATTTTTCAAAGCTGTTAGAAGAGAAAATTGCTCGATGAGACCTGTAAATCCTCATCCTGGTGGGTCCTCACTGAGGGGAAGTTTAAACACGTGGAACTACGGACAGGACGCAGCTCTGGGGCAGGTCTGGAGGTTCAACCTTAACTGGTCTCTCGTGGAAAGCCAAGGAGAGGAAATTTGCAATTTAACCTCATAAAGTGCAGTTTTTATGATGGCCATGACTCAAAGCAAGCCAAGGCTTTTTATTTTGTTAAATAATGCATAAAACTAAGTAGGCATGCCCAAGAAATTTGCTTTGGGTCCAGGTCAGATCCAGACTATCCGTGCTGCCAGGGGAAGTTCTGGGTGTCTGAAAACAGGGAAGTTCCACAGAAGCCATTTTGGGATTAAAATTGATTAAAATTAAAATCCATCACCCTAAATTACTGCTGCAGGGGGTAAAAGTACAAGTACCAAAACATTTCAGATCACTGTTTGCTTCTTGCCCTGGTCACACACGCCGGGGTCACGTCTGTGCCACCCTAACCTGACCCCCAGAATTCCCAGGTCACTTCTGGGAACCCAAACCAAACCAGCAAAACACTGGAAATCACAGCAAGAAAAGACCACATTTATTTACCCAAGGAATCTTGTGTTTTCAAATATATAACTGTATACAATCTGAAATTGCCCAGTTCATTTGAACAAATCCTCTGGGCTTCTTTTCCTTTGTTATTTCTCCATCTTCAGTGCCTGAAATGTATTTATTTTGTTTCCTTACGCTGCGCTTTCCTGTGCCATTTCTGAGACAGGCAAACATATGGATTCTGCGCTTTTCCAGGGAATTCAGTCAGAGGGAACCCATCAGCTGGGAGCATGGCGAACAAAATTGCCAGTGGGATGATGGATATCTCCTGACAAGCTAAAAGGCAGATGGCTTTTGTTTCCATTCCAACCCAGACGGCAGAGAAAACTCAAACTGCAATATTTTCAAACACTAAGGTTACTCTAAATAAATGTGATTTCTATTTGGATGATCAACCCAGAAATCAGGCACTTTTTAAAACTGGGTTCATCTATTTGAAAATAAAAACACTGCACCATTTTAATTGGAAGGAATCAAAATGATGTGTTACCCACTCCCCACTTTCTTCTGTTATTTTTTTTTTTTAACAACAATCTATTAAGGAGTCCTTAACTAAGAGGTGACCTCTCACCTCTAAAATCCCATCTCTAAACAGGATTATGGGCTCAAACATTTTCTTCACAGTTTCCTTCTTTTGAAGAAGCCTCTCAAGTTTTCAAACAATAGGATAACCTTCAAGGGCTTTGAACAACAAATGACAACTGGCCATGAAAAATAGGGGGGGAAATGAGTACAGTGCCTGTTTTGTAGAAAAGGTCAGCACTTGTGATGTTCACAGAGCAAAAGACGCTGGTTTAGCCAAACAAATCCCAAAATGAATGAGGATTTCAAGGCAAGGAACGTCTGCTCTGCCCAGTCAGAGCAGCACAGGGAGCTGTACTGTCCCCATTCCACCTCTCTTGCAGCAGCTCCTGCGTCAGTTTAGGAGAAGCTCCTGGAGATGTATCCGCCTCGGATATGGAAGGAACGTGGTGGTGCTGCCATAAATCCAGCACTAACCAGCTCCACAACAGCCTCTGGAGCAGACCAGGATCTTTATATCCTCAAAGACACCTTTAACACCAGAGCAGTTCATGCCAGTTTCTAAATAAAAAGGCCAAGAGCTCCTTGCTGGTACCACTGGAATTCCCTCTCTCCAACACCCTGCTCCCAGGGGACACAGGTCAGGTGCCACTTTGGGGCATCCCCCTGAGCTCTCTCCTCCTCTGTGTTTATGTTTCCACACGTGACTCTGCACATTATGGGATCTCTGGGCTGCTCCTCTTCTCCACAGGCAGCAGAGAAGTGGTGAGGAAAGATAAACGTGCCCATTTTTCAGCTGTTTTATGACCCAAACTCCTTTATTTGTGTCCAGTGGCACAATATTATCGACCTGATCTCTGCCCACGGAGCAGGTTTGGATCAGACTGTCTGTTCTCTTATCACTTTCTGCTCTCCTTTGCCTGGTTATTTGGAGCCCTCGTCCTCACAATTCAACACACTCCAACTCACCGTGGCATAAATGGGTTATTTATCAATTTATGGTAACTGGTGGCAGTTCTGGTTTGACACAACGAGAATCCTGACACTGGAGATTTAACACGACTGATTCACCTGCTACTGCCACTTGATGTATGAGGACTTTTCACATCAGAAACCCGTGCATTTTAATGGCAATTACGCTGTGCCCTGTAATAGTAACTCCCAGTTAAACCCTTTGGCTGCACAAATGAGTGGTTATCACACCTTTTCCACGCTGACACGAGATCTAATTGCAGTTACATCACCCTTAGCACAAAAGGGCTTTTTTTTTGGAGTAATTAATGGGTCATGCTGCCTAAATTACCCATTTCACTGACAGATGAAGACTAAGGAGGGTGTCAACAATCTCTGCCGTGGGGAGTCACACAAATATGAACCCACACCTGGGGTAAATGGTAAGAACCTCTCAATATGTGACTGATTTCAATCTCCCTCAGAAGGCCAACAGTGAAAAGAACAAGACCAATCAAGGAGAGCAATAATTGAGATATCCACAGGTAAATAATGGATCCATTTTTATCCCACATTCCCAAGGCATGTCCTAACTGGAAAGGTACCTCAGGCTCCTAGGTCATAATCGACAAGTGGAGTTTCTCCATGACATGTTGAGATAAATTCCACCCTGCAGTTCTGATTACTCCATGTTTCCAGACTGGAGACAGAACACAAATACCCTTGGAAGCTGTGAAATTCCCACTCCTGGTGTTTTACTCCCAGGTTCACTGCTCATTCTGTTGTGATTGTGGAATCTCTGCCTTCCATCCCTCTGATTTTCAAACATGGTTCAGCTTTTGGTGACAGTCACCCTCCATTTAAGTTCCTCTTTGGGAAAATTCAGCAAACACACCATTATTTTTGTTGCATTACCTTCAGAAAAAGCAGAATACGACCCTTTGAGAGAAGCCTTGTGATGGCAGCATGGATATGATCTCACCTCCCTTCTTCATAAGTGGGGAAAAATCGATGAGCTTGACTAAATTAATTTACTTCCACCTCAGCTCTTGTCAATACAAACAAATTATTCTACCTGGAGCTCTGTGCAGGGAGGTACAGATAGAGTCGATAACTCAGCAGGAAATGCTGCCTCCAAACTGAAGCTTTTAGGTGTCTAAATCACTGGCCCCAGCTATGGCTGTTCTGTACGTGCTGCACAGGTCACTTTGGGGTTGGTTTTCTAGAGCTGAGAACACCAACTCCCTCCACTCCTGCCATCCCAGTGCACACAAATCCACCCAGGACAATTCTAACTGCCTGAAACCCAGGATTCACCACTGGGATGTGAAGTTATATTCCTGTTTTCTCAGTACAGCAATCCCACTGCTCCTCTTCACAGCAAGAGGGGGTTTATGGTGCTTGTAAATCCCACTCCTGGAGATACACAAAGACAGGGGAACTCCAATCTGCCCCTCCCTCCGTGCATCCTTTCAGGCACTGTGTAAATGCAGCCAATGCTGTTCTCTGCTCTAAGAGAGCTGGATCCAATTGCCCAGGACCAGAAAGACAAATGAGGAGTCAACAAGCGATACAATAAATAGCTCTGGATTTTAATCCTCCAACACACCTAAGTCAGGCTGTAGCTAAGTACTTCTACCTGGGAGAGAGGTCAGATTTCTCTTTTGGGCAACGAAAGAATTGTTGGTATTTACACCACCCTGAATGCTTAAAACACCCCTCATGCCTTTGGTTTGTTGCCACTGAATTATTAAAATGAGGGAGCTCTTTTCCCCCAGAACTCCACCAAGTTGAACATTTTTAGGAATTGCTTTAAATTAATGGGATGTAAAAGGCAAGCCTGGTAACACAGACCAAACACAATCATTAAATTAAGGGGTTTGGAAAGTTACAATTTATTCCTTCTGTTCTGGCCTCCAGGAGCACAGTGGAGGGCAGAGGGAAGAGGAGGAGAAAGTGTATCCTTGTATTTTCATCATCAGAAGAGAATGAAAGGACAGTGGTGGCACAGGGTGAGTTGTGTCCATCCCTGCCCTGCAGCTGGGGGGTGTGGGCAGCCACTCCCAAAGCACCTGAACACTTGCATTTTCAGCCTGTCCTGATACCAGAACAGAAATTATTGCTCCAACCTGAGCCAGACTCAAGTGTCACTAAATGTCACTGTCAGATGTTATCTTTCCCTTGCCAGAAATGTGCCCAATTAACATAAAACCCAGACATTTAACGTTCAGATGAATGAAATAATTAGGTAGCTTATGCAAATATCAGCCTGACACTATTAACCCTGCTTTGTACCACGAAATGCAGAACCCCCTTCAGATTGGGACTTTCTGATGGTTTGTGTGTTGAGTATCACAAATATTTGTTTCCCAACTCTGCCGTGATGTGTTGGAAAACCCCTGCTTTTGCTGGGATCTGAGGGAGCATCTCCCAAACCCACTGCAGCTCTACAGCCTCGTAAATCCAACCTGCAAATCCCTGACCCCACTGGAATCAGAGACTCGGGATGGGAGAGTTTGCAAAGCAGGAACCAAGAAATTTAGGGAGGGATCTACCAAGAATAAACCAGAAAAACTGCATTAGACCTTATTCCAAGAGCAGATTTGTTCTTCCTGAGGAGAGAAACAGCCTCACTGCCTGGGCAGGGGGGCTCGCATCAGGAATGGATGGGGTTCCAGCCTTGTTTACTGGGAAAGAGCCCAGCAGATATCAATCCCAGCAAGTGCCATGTCTGTGCCTGGGCTCCTGCTGGGGGATGTGGCTCTCTTCAATAATTAAAGGTGAAGGATGGTTTCTCTGATGGTAATTACCTCAAAAAAATGGGATATTTGGATGTGTAGTCCTTGAAAGCACGTCCTGCTCATTACCCAAGGAAAGATGACACTGGATGGGGGTGGAAGGACTATAAAATACTCACTCTGGCGATAATGTCCTTAAAAAGGTGCCACCTGAGAATCTGCCAAGTTACCTGGGGGCTGGAAAATGGAATGGGGGAAAACCTAGACTAGATTGGGTCCTGGATCTGGAAATGGGGGAGAACCTTTGTCTCCACGACCTGGAATGTTTGGTCAGGGCCCCTGGAATGCTTCCCTTTTAGGAGTACAATGTATTGTGCAGCCCTCAGGGGAGACAGGAAGGAATCAGTTTGGTTACGACCTGACACGTCCTGGATGTGCTTTATGAGAGTACAAACCAGGAAAAAACACGGCACAGCTTGGATTCTGATGCATGATAAATATGTATAATTCATAATAATTAAAGTAAATGCAGGGGAAAATACTTTAGGCACTTGAAAAACCCTCTTCTGAGCAACTCCAGATTGAAAGGATCGGTATTTTGCAGCCCAAGGTGGCTTTCTTCCCACTCACAGCCAGGAGGGCCGTGCAGAGCAGAGGCCCAATCCCCAAAGCTCTAATTGCAGGTTCTGCCGGAGCAGAGCAGAGTGAGGGATCTCCCTCCATGGGGGAGGGAAAGGCAAACCCTGTGCCCGAGGCTTCAGTGGATTCATCCCCACCTAGAACAGCTCTCACTCCCAACAGCACAAAGTATCACCATGCAGAATTCTAATACATTGGAGCCAACCCCCTCTCCTAACGGTGCCAGGCACAGTTTCTGGTGTTAAATAATACATTTGCTCCCACACAGCAGCACAACATCTCAGTGACGTTCAAGCCTTCAGAAAAATCCCAGTGTTTGGGCAATTCCCATCGTATCAAAGAACATTTTTAATTCCAGCTGGAGGAAAGGGGTCACTCTTTGCTGGGAGTTTCCACCATCAAAGCGGGTATAATTTGATTTACGTAAACCACGCAGTGCAGCTCTTCTGAGAGCACAGAGCCCCAAACAGGACACAAAACACTCACCAGAATCCACAAAACCACTCCAGGAGAGTTGGAAGTGAATCACTTGAAGCCATGTACAAAGTGCTTTATCTCCAATCCCACTAGTTTACACACCCTTGTCCTTTGAACACGCTCCTCACACTAACACCCCTCACCCAAAGACTTGTTTGGATGCTCTTAACCTAGAAATTCCCTGCACTGCAAGGGCTGCTCCTGGCTAAAGATGGCACAGAGCATATTTCAAGATCTCAGACTGTGGCTCCTCTTACTGGATGGGAAATGGGAAAAAAATAAACATCAGAGGGACACAAACACCCCAAGGTGAACACAGAGGAACTGGGAATATGATTTACACCATGGAACACTGGATACACTTAAATTAAGAAACACTCCCAGTCCTCACTGGGCAATGTTTAACTACTCTGGTTTGGGCCCTTCAGGAATCTGGCAGGGTTTTTACACTGCACCTGGAATTCTGTATCTGTCCCACATGTAACTGGGGAGCCACGGGCAGGAGGCAGCGCTCAAACAGCACTGGCAGTTCCAGGATTGCACTGCAGGTCTTCAGAGAGTCCAGGGCTGTTCTTACTAGCCATGGATCCTGCTTTGTTTTGGGGCAGGCTATTAAATCCCAAGGACAACTCAAACTGGCAGGATTTTCCCATTTCTAAAGGAAACTTGCACTGAACGCATGATTCTTGCTCCTGGGGTAAGGGACACCGAGCTCCTGCTGGAGCAAACTGCAATCCAGGACTAATATCTGGAGGACTCTGAAACTACTGCACGGGGAAAGAACTGGCACACATGGAAAAATAAAGGCTACATCAGTCCGTTGGAAAGGGCAGTTCCTACTAGAAAAGAAATCAGTCAAACAGCTGAAAATCCAAGCTGATGACGCTGGACTTGTCTTTCCAAACTGGCACTGCATTTGGATCAAGGAGCTTTTGCAGCCAGCAGATGTTCCCTGGAATTCCCAGAACAGCTGCCTCCAGCATCTTGGATGCAAAAACATCCCTGGTGATTTATTCCTTCCATCTGACAATAATTTCTGAGGAAAGCAGAAATATTGGCCTTTCTGTAAGAGGTTCAGAAAGAAAGATTAGGGAGATCACTTGCTGCAAGTCCAGTCTCCAATCACTGGTGTGATTGATGCTGAAGGGGTTCCTGCATCCCACAGAAAACACGGAAATGGCAGTTTCAGGGATCACAAAGGCTGATTTCAAGGATCATATCTGGCTCTTAATCACTGCCTTGTTTTGGGCTGCAAGTAAAGGGTTTTAGTAGAACCCCCTGGGCACAAAGGAACTGCCCACAACTAACACAAGGACAGCACCAGGATGGTTTAGACTTTTCCAAGCTGGAAAAGACTGTTAGTGAAGGTGATTAGTTTGGATTCAAAACAAGATATAAAGTACCAATGAGGAGAATAACCCAGAATTAATCTGCGAGAAAGAGCCTAGAGATGGTTAAACTTCAGCTGCCAGATCCAGTTAAAACCTCCCTGAACACAGGAATATTCCTGGATCAGGTGCCAATGGCTCTGGAATTGCTGAGGTGGGTGTTCATGAGCCTCATTTCCCACTGGGGGAAGCAAGTGAAGTCCTCAAACCTGGGGTTGAGGGGGGGTAGCAGCGGAGATTCCTTTTGGGAAATGCTGGGCTTGACTGCCAGCAAAGTCAGGAGTGTGGAAGCAGAGCCTTCCATCTCCTGAGTGAGGAAAGGGCAACAGCAGGTTCTGATCCAGTACAAACTCAAGGACTTTCACCTCAGAGTCCCACAAAGTCACTGCTCAGACCTGCACAAGAAGTTCTTTTCTGGGGAAAAAAAAATATGTCTCTATTGTCATCTCCAGAGTCACAAATAACGTCCCTTTTATTTCCCAGGATATAATTGATGCCTGGGATTTATTGAGCACGTAAAGGCCACAATTATAATGACTTCACTAAAACTCATGAAATATTGGGGAAATGAAGAACTGCAGAGTCCTCTGGCACATTTGACTGTATTTGCAAGTAAAATCAGCGGAAGGTGTTATATAATTGGATGAATAATCAAAAAATGCTCATTAAAGCACCAGAGGATGCTGAGATAGCAAAACGCTCCGACCTTCAGTGTTTTGCACTGTCCATTTGGACTGTTCTCGTCTCCTGCCAAACAGAATAAATTCAGCTTTGGGAAATTTTTTCCATCAACCCCCCCACTTCCAGCTATTTCCACCAGTCACTAAAGTGTTCTTTTATATTTCTTTAAGGTCCTTTTGAGCTCCTCATTTCACTGCTAGAATAGGTCATCAAAATAAAAATCAAAGTATTTTCATAAGGCAACAGAAAAAGGTTAGTAATCAATAGTTAGATAGGGGGCAATTAATCTTAAAAGACTGTTGTTACAAATTTTCTTTTTCCCAAAATATGAGAGTAACACACACAGTTGATCCAGAAACTGAGTTTCTGTGGCCAAAGTCAAATGCATTTCTAACGCTTGATTAGACGACATCCTAAATAAGTACAAGTAACATTTATTATTCTGTTGGTCACAACTTCAATCAGCAGGCATCAAACATCATTAGCTGGGATAGCTCTGGGATTTAGAGTTTTATTTTTTTTTTAATGGAATAACACCATGAGGTATATATTTGGAATTATGTATCAGCTTTTCCTCCAGGGAAGAAAAAAAACCCACCAGATATTCACAGGAAGAAAAATGACAAAAAAGCTCTACAATAATTCTCAACAGGAAAAAACTGAACCACAGGTCTTGAGCAAGCAAAAAGCACCAGGAGTATATTTTAAGCCTGACCTTTGGGGGTCTTCTGTAGTTTATTTTTTAAAACAGAAGTAGCCCAGATTTGTGGTTTCTGTAGCATAGCAGGGGGTTCAAATGCTCATGAAGAAAATTACTATGGTAAGAGATTATTTTTAAATAAAGAAACCCTAATTTATTATTAGGAAAAAAACCCATTTTATGGGTTAAATACTAAAGTTTAAAACTCAAATGTTACCATGCACCTACAATTTTCCTTTTGTAGCATATTATTTTTGACGGCTCTTATTCCACAACCACATCAGCACGGGTTTCTGCAGTAAAGCTTTTTTAGCTGCTCTGACATGGATCCCCACAACCCATTAAACACATGTTCTGTTCATTCCAACAGCCTCACAAAACACTGTTATTGATTTTCACAGCGAAATGATTTTCAAATTAAAAATGAATGCCAAGAGCAGGTGGTAACGGACCATTTCAGAGGCAAGACGGGGAAGAGAACACTAACAAGCTCCTGCATATATTTACTGGCTATTTACAAACAGCACGTGATAAATGTCTAAGGAACGTTTCATTTGGCAACAATGGCATTGACACAACCCAAACCTTCCTCTGAAGGCCCATCCAGCACCGGCACACCCAGCTTTGCTCTTGAAGTGCCACTGCCGAGCAGTTTCACAAAGCAGAGTTTACAAGCAATATGTGGATGCAAAGGGTTCAGCTTTATTTTCTATGGAAAGACAAGCCACTTTTAATTCTGTTTATTGTTACCACGCAAGAAAAAACCTGTAAAAGAGGCCTAGGGACAGCAAAGTTTTGAGCCACAGTTCTTCCAGCACTCGCAAAGTGAGGCAAGAGAGGCCTTTCCACCCAAACTGGAGCTGCCTCCCAGTGCAGACACAGCTCTTCCCCTCAGTCCACCATCATTAATATTTGGGAAAAAAAACACTGAAAAACCACAAACAAAGTGCTCCCTTACATATTAAAGGGACACACTTCTCAGGGGTACTCCAGGACAAAACAAGTTTTCCACACAAGTTGTTCCTAATTTAAATATTTTTACAGATCAAACCACTAAAAGCCCGATAGCAAAAAAACCCACAAGAAACCAACAACATCAGAAAACTCCACAGAAACCCAGCACACTGAAACACACAGAAAATTCAATTAAACCTCATATCCAAAGACACAGAATGTTAAACTAAACCTCAGAAAGCAGAGACATACTGAAGCCAAAACAAATGCCTCAAAATGTCTCATGTCTGAGCTCCCTTTTCCCGCCCTCTCCCCAGACCAGGCCCCTCATGAGGGCAGGCTCAGCCACAGGCTCTTACCTCCCCAGGAGAACATCCTGAAGCCATGAGGGATCCAAACCACAAATGTCCAGGAAGCAGAGCAGAGAACAGCCCCGTGTGGCTGCTGGCAGGGGAATGGAGCCGGGGAAGGGGGGGAGGAGGCCCAGCTGCAGGTGCTGCACCCTCAGCAGTGCCCTCACACCACAGCTGAGGGGGGTCACTGCGTTAGGAACGGCCCTCACAAAACCAAAAGGTTTGGTTCACCTGCTCTTGAACTGTGGTTTTATAAAATCTTTCTACCAACTCCATAAATTGTGTTTAATCCAGAGCATGTGGATAACCATGTGAGGATAATATGTCCCATCCTTCCTTGGAAAATTCCAGTTTCTGAACATGGCCCAATCCCTGCACAGCCATCTACTCTCCCTAAATCGGGGGAGGTTTTTTTTTCAGTCCTTCAGGCCTGAAAGCCCTAGTCTCCGAAGAAATAAAGGTGTTTTCACTGAGCCACATCAGATTGGTTTTCTCTTCCCGCAATATTGTGTTTGCTGAATTCACAGTGATTTAGGAGAACACCCACATGAATATATTGTTTAGTGAAAGCAAAAATGGTGCAGGGCTCTGGAAACATGGTCATTATTGTAGTATTTTTTTATTCTGTCTTGGGGAGTAAAGTCCATTAAGTGCCTCACCCATAAAGGGGGATGGTTTTGGGAAGAGGGGAAACTTGCATGGAATACATTTGTTGCCACAGAACACATGGAAAATGAAAAATAAAAGCCAAATGAGAAAAAAAAAATCATTTTTGTGGGCTGTAGTTTACTATGAATAGATCTTTTCAGCCCTAAGCAGTGCTAAGAAACTCAATGCTTCTCTAAGCCAGGTTTCAGCTAAAAAAAAGGTGTTCCTTTATTCCTCCTTCTCCCTCAAGCTCTGACTCCTTTCTGTTCATTCTGCCTCTTTATTCCTACACTGAGGAAAGTAAAAAAAGAGGAATGGAGCTGGGCAGGTTTGACACTTGGGCTCAGTTCTTACCTTTGCAGAGTTTCTTTCTCTGAATGACATCTGAAAACGGAGAAAACAAATTGGAAATCTTAACAATAATAACCTTTGTGGTTTTACCTGGCATATTGAAAAAGGCAGGAAAACAGTAACATCCTCACTGACAGCGCTTTCCCATTCAGGTGGGATTCAGGTGAATTTAGTGAATTCAGGTGGAAAAGAAATCCTTACACTAAATAAAGCTCATGTAATGTACTCTGAAGTAATTTTCCTGTATTTAAACCAGATTTCCTTCTTGTGTCATGATGTCAAACATGGATGTGACTTGGATCACATCAGAGAGCTGGAGGCAGTTTCAGGGCTTGCTCTGCCAAACTGGACGTACCTGGAATCAGAGATTCCTGATGGTACAACCTGAGAAAAGCCCTTTCCTTGGTGGCTGGAAAATCCACTCAGCAAATTCATATAACAATAATAAATAAATAAATAATAACAATAAACAAGGACAGAACAAAAATAAGTTAGTCCCTCCCTAAAACACTGGGATCACTTTCTGCTGCAACTGATCAAGACTGAGCTGGAAAATGTCACTCCTGTTTCCATCATAATTGATTGCTTGGGATGCTTCACTTCTTCAAACATCTGTCTGCACACTGTGTACAACTTCTGTAACCTATTAATCACTGTGTTGTTTCTTGTTAACAAAGAGGCCAATTTTTGTCAATGCACTACTAATCAATATGTTACAGAATTTGACTGCAGCTGCAACAATCCCAAACATCTATTAATTCCATCAGAAGAAAGGCTGAGTATAAAAGCTGGAAACTGCACCCCAACCTAAGAGATTCCATCCAGTTTAATTTTGTATGCATGGGCTCTATCACAGAACTAAGGATTTATGCAGTGGCTACTTGCTTGGAATGAATTACCAACAAAAGCTCAATGCTGTTCAGAAAGTCAATGAAATTCAGAGCCATGAAACTGCAACCCTGCTCCTAAAGACTCCAAGTATTGCTTTTGTATCTCTGGCTTTATTGACAGGAACTCTGAGCTACTCGAAGACAAAACCAGCATTTCAAACACTTTCTAGGACAACCCCAGAGGTCTCAGACAGGGGTCTGAGCACATCTGGTGAAAGCCCCAACCTGTGGAGCTGCAAAGCATCACCTTTTCAAATCAAGGTGATTTTTCTCCATCCTTAGAGGCTGCAAAGAGTGCCTCCCATCCTTCAGGGGATTCTCCCAGGGAATACATTCTTGTGGGATCACAGGCTTTACATGGCTCCTTGAACTTACAGTCACAAAAATCACCCTAAAACAGGCTGCTCTTTATGTCACCAGAACTACTGGGTCATTCTAATGCCAGGATGAAAGCGATCCGTGCTGGGATTTGGGATTCATTCGGAATGCTCTGCCTACCTGCTGGATTAACAACCTTAACACTGTTAACATGGGGAAATATCAGGTGGGAGGAGAGGGACTGCAGTCAGCTGCTGCCCATGGAGATGTTTCTGGTTTAGAAACATAAGGTGACCTCAGAATTTAAAATTTTAAATTCCCAGCTGTTATTTACCCTCCCTTCAATGCTTGCTCTGCCTCCCTCCTCTTCCTTGCTTAGGCATTGACCATGAATGGACTGTTTTTCCCTGGGAAAAAAGAGCATGTAATATAGTTTGGCTCTCAACTCCACTGGATTTCCCTGAAAAATCATTCCATGGAGCCAATTTCCTGGATATGACTTTTTCACTGCAGTGTTTTCAACTCTACAGCCTTCAATATGCCTGATTTGTTTTTCCTCCATACAGGGATCTTTGTGTTTCCAGGGAAAAGTGGCAACACCCACCGAGGCCCCGCAGAAAGGTCGGTGTCCATGGGACCATTTCACTGGAGACACTCAGGGAGGTTTTGGGGAGCAGTGTTATAAACCTGAGTTCAGGTGATTGTGCAGAGCACAGGGAAGGGGTGAAAGGACTCCTCACAACTCTGATTTCAGTGCTAACCGTACCACCACTTAACCAACCTGTGTTTGGAATGATAAAAGCCACGGATTGGAGGCTGGGAGAGGGAACAGGAAGGAATAGATTAATAGATCTCCATGTTGAGCATAATTGATTTGGGGCATGTACTCCACAAACCCTTCACCAATGATTTATCTTCATTTGGTGGGCAGAACAGCGAGTTCAGGCGGGTCCTCAGAGAGCCATCCATCAGCTGCCTCATCAGCAGAAAGAAGTGGTGCCTCCTCTTGCTATTTTATCTTTCCTTTTGCTTCCATACGTGACTTAAACAAAACAGGGGATCATTTTTCTTTGAAAAATAAATAAATCAGTGCTGGTTTGAAAGGGAGACCCAGCACATCACACAGTGAGCTGTTACTGAGCCAGCTCCAAAGCTGATCCTGCATCTCCCACCTGCTGAATTCCAGCTCTGCTCATCCCCTCAGACAAGGGAGAGGTAATGCCTTATTTAAACTGCTGGGGATAAAGCTTAAACAGTTTGTTCTGCTGAGGCTCTTTTGTGCAAGGAACATTTTCTTTGAGGATTTAACAGGGGCTTTAACAGGGCTCATCACTCAGGTAATGAGCAAAATGGGAGAGACAGCAACTGATAAAAGCAGAGTGTCCAAATACCTCCAGCAACTTCCTCCTGCCTCCAAGTAAAACGCCATGGGAAGGGAGCCCTGGGCTAGGATATCTTCATTTTCCTCCAGGAAAAACTGCTGAGAAGAGGCTTTAACCCTGGTGCTGCAGCCATCCAAATGCAAGCCCTGCTGACCCCCCCAGCACACACATCCCATTGCCATCGGCTGCACCTGCTTTGGGCCTTTCCAGCACTTTGCTTCTGGCTTCCCACTGATTCTCTCAGGCACAGGGAAGTTTGGAGAACCTCTGGTTCTCTCAGCAAGGGGTTGTAACAGGGTTAGGAGAAGGTGGGGAGAAGGGATGTGTGCAACACATCAAAGAGAAAGAACTAGAAGGGATTCCTCAGGAAGCTGCAGCCAGGCTCAAATTATCTCCACTAAATCAGGACAAAGGAGGATGGAATAAACACATAATAGGCACCAAATCTGAAAAAAAAAAAAAAAAAAAAAAAAAAAAAAAAAAAAAAAAAAAAAAAAAAAAAAAAAAAAGCCATACTGTGTCCCAATCACCCCTTTTTGAATGATCTATTTGTGAATTCTGAGGAAGAGTGATACAATCCTCTGAAATGCCATTTAAGAACTGCATGGGTAGCAGTATTTGCTTTCAGGTGTGTGAGCTCACTGCAATGGGCATCTCATTTATCATACTCAAATATCGTATTTTTTGGGGTGACATTTAAATTACACTGAAGTCCACCAGGGCAGACAGCACATGGCAATTTTGGGAACGTTTCCTCAACTGCTTACCTTGCTTTTCATAATTTTTGGCTGATGAGGTGGGTGCAGATGATACACGTGATCAACTCACAGTTTGGACATCTGCAGTTCTGTACCTTCTTCCTGATGGTAATTCCTGGACAGTTGGGAAAGCTGAGGTAGGAAGAGGTTGCTAAACACCCAAACCCAAACAATCCCTAACTGGAATTCCCTGAAAATCAATTTACCTCCTCTTGCCCCACCAAGAGTTTGCATTCAAAGCAAAACAGGGCGGGAAACAAGAAATCATTTCAATTTCTTTTTTTCAAGATGATTTCAGGAACCCTGAAACTGTGAATTCTGAAGTCCCACTGCCAGTCTGTATTTAATCTACAAAACTGGAATAACATGATTAGTTAAAATGAAATACAGCCCCTGATTCATCTTTGCAAAAGACTTGGAAAAGCTGATGGGGAGAAAGGTAATTTTCCATTTATAAAGAAGCTCCCAGCACAAGGAAGTTTTGGGGTTTTTTTTTCCCTATAAAAAAATTACCTAAACTGAAAAGAAATATTCCTCAGCAATGGGAAACCTGATCCTGTATGGAAGTATAGGAATGAAATCATATATTTTCACTTTAGGAGCTGATTTGCAAACCAGAAATGCTCCTGCTTGTGATCATACACGGAGTTTGGGGATCCCTGACTTCAATGACCAAGTGTTTTGCCCCCATGGGGGATAACTGCATTCAACCTTTCATCTGCAATTTCGTACAGACCAATACATTTCAAATTGACAGTTCCCAAAGGCCAAACTCCCCCTGCCAAAACCTGCAAACAATTAAACTGTAAAACAAGACCAACCAGCTATTTCTCCATGAGCTGATCACCGGCCCTGCGCTGAGCCCACGGCACACAGAGCCCTGTTAGTGCTTCACAAAGAAGTAAAATAGCAGGTTTATTCACTATACAAAATCTCCTATGAAAAATTTAATGACTATTTAAAATCTGCCAGTGCATTTTTTCATGTCCTCCATCATGGACCAGCACAATCCCCTCAGCGTTCAGTGTGATTTATCCCTGCTGAAACCAGGAACAGATAATGGAAGAGGCCCCCCCCCGCATTATTAATTAATGGGTGTTAATTGGGAGTTGCACATGGGAACAAGACAAGCAGCAGTGGGACAGAGCAGGGCTGAGAACCCCACGGTGACCCAAAAAATGGACGATGCAGCTCCACTTGGGTGACCTTCCCTGTCACAGAAGACACATCCTGGTGAGAAACACCAATGCTGGGATAAGTCACAGACACTAAAATACACTAAAATGGAAAAAAATAAAGCAAGAAGTGAATATTTTCTGAGCTCAAGTGTGCCCATTAATTGAAATAAATGAAACATCCCAGCCCAGGAAAGGAATGGGGTCTGCAGTGAGTAACAAGGATTCCCGTTTTGAAGGATGGCTGGGTGGCTTCCCACAGCTCCAGCTCCCTCTGGATAATCATCTCCCAGCAGGGAGAACGAGAACATGTCAAAGCTTTGTCATCCTTCTTCTTCCCCCCCTGTCATTGCTGTTTTCTCTGTCCAGAACTGGCAGATGCAGAGCTCAGCTGGGCCTTTTGGGGTTCCCCCCAACACTGGGGGAAGGGGGGATAAAGCCCCACGCAAGGATTTTGCTTTGCACACTTGGGCTTGCAGGAATAAAAATAGAACAGTTTAATGCAGTTCTGGAACATCACAGAAGTGCCAGGATATCAAGTATTTGGAGAACTTTGAGCTGAGTTCAACAAACCCTTCTCAAAGAAGACTTTCTCATGTGAGAAAAGAGAAGAAAGAAACAAAGAAAGGGAAGAAAAGAAAAAAGGCAAATACTTGTAAATTAAAACCAAAAAAACAACTTCATCTGATGGGATTAAATTTCTGGCCAGGTGTGTGTGCAGTTTCCCCTGCCAAACCTTCACGTAGGAATTCTTATTTCCTGTGAAAATAAACTGTGGACTCTGTGCTCCTCCTTCCTGGAGATTGCAGCCAGCAGATACCCACCTGCAGGGATTTCCTGGGACTTCCTACCTTGATTGTTTGGATAAGGCAGCATCCCCCTGGAGAGAATCCAGAGTCATGTCCCATTCCAGCACAATTCACCCACATCCTTATCCCTCCAAACACCAACACCTGGTAGGGCTAATATGGAACCACACAGCCAACCTTGGCTGTAAATAAATAATCTGTAAATACCATTGTTCTCCACAAACTCTCCCCACGTCCCAACAAAGAGTGGTCTTTCCACGTTACATCCAGTGATTTGCTCTCAAGGATTTGGGAGCAGTTGATTTCCACTGGGCCAGAGAGCAGCTCATCAGCCCAAGGCTCGGCAGTGGCAACTTGTCAGTTTTAACAAACATTTTCCCATTACCTGCCCAAGTTATTTAGGTTTCCTTCAAGGTTCGTATGTGCCAATTTATTTAAATTATTTTCCAATAGACCCTGGAAATCAGGGAGAACAGAAACAAATGGATAAAGCACGGAGAGCAAGGCTATGCTGCTCCAGATTATCTGTCTCCTCGGTTCATCTCCACATGAGCACAGAAACAATTCGAGTCAAATGTAAAGAAACTGCAAAACCATCAGCTTAGGCATAACAAACGACTGTGTTACTGAGGGACACGTGCAGCTCGCAGAGAAATCCGAATTTTTGTCACAGATCTTACACAAGGATGGGATCGTTACGCCTTACAACAACCCCCCATTCATCTTCCCCGAGTTTGCAGGGAAAAGCCCAGCACAGACAGCTGAGGACACTCCACATGGAAATGTGCAGATGTTCTCTCAGAGCCACGACACTCAGCACGTGAACAGTCCTGTGGATTCTGGACCTTCAGTGCAGCAATCACAGCATCTCCATGACAACAACTCCAACCCCCTGCACTGCACATTCAGGAGGCTCCAAAGGGTAGAACCGTCCCACTGATTCCCAGCAATTATTTCTGGAGCGAGAAATTCCTTGTTGTGATGTTTTACTAAGAATATGGATGGGGGGTGGCACTGAAACACGTAAAAATATCTATAATTTGGGATATCTGAGTACAAAAAGCAAAGCAGGAGTTCATGGTGATGTCGGTGGTTTCCCTTTCCTCCCTCTTCGGGATCACAGGCTCTTCCTGGCCCTCTGGATGAGCCAGGAAATCCCTTGGAGCACAAACAACTGGGCCTCAGCAGAATTCATTCTCTGCAAGGCTCTCACTGCATTTCAGCTGGTTTTAAATGAGAAAATAACAATAACACCACCAGCAAAGTCCGATCTTCTGGTGCTCAGGGTTGTTCCCTTCCAGTTTCTAAAATGCTCCCATCTGCAGGAGCACAACCCAAATGTTCTCCTGCCCCTCTCCTATGGAAGAGCACCAGGAACTGAGTGCTTTGGCCCCAGACTTGCAGCTCCAGGGAGCCCAAACTGCAGTTCAAGCTGCACCACGGACCAAAAATAGAATCAGAGAAAAGAAATGCCCTCACCTTCCACTCTGTGCCTGCTGGGCTGATCAGCAGCCATTTCCTTGCCAAGGCTGCCCACAGGAGAAGGATGCAGGAAGTGCAGCATTCCTAGCACTGCTGGCCGGGGTTTTGCGTGTCCAGCACTGTGGGACCGGCTCTGAAACAGCACCAAACCAGGTGTGTTAACCTGCTCAGTATGAATGGGAGAAGAATTTTAAAATTAATTAACAATTTACTGAAAAATCAAATTGAAGATTAATTTTAAAATACCCTCAACTACTCGATACTCACCTCCCTCATAAATTAGGAGCCTGGAGGCTCAGAAATCCCCAGTGTTCCTTCTGTGGCAGGCAGTGACCAGCCCTGGGACACCTCCCAGTCCCTCTGCCAGGGCAGCAGTTACAGGCACTGACAAAAGACAAGGGACAAGTCCTTTCAATGAGTCATCCCACCAAAGCCTATTCTCTTTTTTTTTCCTACTTTTTCTGGCCTAGGAAGGGATTGAAAGCAGCCTCCCCTGTTTCCATGGCAGCCAGAGCGGCAGCCGACGGCCTTGTTATCACAAGAACTCTCCCAGATTCCCACAGATTGCTGGGAATTGCTAGTTTGTGGCTTTGTAAAGTTTTTTTTTTCCCCTGTGTTCAGGTGACCCTCCATTCCTGGAACCGCCAAAATAGCCCAGAAGTCTATGGTGGAGCTAAACCCTTCCTAGTGGGGATAGTTTTTAAACAAGAAATAAACCAGAATATGAATCCCTCAGCGAGAGAGAATAAAAAAAAAACTTTAAAAAACACCTTATTTTTTTTCTTAGTTATCACAGGCTTGGCAAGTTTGTCTGGTGGATCCTACCTGAGCAGCATCTGCTCACACCCCACTGAGGAGCAAGCTGGAGACAGAGCTCCTTCCCCTGGAGCTGTGCTCCCGAAAAGCTGCTGTGCTGCCCTGGAGTTCGGAGCAGATTAATGAAGGTGGGCATTTCCCACTCAGACACTTCTCATCACTCTGAGATTCATCTCCTCATGAATATGGAGCAGTGTCTTTCTTTTCCTTCTTTTCAGGATCTCCCAGACTCGGTGATTTTCAGATTCCTTTGGTTTCTAAGGTATTATTGATTCTGGGGCTTCCACTTTGATTTTCTGTACAATCACAAGTGATTGAACATTGAGCAGCGTTTCAGAAATGGAAAGAATCGTCCTTTTATGGTTTCAAAGGTAACAGAACAAACCCTGTACATTGTGCCTTGTGTTTTGTTAATTATCCTGATTTTTTTCCAGTGCCTGCTGACCCAAACTCACCAAGCAACTGCTCTTCCCCCGAAGAATCTGTGAGTCAGTTGATGGATAATAAAAAATCACAGGTCCTGTAGAGCTTCAGAACTACACATTGCTAAGAATGGGGCTTTTGGTACAGTGTGAAACACAAAACTGAAAAGCCTTTTCCCCACATTTAGATATTAATGTTTCTAGATGTAAAAATGTTGTTAAAAGTGACTGTTCTACAGATAAATACATCGAAAAACACACAGAAATAAAATCACCTGAGCTTAACCGAACTTCACCTCAAAGGAAATGGTCTTTCCTTAGGGAGACAGGGGAAGGAAAATGTGGATAGGGAATAAAGTGAGAGCACTGCTCTTTAGCAACAGTAACTTCATCACTCCAGCCACTGACAGATCATTTTACTACGAGAAATAACAGACAGCAAAACTAGAGAAGATTTTTGTGGTGTTTTGGGAGATGCTGCAGTGAAACATCTGAATTATCACTGAGAGGTTAAAAAAGCACTTTGGCATCCCAGGCTCTACCAGATGGTTTGTATCCTCATTTCTTGAGGAGCTGCAGAGGCACGGGGAGGATATTCCAAGAAAATACAGCCCCAGCAAAGCTCCACTTCATCCACAGAGGCCTCAGCGACAGGACTGAAAGGACTCCAGTTTAGCACATCATTATAAATCACTTTAGAGCCCTAACACCCTCAGGTTGAGACATGAAAAGGACAGTAAAGCTGCTTAGGAGCTGCTCTCCCCAGCTAAGAAGCACCATGGAACTCACCAAACTGACTCCAGCTCCTGGGAATGGCCTGGAATACTGAGGAACTAAAGTGGTTGAGGGTCCATTAATTTTGGTGTGTGTGTACATATTTATATATATTTATATATACACATTGAATCTTTCCAAATGCACCTCTGTAGCAAAGTGAATTAAATACCACTGAGGGAATATTAAGCAACTCCAGAAGAAACTCTCACCCTCCTGAATTTCCTTCTCAGGAAGGTAAATTATGAGGAGTTTGCTCTCAGGGAGGAAACCACTTCAATCTTGCCCAAGAGAACAGCACTAAGCTGTGCCAACAGCCCCACTTTGTGCATGAGGGGGGATCAGAGGGCTGTGGGAGGGTGGGATGGGGCTCCTCTCCCAAGCCAGGGGGTGACACTGGAAAGCTGCTGTGGTTGTGATGCTCTGCAATCACCACACACGCTCCTCTCCTCCCTGCTCACCCCTGGCAGGGCAAAGCAATTCCTGCACTCCAGCACAAACCACAATAAACGACTGAGAGAATGAATTCTTTGTGGCTGATGTGTTCTGCTTCTCCCCACTGCACAGTTTTATCCAATAGTGCTGCTCCACACAACTGATGGGATTTATCGGCCTCTCCTGCAGCTCATGTTTTTATTTGGAAATTGTTATCTTATTGATTAGATTTTTCATAGACTTCACATTAAGTTGCTTCTATCTCCTCCAAAACACTTCCCACACTTCATTTTGTCCACAGTGCGGCTCTACTTATCAAATCTTATAGCACATAATTTTATATAATTACAGTATACAACATAAAGTGAATGCAAGGTTCGGGGTCAATTTGAAAGATTAAAAGTAAGATTTCAATTCCCCTGGATGAAAGTGACTCCTGAAAAAGTTAATTATTCCTCTTTAGCTCGGATTTACCCCTTCAAGCTTTCTGCTCACCCGAGATCTGAAAGGATTTCACTTTTCACTCCCGGCCACAGAACGGCCCAGCAGAATATTAAAAGCTGAAATAACGTGTGAGACCTGAAGAGTTATTGCTGCTATTTACCAAGTACCAGGAGCAGGTCCTGCTTTCCATTATTTCTGAAGTTACTCCACTGAGTGTGATCCCCTCTTGCCCTGCATAATTTGTACATCTAAATGTGCCCAGCGTGGCTTCAAAGCACTCCCGGCCCGCTCTGGGCACATTTCTGCTCGATGGGATGCTGATGAACAGCCCCCAGAGAGACACTTGTTCCTCAAAAAGATGCTTTAGGCTAACAGGAAATATTATCAATAAACCTTCTGTGCTGTTGAGGAGGGGAAAAGAAGCTGTATTTCTAACCTGCCCTGTCAAGGCAGCTGGTTACAGGTTTTATTGGGTTTAATGGGACATGTTTGGCTTCTGTTGAAAATGGAGTGGAAATGGGACACGGGTTTCACAGAATAGATTATGAACATCTCTTACTCAGACATTATTATCTCTTAAAATACGATTTCTAGCCCTGGAAAACCGCAGGAGCTCACAGTCTGTGGCTCAAAGAGGTTACACACAGCTGCAGTGTGCAGGAGAAGGAGGATGAGGAGGAAAAGGAGCAGGGATTCAGGGACCTGCTGCCCCCAGGCCTTTGGCTCCCAGGTGGTGTAAGGACAAGGATGGATCCCAAGAGCCATTCCCTGGGAGGGAAGTGCCGGAGCAGGGTGACCATCAGCAGGGTGACCATCCCCCTGCTGTGGGGGTCAGGAGGGGAAGAAGGGTCTGTGATGGCCGAGGGTCACCCACAGGAGTCTGGAGGGTGCCAGCAATGGGAATTGTCTGCAGGGGGCTCTGAGGAGAGTATGGGATGCCCACAGCTGGTTCCAGTAGGTTCCATCCACCTCCAAGGGCCCTGAGAGCCTTCTGGATGCTGGAGCTGTGGGACTCCTGCAGCCCATCCTGTCATGTCCTTACTAGTGGAGTGAACTCAAAGGCAGGAGGAAGATCCCACATTCCCACACAGGAGGGAGGGGAGAGCTCTGTGGGATGTGCTGGGAGAGTATCTGCTGCTCCTGCCCGCAGTCAAATCACACTGGGTTGAACTGGGGTTGTCGAGGGTTCTTACAAGAGAGCTTTGAGTGAGGAGGTTTGTGGCAGAGTGACCTTTGGAGCAGCCCAGGGGCTGATTTGCTCACCGGCCCATCAAAGACTCCCCACTGTCACTGCCTCTCCCACATCTTTCCCCCAGGGCTCTGCAGCTTTACTGCCGCTGAGTCTGGCAGCACTCGTGGCTCTCCAGGAGTCATTTGGGGTGACTGGATCCAGAATCCCTTCTCTTCCCTGCTCCTGCCCCCCCAGCAGCCCCAGAGCCTCCCCCTGGAGCAGAGGCAGAGCCACAAAGCCTCCTGGCAGAAGTGCTCCCATCAGTCCCCTCCAAGCCCCCAAACATTCCCACCAGGAGGGAATGTTTTCCTGTTGTCTGGCTCAATAAACAAGCTGCAGCAGCACAGGCTGTTCTAATGCAGTGGTGCTGCATTAACAAGCAGGAACTGATGGTTTTGGTCAGCCCTACAGGAAGCTGCATTCCCAGATTGCCTGTTCCTCCCTCACCCACAGAGACACCTCCTGCCAGGGAAATGTAGTCACAGAGCTCCAGACACCTGGGTGCTGACTAGTGGAGATTGTTTTCCTAGAAATAAGACCAGAGATTCCACAAAATCCCACCATGGCATGGGACAGCAGTGACAGAGCACTGAAATCATAAACACTACAGGTGGGAGGAGTGTGTTCAACAGAGTGTTCAATGGGTTCATTTGGCCCCTTTACTTTTTCATGAGCTGATTTGAACAAATCCCACTTATTTGATCCCTAATTCATGCAAAGACAGTTCTATCTACAGAGCACTTGCAAATGATGCACTGCTACTGCTGTCTCACAGGGTGAAGGATCCCACAAATGAGGTGTTCTCAACTGCATTTCCTCATCAGAGACTCACTGAAAACACAGGGCATGGGAAGTGTCACAGCACTGGTGACAGGAGCAGGGAGAATCCTCATCTCAGGCCAGTTTGACCTGCATATTCCCAATTTTCTATCAGGACAACAGCAGAGCTGGACAGTGACACTGCCCTGCTCTACGATGGGGGTGGTTTCAGACTGGAAGAAGATGGTTTTAGGCTGAAGACCTTGTTGGAAGTGGGGGGCACTGGCACCTCAGAGCACGTGAAGGTTGTGACCACAGACTAAATTCTGCTCCATCCAAATAATAAACAGTGGGGGTGTTTACACCACTCATGACGCTGAACAGGAGACATTTCCCTCTTGTAGGACATATAAACTTTAGAAAGTGCAATTTCACCATAAGAAGGATTTTTAAACTATCCCAGATTCAGGTAAGAGCAGCACCTTTCCTAAAGCACTTACTCTGCAAAGACAAAAGAATTTGTTTTGAGGAGTGGAAACGTCTGCTCCAAGTTCTGATCGAACCTGGAGGCACTCTGGGATCTCCAGGAAAAGCCAGAAGAGGACAGGGATACGTCAAAGGAAAGCTCTGATTTTATCATCATCCAAATTCCAATAAAAGCAGCAATTCCCTGGAATATTTCAAAGGTGTAACAGTGCCCCAGAGCAAGCCCTTTAAAATGCTGAGTGCATTTGCACGCCCTTAATTATTCAGCATTTCTGAGCTGGGAACAGCTGTGGACTGGAGGATTAGGCTGAGCTTTGCTAAGAACCCACTGCAGCATCCCAGGAAACACCGAAAGTCATTCTATAAATAGCAAAGGTTTCTGTTACAAAATGCCTTACATCTATTAAATCAAGATCCATAATTAAAGTAATCGGTTCAGAGGGATGTGCAACAAAGAAAAAGTCATTAATAATCTCTGGGAAGAGAATCTGATTGAGTCAAAAGTGTTTTGCAATTGAAGAACAGTTCTATTCTCACTGGTTTGAAATAAATTACTGTAGTGAAAATGATATGGAAAACACCCAATATTATTGGTAATATACCCTGTCCTGGGTCTTTTAAGGCTTTACTGAGTGTATCACAGTGTTTTCATCATTACAATCAGCCAAATAGCTCATTAAGTGAGTGATGCAATTTAAATTACCAAATTAAAGTGTGTTCCTGCAGATTTGGGATGGCTCCTTCAAGCATCTGAAGAGGCAGTGGAGTGCCAGGACTCGGGGACTGTTTGCTGTTTGCAATCAGCTCCCAGTTCGTGTCACTGCCTCCACTAAAATACTCCTGTCCTCGGATGAAACCCCGTCCCTCCCTGCCCCACGTGTGGTCTGGAGTCACTGCTGTGTCTGCTCTTGTTCTAAGTGGGTTTGTGGCGCTCCAAGGAAGCAGAAGATGGGGAGAGATCAAAAGGGGACAATTTAAACGTGGTACTGAAGTGGCACTTTCAAATACAACATCAAAACATCAAAAATCCATAAAGAAATGAAGTTACTCCACCAACAGAGCAGCACAATTAGTCACAATTAGTGGAGCTATGGATTGTCAGTGATTCAAAATGAGCCTTAGATTAAAAAGAGTGAATTTGACTGAAAATGTTTCCATCAGAAAGATTTGACCTTCTCACCCATTAAATCTCAGCATTAATCGGGAGATGAAAATTGAGTTACAACTGAACAGAGACAATTACATTTCAATTTTGGGTTGACAGTCAGCTCAGGTTCCAGACCTAATCCAGTTATTCTGTGACCTCAGGCACCTCCCGTGAAGTCCTTTCCACCTGTGAACGAAGATGGAACTTCCCTGCCTTTGTGAGGGGCTTGGGAAGCTCGGCTGGGCTGTCATTATTTACGAGCACAGCTCCCCAGGATGGCCGTGTTTGCCACTAAACATTTACTCTCTGTGCACCCAAAGAAATTTTGCTGGCCCATCCCACCAGAGGAGTTAATAACACTCGCCTGTTGCTTGCCTGCTTTTCAAACACAATCCTAAATAAAGCTCTGGATCCTACAAAAATGTACGTACTTGGGTTTCTTCACGGAAATCAATCCCCCCAAATCCACGGGAATGGTCACGTGGCTCAGTGCAGGATTAAGTGCAGCTGCACAATCACAACTTCAGGGAGCACAAAGTATCAAACCAGGCCTTTTTAATCCAGGAAACTCAACACATCCTTCAGCAACCCCACCTCGATGCCTTTCCCTCACCTACCTGGGCTTGTCCCGCTCCCACTGAGATCCCTGAGCCCACGTCCCCCTCACTTCACTGACAGATAACATCAGTTTTCATTCGTTACACATTCTGACCATCCCCTAAGGAGTTGTTTGATTTCACCTCTGGGTTTTTAAAGTGTTCAGCTTCATAAACAAGCAAAGGAATTAAGTGCTGACTGATGGCAGGGTTTGACAGACACAAAGCAGCAGTGGTGACATCAGCGAATATACTGTCAGAGGAAATAAAGAAAAACAAAGGAAAAAAAGCCAGAGAGATTGGAAATGTGTGTGCAGGAAAGAATTAGCTGCCTTTTAGCCTCTACCCTGACATGTTCTTCTGCTGCATGTGACAACAAGGACCGGCCCCCAGACATCAGGCATCCCAGACTGCCGAATTTCCCACATCTCTGCCTCCTGACAGGGTGAGGGAATAGCCCCTCCCCTAAAGAAAGGGACTGTTCTTTCTCATTCCTAAACTTTCTAGGTGGTGTTTGTTCCCAGCTCAGGAGTGCTCAGGAGCCTGAGGGAAGCCAAGCTGTTCCTGAAGGTCAGCAGGAGCAGCTGCATTTCTGCATTGCAGCTGAAACCAAGCTCGTGTTTCAGGTCTCCTGTGCCAGTCCCCAGGGAGATCTCTGCTCACAGAGATGCCAAATTCCAAGCAAAAGCCCAATGGATTTTTTGTTCCTCAGGTACGAAGGCCACAAACTGCCCTTGCACACAGTAAATTGAAACGGTCAGATTTACCAGTGACTCTGCTGGTACCGAAAATAACGTTGAAGCTCTCAAAGAATGTTTGCAAGATTTCCTTTTCTTGCTCTGCTGCGAGCAAAAGGCAACACAGAGCAAGTCAGCAACTGGCTGTTGTATGTCTGGAGGTAAATGCTTTGGGGACTGTTACACCTGTGTGTGTGGCAATACATGAGCAAATACATGGTGTACTTCAGAAATACTCAATTTTCTCACAGCCACGGCAGAAGGTTCTGTATGGCAACTGCTCAGCTTCTGACTTGGCTTATCTGCAATTTATAGCAAGATATTTAACACAATACTCAAAGTTCAGTAACTGGGGACACGTTCCAGCTTTCCTTCAGTCAAATACAGTGATGCAAACTTTGCTTTTTTTTCTGGTGGTGTTTGTTGGTCAGGAAACACCACGAGAAAAGGGAGGGAAAGTGGGCACAGAATGAGGCTGTTTTCTCTTTCACAGGAAAACACATCCCCAAACATTCAGCTCCCATCATCTGGTACTAAAAGCTCATCCATTTCCATCTGTGGCGTCACTGAATCGCAGAAGAACTCCACATTAAATGCCCAGATGACTCATCTGGTCCCACAGAAGAACAGCTAAGCAGGTGCAGTGATAATTCCACGGACTGCTGTGGATGGAGCCCCACTTTAACCTGGTTCCTGAGCATCCCCCACGCGCTCCCAGCTGCCAACAGGCTCCAGATAAAAACCAGAGTTAAGGAAGAGAAGCTGCACAGTTGTGCTTTAAACCCTCCCAGCACTGGTGTTCAGCTTGGAGGCAAATGAAGCTGGAGAGGAAAAGGTAAAGTCAGAATGCACGAGCTGCTTTGTGTTCCACCAGCATTAGGATTGCTGGGAATGCCAGCACGGGGCCACACCTTGAGCTATAAAGACACACTGGATACTTTATCAGCCATGAAGTCAGAATCCCTCAGCTGTGCCAGCCCAAGAAACATGTCCCAAAGTGCACAAAGTTACTCATTTCTCACGTTTTCATCTTGCACCAAATCACTCCAGAAGCAGCAGCAAGCAGGGGTGAATGGAAGGAAACCACATTTCCTGAAGTGATTTTAGGACGAGGGTTCACATTCTCTGCTGTTAAGGAGATGTTGAGGCTGTGGGTGTGATTGCCATGGGGATTTCCAGGATTATTAACAGGGGGAAGGAAGGCAAAGAGCTCATCCAGCCTCAGGAGTTGTTGTATTTCATAGGTCTCTGGCCAAAACCAGAAATGAAACGAAGCAAAGCACGACAGAAACCAAGCCAGGCCCCTCCTCAGCACAGGTGCAGTGTTCTCCCAGCAGAACAAATGCCAGCCTGTTCCCAGCTGCAAATCTTCTCCCAAGAACTGTCTGCTTGCTGTGCTCAAACAGATACCTTTCACTGCCTGTGTGCAACTACTGCTTTTACAGAGAACGAGGGAGAGAAAAGATTCATTCCAGCATCCCTGGCATTCACTTTGGATAAAGCAAACTTCCCCAAATAAACCCAGATACTGTGGGTTTAACTCCCTGCTCCCTTTCCACTTGCTCCCATGTTTCCAGAGGGCCAAGCAGAGCTGCTGTGCTCGGGAATTCCTGGTTTCCATCCCCATCCCAGCTGTCTGCACACTGTGCATGCAGCCACCACCTATGGGAATGCTGAGAAAACCCAGTCTGGATTTGTGGGCACAAGAGGTTTAGACAAGATGAGCAAAACCACCAGCATTTTGCACCCCACAGAACTAAAGGGGTAAAATTTAACAGCTCTGTCCAAGCAGACTTTGCAAAATAATTTCTCTTTGCCAACATATAAACTGAGTTCTTTAGTGTTTGGTTCCGCTGGAAAAGGTTGTCATCCAATCTTCCTAACAGGGCTTTGTGGAATGACTTGTCCCCCAACCCCCCTGTGCTGGTAAACTCTGCTCCCCTGAATGCAAATGGTCATTTTCCATTCAGTGTGACCAGGACTTCACATCTGGCTCGTTTTTCATCCTGAAAGAATCGAGAGCTTTATCAACAAACTTCTGATTTTACTCCTCTCCATCTTTCCAGGGCCAGTTCATTTTATGTCTGTGGAGAACTGATCAAAGGCAGGTCATTAATTGCTTTTTCACAAAGCAATGCAAAGCCCATTAATTTTGAAACGGAGCCAACAATATGAATGTTCCCGTGGTGTGCACGGAAGATTGATCTGCTATCTATTTATCAGTGCAGTTTTATGTACTTTAACTAATGGCTCTGGAGGTCTTCACACTGAGGGGTTTTTTCACGTTTTGGGGGAGAAGTTTTTGCCACTAAATTCAGAGAAAATTAGGCTCATGGAATAAATGTTTATCACACTCAAAGAGAAAAATCAATGAGATAAAAACAACTGCATAATTTAAAGGGTTCCACTAATACAGAAATGTTTTATACAGATAGGGAAATGGATATTGTTTCAGAAAAAAACCCCTGGATTTCTACCATTTCTGGTTGTTTTAAAGACAAGGACTTGGAGCAACCTGGGACCGTGGAAGGTGTCCCAGGATAGAGGGAGGTGTCCCTGCCCAGGGCAGGGGGTGGCACTGGGTGGGCTTGGAGGTCCCTTCCCACCCAAACCAGCCTGGAATTCTGTGATTCCACTGCTGCCTGTTCAACAGGCTTTGGTGGTGGCAGCAACAAATTCAGCCAAAAAACCTCCTCTGATATCTACTGCAGGAAGTTAAATAAAAATATAAAAATATCTTTTATGAATTATGCCTTGGAAAGGTGAGTAACAGCATTTAAAACCAGTCATTCTACTCGACTACAACACAATGGCCCTGCAGACTGAACAATCCTTGCCCACAGAAACTACTAGAAATGGTTTGGTGGGGGGGGATTTCACAGCCCAGATTAATCCACAACACTTGTTTTGGCTTTGCTGCTTCATTTATCACTCCAGTGTGGCCTTTTCCTTGGCTGCACCGAGGCTGGTGCCAAGACAACAGTTGGACTTCTCCGAGTGTCTCTGAAGATCTCTGCCTGTCTTACCATGGGCTATTGCACAACAGCGCTGAGAAGGGTTAATGTTCACTGCCAGGAAAGAGTAATTTAACCAGAATAATTAGCTTAAAAAACACCTTTCAGCAGAGCAGAATCACCTGTGCGTCCTGCTTGTCAGGACTATTCACCTTAGAGGTCGTTTCTTATTAATAAAAGATGGACATAATTGATGCTTAACAGGAATTCTGACAAAGCATCATCTACACAATAACAGGTGAAATGGGGAACAGAATTGTCCTTGGAAGAATTCTACAGAAAGTTTATTGTTCTTCCACCCAGGGGAAGTACAAGGGAAGTTCCTGCTCCCCATTTCTTATGAGGTGTGTTCTGCACACTGGGCTCTGAGTTTCTGCACTTGAGAAAGCAGCAGATGGAGAAGGGAAAAGGTCTGAGGCTTCTGAGGTGAATTTTATGCCAAAGCCATCACTGAAGCAGCTTTTGCCTCCCCATTTTACTGCATTTCCTATAACTTTTCCTATTTATGATTTGCTCAACAGGCAACACAAGAGAAGGGGGAAAAAAAACAACACAAAAATCAAAATTCATTGCCCCATTTCCCAAAACATCTGCAAACATCCAAAACATGCTGTCATTTGACAGTACCTTAAAAGGGGATGTTCTGCTGAAATGGCCTCGCTGGGAGATCTTCAAAAGCCTGTTTCAGAGTTATCTAATGATCACCTCGTGCAAGATAAATAGTTCTCTTTTATTTTCGCTTTTTAATGACTGAAATATTGCTACAAAGATCCCAACATCTGAAAAAAGCAATTAGTGTTGGCTTTTGTGAAGCTCTTGTTACCTGTGGCAAAGCAGTGATCATCCCACACTGAGAAGGTGATTAAACACCCAGTCCAGGCTGCTCTCAAGTCTTGTAGAAGGGACAAGGCAAACACAGACTTGGATAAATCCACCAGGGGAAGGGGGGAGAACAGCAGCAACCATCTCCCCACATCCCACCGACTCTCCTGCTGGAGAACTGGATCTGTGGAGGAGCAGGGCCTTAAAACCTCCCAGATGTACATGTGGGAATAGTTTTTTAAACTTTGCTCAAGGAATTGGAGTAAGCTCCAGGATGATGAGCTGACCCGGACTTCTCAGGAAAATGATCCTCCAAAAACAGCCTCAACAACTGAGGAACAGCTGGGGGGGTTGAGTTCCAGCCCCTGTGTTTTAGGGACCTATCCAGGATTCCATGTCCCATTCTACATGGAACAAAATGTGCCAGGAATTGCACAGATTCCATACCTGTGATTTTTCCTTCTGAGTGAATTAAAAATTTCTTCTGGACTCAAACACTGTGATGCTGGGTTGAAAGGAACCTCCTGGGCTGGTGAGCTCAGATTATCCCACCACATGATTTTCCTCCTGAGGGCATCACATTGCAAATTACAAGAAACATCTTTAAATGCTAAAATGTATTCTGAATAATAAATCCTTTTTAATATAATTAATTTTTTTCTGAGATCACTATAAATTATTATTTTTTAAACCACCCTGTTAATATCTGAGTGTTAAAGGCCAGGAATTCACAAGCAATCTAAGCTCTTAAATAACTTGAAAGATTTCCCTATGGAATGTTGAAAATATGGAAAATATGTTCCTAAGAACATCCAACAGGAGTTTGGGAGTCTTTTTTCTCCTTTTCCCACTCTCCAGCTCCCCATGAGAAGCTGTAGCCATAGTAACCCCGATGGTGTTATCAGGGAGAACTCTGCATCCACTCAGGGAGAAGGAAAGCAGGTTTAAAATGAAACTGGAAAAAAAGGGGGTTTGAAATGAAACCTCAGCACTGGAATGACAAGGGCAGGGCCGAGGTGTTTGTTGCTGTGGTGTAAAAGCAAATAAGTCCAAGCACCAATTCAGCCCCGGCTGCCGATGAAATGAGCAGGTTGTGACCTCCTGTGCTGCTGCTGCTGCCTTCTATTTGGCTTTCCTTTCTCTTTTGTTTTTAATAATTCAGGCAGTCCTGTCAGAGGCCCAAAGGCAAAGGACATCACCTGTGACATCCTAATCTCACTGTGATTTTGGGAGGGCCAGGATTTACATCCCTGGGGAGTTTCTGAGCAGGACAAAGTCTCCAATGCACTGTAAAAAGTTACCTGCAGCAGTGCAAAGCTCCTGTCCCCCCACCCTGAAGGCAGTACCCCTGTACAGATGGAGCTGCTCACGGCTCCCATCCAAATCTAATTTAGGTTTTAATCCAATTTTTAATCAGCAGACCCAAAATCAAACAGCAGAGCTCCTCAGGGACACCACCTGCAGTGATGCCCAGTGCAGTCCTGGTTTCTCCCTGCCTTTATTTAAGAGTTCCTAAGAATACACCCTGATTTGTTTTAAAGCATTTTCTTTTGCATATTCCCTGCTGGAGCGAATGATAGCACTATAAATGCCTCAAAAAGCATTTAATTCAGATTTAATAGGGCAGTAAAAAAATCTATGGGTTCTAAAAGAACATTTAGATCAGTTTAATGAGTACATGGGATAAATCTGGGCAAGAAATATTCCACCAAGACAACACAGTGCCAGGTTTGGAGCTCATTACCTGGGAGATGCACTTGCTTACTTTACATTTGTGATTAAATTTGCAATAAAAGCTGCAACCCAACTGAATCTCAAACCCCTGTGTTTCCATGTGAATTAGCACATGGAAATGTGGAAAACCCACCAGCGCTTCATCAGCTTGGGGACATTCCCTGAAAATGAGCCCCTGAAGCTGCTGCACTTGGAAGAGCTGGGACAGGCTCACTTGCCAAGTTCATTTCCAGGAGCTGCCCCACTGAGGATGAGCTTTAATCAGCAATCCAACCATGCAAAACCACCCTGTCTCTACAGCCCCCTCTCCACCTCTCTTCTGCAATTCCTGCCTCCTGCTCCTGCTCTGAGCTCTCTTCAACCCCCCCTTTTGATCCTGGGCCTGTGCATTTATAATTAATGGATGTCCTGCATTGTAAGGTACTCACAGAGAGGCATCCTAGGGCACAGCATTGCTGTAACTACCATGTTCCTGCACTGCCTTGGAAATATCTGCCCTGGTTCTCTTTACTTTCCCTTCATTTTCATGGAAATTACCATGTTTTGGAAATAAAAAATGCTAATTGTATCAAACCTCAGGAAAGAAAACGCTCAACCAACCTTGGAAATTAGATTTTCTTTTATGATTGAGCATGTTTATTTCGGGCACTAGCACATGTAAACCAAGAGAAAAAATAGGAATATGAAAATATATAGGATGTCTACCACATAATGGTTCCTTGCAGGAGGAGGAACAATAAATATTTAATAGAAATGCAAATATAAAGCCATCTGAGGAGCAACTTTGGCCATAATTTCCCAGGGACAGACTGAGTGGAGCTGGGCTAACACCCTGCAGCTCCTCCAGGAGCTGGACCTGCAGCAATTCACTCCCCTTCACCAGAAAGGACTGAGCTGAATCATTTGTGTTTTGGAAACCTTTGGCAGATGACAGGACCTAAAGACTGCGGTATGTTCTTCTCTTACCTCCTGGCTGTCTTTCACTACCCAGGATCCAAAGGAATGGATTCCCTGCAATAATTGATCACTGAAACCTGTTCAACTGATGGAGCAGCCAACAGAAGAGAAAGCATTTTACTCTCTGCTTTCTTAGTACAACAAAACCCTTTTGTTTTACACCTCCTGTTCAGCTCAGTGGGGAAACTTCACTGAGAGGAACCTTGCCTGAGGCACCAGTTATGATTTTTCTTTCAGAAATGAAGATTAATAGAGTGTAATTTGGGAGGCAAAGCTGGGGCCATTCAGCCTGTGGTCATTTGCTCCCAAATGCACGTGTAAAATGGAAAGAAAGACTTCAACACACCTGGCTGGGAGCACTGGGGGGCTGCTCAGTTGAACCAGGAACACAACTCACGCCAGTTTTCCCCACTGACAGCAGGGATTCTGCAGCACAACTTTTTCTTTTCTCTGCACAGCAACACAAATGACAGAAGCGTTTCTCTGCCCAGACACAGAAGGAAAAGGTGACTCCTCCAAGCAGCAGCTCTGCAAACCCTGTGTGACACCCAGAGCAAAGGGGGTATTTGGGGCTCTCTGCCAGCCCCTCAAACACAGCCCCTGCGCCCTGCTGGACACAGAGCCCCAGAGCACACCTGAGGAGAGTGGAGCCCCTGGTCATCCCAGAGCAGTGTGCCTGCTGTCTGCAGAGGGAGAAGGAGGAATTCCAAGGAGGAATTCAGGCTCTGTCACGTGCCCTGCTTTTGGTGTTATCTCCCATGCTCTGTTTGAGCCCTGTCCCCCAGGCAGCCTCCTCATGGCATTCCCCATTTCTGGGGAATTCACTGCTGTTCACCCAGGGAAGGGTTCAATCCACACAGCACTGCTTCCTTAGCATTATCCTGCTTTAAAGAACCCCTGCTCAGTTCTGGAGATGGTGGGATTCTTGGTGGCCCCACACAAAGAGCTGATGAAACTCAGGATACAAGGCCAAAATGACATCTTTTCCCTTTTCTGCTTCCCTCTTCCACTGGAGCAGTTCCAGGGAATAGCTTTGCTCTGTTTATAAGCTGAGAGAAAGCTGAGGCTGATCCACCAGCCATGAATTTTTGCAGTGCCAAATACTTGGAGCCCACAATTCTCTCTCCTGGATGTGCCATGGCCTGGCCACAGTGGTGGGACAGCAGCACCTCAATGGTCTGCCACCAAAGGGCTGCATTTTGCCCTCTCTTGATCACTGCTCAATACACAAAATCTTGTTTTCATTCCCTTAAATATTCTATCCAAAGAGTGTTCCAAAAGCCTGTACCTGTGAGCAGTTTCCCTGTAGGCCAAACTCCTCTTCTGAGAAGGATGTGGGAACAAGTGGAATGGCCTGGCTGATTCCCAAACAATTATTTATTCAGGGAAACTTCTGCTGCCTGTGAGCAGACTGCAGAGTGCTCAGGTCTGTTTCTGCCTCAGAATTATTCATGGCTTTTCTCAGTGACAGAGAGTTGGGCTGCAAAAATGTGCATTTCACGATTTTTCACGTGCAGAAAGCTCAGTCACTTGGGGATCTGGGAACGTGACAATCCACACAACAAACACAGCACTGGGCTGTCTTTGGGGTGCTGACACAATGCAATCCACGGTCCTGTAGGAATATCTCAAGGTGCTCAGATTCTGGGAAATGTTGGGTGTTTTTTTAGACTTGATGTGGACCGCTTGTTCCTGTGTTCCTTGAAGGGGAACCCAGCAGGATTGTTCCAAGATCTACAGCCTTTAGACAGTTAATCCCAATATCCAAAATAGAAAATACCCAACACATATTTTTGGCTGTGAAGGGTGATCAGTTATCAACAGGGAAAAATGAACTTCTCCCAAGGCAACCAAGACTTGTTGCTTTCTTCAGACACGTCAATCATTAACCACAAACGTGCATTACGTTGTTCTTTTCCTTCAAACAAACTGCAAGACCCCTCTCCCAGCGAGGCCCACTGGAGACCTGCCCTCTGCTCCAGCCAGGAATGCTGTTTGTCCTGGTCAGGATCACAGGGGACCAGGAGCAGCGTCACCCCTGACACGGCCCCTCCTGTACAAGCTCCCCCTGCCTGTTTTCAATCCTCAGCCGTCCCTCTTGGAGCATTTGTTTTCCAAGCTCTCTGACCAAGCTGCAGATTTACAGACGTGATTTGCCAGTGCTTTGTTCACTCCACAGCACCCAATTATCCCCCGAGCTCCTCAGAGAGCACTTCATGTCTCTCTCACCGAGGCCATTCCTGCCAGCCCCGGTGTCCAGGCTCTCCTGAATCGCTGCCCCAGCTTCTGCTGCATCTCCATCTTTCCAAGCTCCAGGATATTTATTCCTCTCTAGCTCAGGTTTTGTCCCCCAGGTAAGATCTGATTCAGCTGGATGTATTGCTGCCTGGTGCCCTCTGCAAACCTTTACATTTTGCTTCCCACAAATTACAGGCTACAGTAACACAAGCCCCGTAACCCTGTGTTAAAATTCAGGCTATTTTTATGTTGTACTGCCCTGGAATTGCTCTTGGTTCAGCACCAGGGGAGGAGGGACAAAGAGGCTGATTTTGCAATTAGAGGTGCCCAGCTCTGCTCCTCCTCAGCAGAGGATTTCAGCTGCTGCAGGAGCAGGTCAGTGCTGAATATTTTAAAAACCTCCCTGAGTTTCCTTCAGCATCATTAAAGCAACTCTAACTGGATAAAGAATGATTTCCAAACACCTTAATTGTGTAAACCCTGAGAAAACAAGAGATATTTCACACAGTGATCAGCATTTTAAGGAAAACAAAAATAAAAACAACTACCTGGGCTAAGATAGGGAACATTTCATTCATTTGAGGCACCAGTAGGTTTTGAGGTTGTCCTTAATAAATAGTTTCATATACAAGCACTAACCCACTTTTTAAAACAGTCCTCGAGTGTGCTCAGTGTGCTCTGAAGCCTCCCAGCAGACACACCTGTTCCACCCCGGCTGGGATGATGTAAGGCAGGATCTACATCCTAAATGCGAGGGTGTCCTCTAGTGGTGGCAGGGCTGGCTCTTCTCCCTGGGACAGGAGGGGATCCAGGAGGCTGATCCCTGGATATTCAGTGCCGTCCCAAACCTCAGGTCAGCAAAGCATCCCTGGGGACTCAGAAAATACACACAGAAAACACCACACCCTAACTCCTGACCAGCATTTAAAAACTGCCTGAGCCTTGCCACAAACAACTTCCCACAGCAGGTGGCGGGAGGTCGTTCCCCTCATTAATTTTGGTCTGTAATTAAATGATCATTTTTAATAGAATTAATTTAGCCTCGGCAGCACAGGTTTGGTCCTGCTCTCAGATGATCTGTCTGGTGCAAACCCTGCTCGGGGAAGATCTGTGCCTCTGTTTGTGTCTGCACAGGAATATAAAAGGGCTGTCAGCTGCTATTTCTGTGCTCTGCCATCCCGGGGCTTTGCTGGCGTTTAATCAAAAGGAAAAGCTTTCTGTCTATGTGTTGGTACAAAACAGCACGAGGTGATAACCAGCAATCACAGGCAGGGCTGAACAGAGCAAAGGGAAGGAGAAATCCAGCTCTGCTCTTCCCCTGGTTCTGCTTCTTCCTTCCAGTGAGAGAGCAAGAGGAAAACCTGACACTGTTTGTTTGGGGCAGCAAAGACCAAACCACTGCTCACAAATGGAGACGCAAATGTGCCTGGCAGGGTTGGGGCTTCACCTTCTCTTGCTCAGAACTGACAGAAAATACAAAGATGGTGTCACAGGCACAGGAATCAATGGACACACATGATCCAATGAAAGCCTGGGAAATGTGGGAATAACAAACAAGTCTGAATGAGGTGTTTGGGTGTCCCCCCCAGCAAAGGGCCAAGTCCAGTGGTACAGGGGACTCCTTTCACTGCTGCCAGCCTGGGGGAGAGCAAGTTCAGAGGTTACCTGCTGGATACTGGATACTGGGATAGCTTCCAGTGGACAATGAGACATTAATGACACCAGTGTTTTAACCTGACTGAAATCTCGCACCTCTGCTAAGGAAGCACCTGCTGATGTCAGGAAGTGCAACCCGTTCTTGATCTGTGGAACTCGGGCGTGCCCAACAACCTGAGCAGGTTATCCCAGGGAAATGGCTCCTGCTCCCCAGGAATCTGCCAGGGCTCTGCCCAGCAGCACTGCCTGATTCCTGCTGGCTTTCCAACACCTGCAGGTTTCCATCTATGAATAAACCTTGTGGGCACAGTGATGTCCCCACACCATCCTTCCCTTCTGATCATTTCCAGGATCAGTGGATACACCGTTCATCCTCAAAGTATGCTGTTCTTCCTAGTTTTTTCAGTGCTACACAGATGTCCTCACAACGCAGGGTCTTTAAAAAGAGAAGAAACACAGTTTAAATATCTGTGTTCTTCTGTTTCAGGGCTCTTCCAGAAAACCTCTCATTGCCAGTCTCTGGTGACAACATGCACTGAGTGAAATGCAGAACACTTGGGAAATACAACTACTGTAACTTGAGAATATATTTGAGAATAACCATTGTAACTAATACAACTGTTTCAATGCTAACTCATTGTAGGATTTAGTGTGTTTAAAAAAAATGAAGTTACCTCAGTTATGTGACTTGTCAGGTAGAGTCATAATGTAAATACTTTTGACAGCCTTGTTTTACAGGGCAAGCCAAGAAAATGCTGCACATAAACAGAGATATGGAAATTATTTCTTTCTGTCACTGGGCAATGTTACATTAACCTTTCTGCATTCTTTGTACCACCTAAGAACAGGCACAATTCTCCTTTGCCTCATACCAAGTGATCTCACACGGGAGAAATGCTGAATTATGAGCCTGAACAGGCATCAGTCACTGTGGAATTCCACAACTCATTAGCTTAAAGGTGGGTAAAATGTTCCTTTAAAAAAAAAAAGTGACAAATGGGATGTTATGTAATTAATGTCAAAACTGTTAATACATATCTTGTTATAGCTCAACATCAGCAAGACTGCCAGAACCATCCTCTTAAATAATACTAAAAAAGATGATGTTTATACATAATAATTCTTATTCATTAATTCTAAGTAGTTTGAAACTGTTCCCAGTCCCCAGCACGGTGTTGTTGGCAAAGCAGCCTCCAACGCTGTGAAAATGCTTCTATTTCTGTAATGCAACTTAATGGGTATTAATTCACTCCTTATTCTCTGAAAAGCACTAATCACCACAAAGACTCGGGGTATTTATAGAGGAGCAATGTGTAATTCCATCAGAAATGCACTCCAGCATCCAGGATAGCCCAGCTCCCAAGGATCTGTGCCATTCCGTGCCAACACGTGTCTTCCAGAGCCTTCTGACTCATCTCCACGTACCTGGGGTAAGGCACAGCTTAAGGAGATGGTATTTTTGTTACTAAAAGACCAAAAGGTCTATTTTTCAGTCTAATGCCATCCACCAATACAGTTATTTCTCTCTCGTTAAGGGAAACGTTCAACTTCATTACGGCAATTCCCAGGGAAGATCTGATTTCTGTCAGCCCGTGGCAGGCACAGGCTCGAGGAAAATAGCTGCTCTTTAACCAAAATTAGGGCATTTTGCAAACATTAGGCTGGGGCTTTATGCTTTTTGCTCCAGCAATCCAGTTTGGTTAAAAAAAAAAAAGCCAGTTGAGATGTATCCAAGCAATGAGTGGAGGCACACGCTAAACTTGGATCGGAACAGAGCAGCATGGAATATTTTCTTGTCTCAAAGTAATCCCTCAAAGGGCTCCTTCTATCTGCCAGGTATTTTGGTTTTTTTTAGGAAGGCTCCTAAAGTTTTCAGCTAAAAAAATACTGAGCTCCAGCCTTAAGCAAGGTCTTCATCAGTCACTTACAAAAAAATTGTCAGTTCCTGATAAACAACCTAATTTGGGTCTCACTTTACTGTGGGAAGAGAATGTCTCTGCAGGAAGAGCAAAATTAACAACTAATTTTCATTAAATCTCTTCACTGAGAAACACAGAGGAAAACTCGCATCTCATCCTATAATTGGCATTGCTAATTTTTTTTCCCCCCAAGAAACCCTTTTGGTTTTCATTAATAGCAAAGTTGCCCTCATTTCCACGCCATATCCTATTTTCAGCTCTCACCTGGGCACCAGCACCCCCTAAAAAAGCAGCAGGAGAATTTAGCACGGTGCCAGGACGGCTCTGAGATGATCCATGTGACTCACAGGCCCCCAGGAAGGGGCTCTGTGAACCATCCCACACAGGAAGACCCAAGCAAGAGTGGGAGATGCTGTCACTAATCCACCATTCACACCCTCCTCGGGGCCGGGCAGAGCTGTCTCCTCTCCCACACTGGGACAGCTGGGTCTGTCAGAGCCTCCCTCACGCCTTCTTTTTGCTTTCCCCTTTTTGTAACCAAGCAGTTCTTTCAAAACACAGCCACCAGCACCTCCCTTTTTACGTGACAGCTCGGTGATAAATCTGCCACCAAGACATGAAAGATTTTTGCAACTCCCTAACCAGTCCAAGAGGTTTCAACTGTATTTTTCACCTCTGAGGAAGATGCCTGGATGGCATGTGTGTGAGGACAGGGGGAGACTGAGAGCTGAGAAATCCCCTCCACGCTGTAAAACCAAAACAAGCTGTGCCCAAAATCTGTGAGGAGCAGAACATGTGCGTGTAAGAGTGGCTGAGCCAGCCATCAGGGCATCCTCCTGGGAGGGGGATTGATGTGTCTTTAATGGAAAGCCGCGGGTGGATAAAATAAACTCGTCCCTGGGGATGGCACTGAGAAGTCAATGTTTGCTGCCAGATGGCACAGCACACACAGGGCCTGGGGGAGCTTCCCAGCTCCCAGCAGCCACCCCCGCCCCAGGGACACCCAAAATGCCAGGGAAGAGCACGAGGGCACAGCAGGGACTTCCGTGTTGGACAGCACTGCACTGATCACCAAGCAGCCTCTGCCTCGATCACAAACACTGCCTGCTGCCAAAACCACTGCTCTGGACAGCACTGATCACCAAACCACCTCTGCCTGCTGCCAAAACCACTGCTCTGGACAGCACTGATCACCAAACAGCCTCTGCCTGCTGCCAAAACCACTGCTCTGGACAGCACTGATCACCAAACAGCCTCTGCCTGCTGCCAAAACCACTGCTCTGGACAGCACTGATCACCAAACAGCCTCTGCCTGCTGCCAAAACCACTGCTCCACGCACCCCAGAGCCCTCAGAAAGACAAGGACAGGGATCTGATCCTGGTTTGGCTTTTTCAGGCCAGCACAACCCGAAGTGTGAGGAGGCTGCTAGATGCAAAGAGCAGGGTGCCATGGTTACCAGTGCATGGATCCCTGGCTGAGCCAAGGGCTGCAGGACTGACTGCTGGATAAAACACTCACCCCACGACGAGCCTGGGTGTCAGCGTTTTTCCATGGACTAGGTTTGTGAGAGGAAACAAGCCTGACCCTCTTGCTTTGCCTCTGCTTTCACACACACCTGGGAATATCTGAGGCTCCACTTCCTTGGTGTCCACAGGAATGTGGGACACACCACTACCTCGGGGATGAGCAGGAGGTGCATTGGACAGGTTGGTTAGGTTTGTAGCACACACAAATTGATCCATCCCAGCCAAGCAGCAGCACTCTGTGTCCCCCACTGACTGTACTGGCACTGTAGAGACACAGATTTGACACTCCTAAAATGAATTACTAAACTTTCCCCATTCTGTACTCCGGGAAGTACTCTCGAAGCCTCGAGATCACGTTTCCTTGCACACGAAAAACACTGAACAGAGCCTTTAAAAACTTTTCATTGCTGGGTATTTAGCACAATTGATTGAAATTCAGATCTGCTGCCCCGTGGCAGATTTTGATAATTCAGTATCGCTTTGCATTCCAAAGCAAGAGGACAAAACTGAAATATTCATAGCTCGTGTAGAACAAAATGCACTTAACAATTTCGCCACAGAGAGAATTGAGTTTTCAAAGGCATTTAAATCCTAT
>NW_020955550.1:64625-116459 GCF_003031625.1 Empidonax traillii
TTTCCTTGCACACGAAAAACACTGAACAGAGCCTTTAAAAACTTTCCATGGCTGGGTATTTAGCACAATTGATTGAAATTCAGATCTGCTGCCCCGTGGCAGATTTTGATAATTCAGTATCGCTTTGCATTCCAAAGCAAGAGGACAAAACTGAAATATTCATAGCTCGTGTAGAACAAAATGCACTTAACAATTTCGCCACAGAGAGAATTGAGTTTTCAAAGGCATTTAAATCCTATTTTTCCTTTCTTGGATATACCTTCTCCTGGAAGTTACTGTGGGGATTTGAGCCCTTATTTTCCCCTCTGAGATGTGATATCCATTAGGGTTCCCCCCTCAACAATTCATGTGCTATTTTTATCGGGAAAAAAAAGCAGCAGTTACTTAAATCCAGAGCTTTTGCTACTTTTTGAAATTAAGCCTTTAGGTATTCGATGGAATTTCAAGATGAAAAGAAAAGGATTTACACCCTAAAGTAGCCAAGCGACCATAAGTCATTAAAGTCAGGATCACCTGAAATCCAGATTTAAATTGCTACATTAGACAACTGAAGATAAACATTTCCTCTCTCACCACAACCTAGAAAAAAATCCAAAGTAAACACAGTTTTTGACCTAAAGCAAAGCAGGAATGAGCACAAGTCTCATGGAATGGGAAAACCCTTTTTTAAAGTTATTTTTTAAAATACATTTTTAAGCCCAGTGCATTGGGACAAACTGCAAGCTCCAGTAAATGTCCAAGCGCCTGCACAGTGGTGTATTTCCCCACTGCAGCTCATGCACTGCACACTGATTAGTGTGATGGAAATCCCACTTTTAATAGGTAAAAACTAAAAAAAAAAGTATTAAAGGCTTTTTAAGGAGGATTTTTTTCCCTCAGGGGCCATCAGAGAAGTGGGTGAACCACGAGCTCCAGATTCACACCCTTAGCCAAGCAGAATTGTAATTGCTGTAATTACCAGTGCTGGGGGCAGCCCCGAGGCAGGTATTTACATACCTGTGCCCCTCAGAAAACAGGAGTTACCTGTGACAACCACACAGGAATGGCAACTTCTTTTGTATTAACAGCAAATTACGGTTCTCACAGTGGGGCCACTTTTTAAACTATCTGAAAGCACATTATGATTAAAAGTGCGTTAAGAGATTCAGCGGGAGTGACTGAGGATAACAAACAATATGGAAATCATTCCAAAGCCACTCCAAAGTGATTCCCATCATATCTGGTCTCTATCAGGAGCCACAATTCCCTATATTTATCCCATTTGCATCACACTTGTAAGCTGGTGTATAAATAGAGATGAGTGTTCGGTATCTGATGTCAAAGCACATCAGTGAGTCACCAGGGAGGGGGGACAATCCTTTCTGTCCTGCCTGTATAGACAAGATATTATCTATGAGCAAGTTAAAAGCAAGCTTGGGGCACAGGAAATTCTGATGAGAGGAGGAAAGGTCTTTCACCACAAAGCTCAGAGACAGGGGCCCCGAGAAGCCACAGATCCCCTTAAATTCTGCTGGCCAAGGCCCTGAGCAATGGGAGTGGCCTGAGGTGGAATGGAGGCCCCCAGAAATCTTTATCATCTAAAGGATTCTGTGATTCCAAGGGATAAAGTAGAGAAGCAGTTCTGGGAACCTGCCGTGTCTGAGGCTCTACCTGGAACTGTGCTCAGACTCTCTTTGCCTTCCTTTGAGAACAAGCAGTCTTTGTTTTCCTTCTGGGAAACAGTTCTGACCTTGCTCTGAGTGACAAAAGCACAAAACTATAAATGTCTCTGACTTCAGGAAGGGTGGATTGCACACTGACTGCAGAATATTGCACCAGAAGCCTTGCAGGGGGTTTAGGGAAAGGGGAAAATTCATCACACTTGTAGCAACATCATCTAAATCCAATCCTGATGCTCGCATTTGTCTCCACAGCGTTTCTATCACAATAACTCAGGTATTATTTCCCTTCTACACAACAACAAAACATAACAATCAGCAGCAACATCTGGGCCCTGCTCCTCTCAGTAAGAGTTTCACGGAGTTGTAGCGTGAAATACAAGAACTCCAATTGGAAATAAACCAGAAATGCTAACCTGACACTTGGAACTTCGGTACAGCTGCACAATTAGAGGTCATTTTAACTGTTATATTTTACAATAACACCTTGTTCACCCACAAACATTTTCTTAGTCATCATCCCTTGTGTTTCAGAAGGTTTAAACTTATTTTTCCTTTTTTTTTTTTTCTCTCCCCTGGGGAGCTAACTCATTTGGAGTGAAGGTTTCCCTGGCTGCAGCGAGTACCCTCAATCCCTGTTCCCAAGCATAATCCTGCCCTGATGCCAGCTTTGTTTCACAGCCCTTTGCAAAGCCATCAAGCAGAAGACACCGCTCAGAAGACACTTGACCTGACCTGGAACTCAAGTGCAAAAGCAGCTGCGAATTCATGGTAGTGCTTCAAGTGCTTCTTGCAGAGGAAATTCTTTCTTTACACATCAGTTTAGACCATTTCTAACCTCTGGGAACATCAAACCTCTTATTTTCTTTAGCTCAACAAAACATCGATCACAAACACCCCTGGGATTGTTCTCTCTTCTCATTATATTAACAATTTTTAATTTATTTTTCCTGGAGAGAGGGAAGGGTTCATTCTCACAGATAAACAGTGTGTGGAAAGAAACTTTCTTTTGTGTTCCCTGGTAGCACCTTGAACTGTTGTGTTCCAGTGGCAACAATAACACAACTCAGAGTAATTCAGGAAGCAAGTTAATTAGTATAAATGTATACAATATTCACTTCCCACATGGCTGAGATCAGTCAAATGTTTCCATCCAGTCTCCTATTTTCCTACTCCTTGTTCTGCCTGATTAACACAAGATGCATTTGCTTTTCTATCTTGAGGTTACATGTTTGAAGCTTTTCCAGAGGGAATTACTAACAATTCACATTGCTTGACTTCACACTCATTGTTTCACTAGAAGGAAAAAAAAAAAAATCCAAATGTTTGCTAAGCCTCAGTTTTTTACTTCCCATGAAATCAAATAATTGCCAACACCGTCTGATCCTGAAATCTCATTTACTTCCATGGGTTTGAAAAAAAAAAATTTAATAAATTTGGGTCAAATACCGTTCTAAGATTAATAAGTGATTTACTGTTGACCTTGTGTAACCAGAATTCTATTTTGTATCTTCACCAGTTTAGGAAATTTGAAACCATCCCCTTGTGCCTTACACCAGCTAATTAGGCTTCTTTACTATCACCAGTGAATAGTAACTACACAGTGGACAAATGTCCCTTTAGCTTGATTTACATAACTTCATAGTAAAACTGCCCATCTGACAAGTGCACTGGGAAATCACTGCGAGGGGAAGATGCTGGAAGATTACATAGGTTATTTTCAGTAATTGCTGAGTTCAACCAAACAGTTGCAGAAGATTAGGGGCTTCCTGCTGAAAGGACGGATTGCAGCACGAGGTTTCAGCCTTGCTAAATTACTAAATTGAAAACTATGGGAAACAGAAAAAGCCGCCTGGAGCGCACTTCAAAAACATAATTTGGAGAAATGATTTGTAGCAGGGAAATAAAACCAGAAAGGGACCAAAAGAACAGGAGGAACTCACTGTGTGCCACAAATGGCTGGGCCATTTCATGACATAACTGGGCACCTTCACAGCACCAGTGCCTACACCAGGAACCAGTTCCATCTGATGCTGCTTATGGATAAAGATGGACAACATTTAGCACTTTATCAGCTAGGTTTGGCATGTCCACATCAGCACTGTGCAGATATGAGCTCCTAAATACCACAGATGGAAATTCTGGGAGGAATTCTGGGCAATTCTGGGCAGCTGGTGCTGAGAGCCGAGCAAGAGCACCCAGGTAACCACACCTGGACCTCAACTCTGAACTGAACTGTGCCCAAAAGGTTGTCCATGTGTTACTTATTTGCAAAGGGCTTTTAGTGAGAGGAGGTCAAGTGGTTTATCAGAGTTTGTCTCAATGTAACACTAAAGGAGATGCAGTTGAAGGGCTGAAGGGGGAGAGAGAGGAGAAGGATGAATCATCCCCAACTGCCCCATGTTTTATCTTTTTAAGGGAATCTTTGGACTGTTTGTCATGAAATGCCAGCCTGTGGCAATAACTACAACGCAGAGCAAATGAGCAACTGTCAGTAATTTCTTAGGATAGCACCTCATACATCTATCTTCCTCGCCTGATTTTTTGATACTTCCTTTTACCCCCCACTCCCTCAAAATAATTTAAAAAAATTTTAAAATCTAATTGCAGTTACAAAGAGAGTAACAAGCCATTCCTGACTGATCCTAAACCTCCAGCTAATCATTTTTTGTCCCAGCCCATGTTGACACTCCTTGAACAGCACACACAGGTGGGAAGCCACCATCACACTTAATTCAGGGTGGAATCACACCAGTTTGGAACCAACGAGGATCATAAATATGACACTAATTAAAGGGGGGGACAGGAAGAGAACACAAAAACTCCACACAAAGCCAATGATTTCCATGAATAAGTGCCCAAAATTCAAATTCCACATCTGGCAATTTCAGAGAAGCTCCTCTGACTCCCTGCAGACTTCCTTTCAGCAGGAAGTTTAATTAAGGTGGGTTGTTTTTTGGGGAGTTTTTTGTATTTGTTTGTTAGGGGTTTTTTTTCCCACACAGAAAATTCCCTCTGCATCTGACACACGGAGTGATTCTTTCATTTTCAGGAACAGGAATTCAAAGGAGTCCCCGGAGCACAGCACAGTTAGGCTTGTGCTAAGTATCAACCATACTTATCTTTTAAAAGGTTTTATTTGCCTTATTTAAACCACGAACAGCAATCCAAGGCTTGCCACCATTTTGCCCCTGCATTGCTAAGACAACTTTAGAAGTTAATGGGATACATAAAATACTGCAATAAACCAAAGTTTGCCTCACGGCACTTCAAGTTCTCTTTCTAAATTAGTTCAGGGAAACAGCAATTGGGTCACTCTCATTTTAGATCCCCAACAGCAAAAAGGCTGATTTCACCAATTTTGGCAAAGAAGCCTAAATTGTTTGTTAATTAACAAAGCCATTTAACTTTGGAAAATGAATCAAGTCCCAGAGAGTGAATGTCAAGGTTACCTTGAGTCAAGAACATTGTAAAGGGATAAACCAAGGTTTTATCAATATCACTGTGCTACACAGAATCATGAAAATAAAACATGTAAGACACAAATATTCCAGTGCTCTACCCAGAACATTATGAAAGAAAGAACTTCAATGGATAAGACTAAAACCAGTAGCGGCAATAATAAATAATGACTTAAAGGAAGAAAGAACCAACACACAGAGACACACATTAGCTTTTCTATATGGTACTTGTAGATTTGCTGAAGATGAATTTCTCTCAAGTCATTCTGTATTTACCAGAGCTCTTCTAATTATGCAAGTTCCACCCATGGTGTTTTGGTTTTGGTTTTTTTTGGGGGAGGGGGGTGTTCTTGTTTTGTTTTGTTTTTTAAACACAAACTCCCCTCAGCAACCCACTGTGTTCAGAGGGTTAAAAATAAATATTTACATTTTAACTACCACGACAACAGAAACTAGCACATGTTATCAAACACCCATGTCCCTGAACAGCCCAAGCTCACCTGAGCCAGCCCGGCCGCCATTGACTGCCCTCATCGGCACATTCCCAGCACGCTTTCCCTCACAACTCTGAGGGGAAAAATTACAGCCCAGCTGCCAAGGCCCCTGGCAAGTTGTGGGAAAAGCCTCCTGGTGCAAGGACCAGGCTCAATTCCCAAAATATCTGCAGTGCAAACAGCCCTAAGAGCTTTGGGAAGCAGCCGGGGCTGCGGGCGCCGTGAGGGGAGGTGGGTGAGGACAGGCCCCTCAGCCTCATCTGAGGGGCAAAATGGACCCCTGGCCTGAGGAAATCATCTGAAACAGCAAACACTTCGTGTCTTATACAGGAAAACACATTTCCCAGGGATTTGAGAGCAAAGCCTACCTGGTGGATGTGGTTTGGGATGGTGAGATGACCACACTCCCGGCAGTGGGGACTCGAACCCGCTGACCCCCAAGTGCCTCCCTTCCAAATCAGGCAACGTGGCTCAGGACGGCAGTTTAGAAAACGGCAGCGCCAGAACTCAGCACCCACCAAATTCATACATACATGGAACTGTAAACAAATAACCTGTGTGTGTGCGCGAACAAAAACCTCAGACCCCTCAACTACCATACTGACGAGCTCTCCTTGTTCTCTCCTGTTCCACAAGTCCCATCTCCAGAACTCAGGGTATCATTTTCAGTGTGCATTGTTTATCCCTTCTGATATATTATACATACGGCTCAGCTGTCTCGTAGTGCAGAAGCAATCCAAGCACAGCAGTTTCAATACGAAAATTCATCAGGAAACAGCCTTTCTGGTCTCAAGCAAAACAAGCCATTTTTTTCTTCCTTTTATAGCTCTCAGAAATAACCTTATGCAAAAAGTGATTACAGTTGTAATGATAAAAAATGAGGGGAAAATGACAATAAATAATGTAATGTCTTTTCTAAGCACATCAAGGGTTTCGAAGCTTCAACATGTGAAGGGTCTTTTTTACCTCAGTGAGCTGGGTAATATAAGGTGTCTAAATGCAGAGAAAAAGAACATATCATCTGTCACTGCCGTAACAGCAAGAAGATAAAATTGTTTCTATAGGCTGAAAACAGAAGCGCTCCTGAAAGAAATCATCACTGGAGGATTATTTTTGGATGAACAGTATTCATCAAGAGTTTAAGGAGGGAAAAGGAAAAAAGTGTGTGTAGGGGAAAAGAAATGTAACACTTGAAATTAAATATTTCATCTGAGATATAATTCCAAATTGAATAAAACATTTTATTTTATTCAGTGGACAGAGTCTAAGGACTCTGCAGAAAGCCACAGCAGCAGTTTCTAATCTCTTAGCCCTTTATCTCTCTAGTTCTGTTTCCTAGACTTGTCACCAAAACACCTAAACTGCCATATAAGAGGAGACATCCCCCTTCAGCTTCTTCCATCCATCTCTTTAATGTGCATTTAGGATGGAGCTGGAAAGCCTGGATACTGCACTGGCTGAAGCTCAGAACCACAGAACCTCTGTGAACCTGCTGGGGATGGCCTGGCACACCCTGCATGGCACAAACACCTGCATTTGGAACAGCACAGGAAAGCCTTTCTTAGCAGGTCAGCAAAGCCCTGAGTCTACAAACAGAATGTTAAAAAGGGGATCTCACCACAAACCAAAGAAGAAGAGCACAAGAAGCCATTTCAGGAAAATTTTATACAATTAAACTGCTCTACGTTCCTCCCTTTTTTGTTGTGTGGGTGACACATAAAACAAAGAATGCGCTAAGATAGAGCTGTTCTACAAATTGATATTGATTCTTGTATTTCCCTCTTAATGCCACATAAATTAAGACTTGAAATCCACGTAGGGCCAAGAGACTTCACACCACGAGCTGTAGCAGCTCTTCCCAAGCAGTGCAGGCAGACTGGCCTGGACTCTGCCTCTTCTGCTTTGCCCCTTTCACACCACTGTGGCTGCAGCTTTCTCCTCTCCAGCTCAGGACGGGGATTTTGGGCAATCAGAGAATCAGATCAAAGCATTCAGCAAAGCTGCAAGGTGTCTGTATGGAATCTGAAAGTGTATGAGGAAGGTGTGGAGAATTGTATGCAGCCTTCTGATTGCCATCAAGGGCTCTCTCCTCTGACCAGGACTCTATTTTTCAGGTTTAAAAACTGACACTGTGTTGTTTGATTAAGCTTCAAACTAATCTGTTTGCTACAGATTATTATACATACTATAAAGGACAATTATTCAGAAAACCTTATCTTCACAGTTATTTTTCTTAAAATTCAGGCTTGATCATTTTCATTTTAAACCCCCAACCTTCCCTTCTAAAACACTGTTGGACTAAAGAAACCTGATCAAAGAGAGGTGGTCTCTATTTCTCAGCAGCTGGAAAACCTTTCTTGCTTTAAATCCTTTCACTGCAAAAAGGACTGACGTGCTTTTGCTTAATGTCCTCGAGAATATTCCACCAGGCTGAAGTCAAATAGAGATTTCAGCCCCAACAACAAACGCTCAGTGTGCGAATCATACATTAATCATTAATGACTTTTAATCAGTTCTGCCTTGACAAAAATGCACCTTCCAGTGCCAGGCACTCAGAGCAGCCTCTGCTCTGCCAGTGCTCCATCCTGGGGGGTGGGAAACAGCATCCCATGTTCTCAGAGAGGAGGAGAAACTGGATATCTGGAATGTCACCATGATCAAAGGGATCAGCTCAAACGCTCACTGTATGTTCTTTCCACTGAAATACTTTTCCTCAGGAGGCAATGGATAACTCTCAGACAGGATTTCATCTCCAGTGCAGGGAGCATTTCTATTTATCTAGCTCGTTACTGCAGATATCATTATGAGACGTGCAGTAATACCTTGTCATCGTCCTGACAAATCCCAAGGGAATGGAAATGCTTTGCAGACAGAATCCTTTCGGATTAAACCCGAGGTAGGTCACTAAAGGAATGTGGCTGGAGACTCGAGCTCATGACATCACCTAAACTTGCAGCAGCCACGTGATGACAGGCAGCCAACACCCCTGATAAATGCACAGAGACCTTGGACTTATCCTGACAAGTTCTCTGGTCCATGAAAGGTGCCAAAGGAAGGCAAGGCAAAGAGGAAAACAACCAAAAAAACCCCAGGATGTCCAACCCTGAACCAACAAAACACATGTGCTTCCTAACCAGTGCTGTGTCATTTCTATTTTAAACCAGGCTGTGTTTGCAGTAACAGCCAGAGTGTAAAACACAAAAGGGATTGCAAAGATCCAAGATCAGCAATGAATCTCCAAAAATCCAAGACTTTGCTGCTTTTTCCTGAAGCAGGCCCTAAGAAAAGCTCTACCACCAGCATCAGTTACCTCCCTCCTGCAACAAATAGAGAGATAAACAGAAACAATAATAAGCAGATACTCTCACTGGGTTCCTCCTTCTGCAGGAATTCCTTTTGTCTTCCTTGCACCTGCTTTTGAGTACTGAACAGCAGCATGACTGAACCAAACTGTTCTGTGTTTCCTCAGCTACAGAAGGTTCAAGGAATTTCAAAATAAAACTCTGCTGTCTCATCAACACAAAGGTTTTTTCCTTCAGTGAAAAGCAGCTTTACAAGCGCCAGCCAAGCACCACATTTCACAGTGGCAGGGATGAAAACTGGCAGGAGCAGGACTGTACAGCACCTGCCTAAAGAAGATTGACACCAGGGACCAGAAAGGCTCTGGGTTACTAAACCTACACAGAGGGTTTCATTCATGCCAAGACTCCTCTCAGCACAGGATCACTCAAATACTTCTGTCCTGATAACCTGCACTGATCAGAGCACCCTGCAGTCTCCACCTGCCCTGATCTCACACACAGCCTGGGCTTTGGGATGTGTACAAGACAAGCTGCTGTTCACAGGTATTACTTTGCCTTATCTGCCCTTTATTCTGCCTGCTCCCTTCCCACAGGGGTTTCCTTATCTTTACCAATCAACCCAAACCCCTTCAAGATTCCTGTCATCCCTCTGAATCTGCCATCTCTAAGCTGAAATGTTACTTCAAGCACGGAATTGTCACTGCTTTTCACCTCATCTCCAGGAGGATTTCAGACATTCCGTGATTATCCCGAGTTTAAGAAGAATTAGGAATATGCTCATAAAAACAACTCAAAGTGGAAAGTGGGAAAACAAACAATATAGTGATTTCTTCTTTTTTTTTTGTTTTGTTTTAATAGGCTGCCAATCTCATTTTCTCAGATTTGAGATCTGGGCTCCCTTGGTGTGGTGGATTTTAGAAAGGGACAGAGACCATCCTTGCATTTGAACCACCTGCAAAGGGGAGCTGATCCTGGAAATGCCAAGTCTCCAGTCTCCTGGAGGGGCATCAGTAAGTGCTGCTGTCAGCAGGGCTGCGTGCAGGGGTGTAAAATCAATTTTTCTCCGAGACAAAGGCCAAGATATTCTGCTCTGGAAATGAATCTCATGATATAAACAATCAGCACTTCCAGAGGAGCCTGACTCAATTAAAGCCTGGAGTATCAGCTCCGAGTGAAGAGATCAGACAGAGGTCCCCAAGCAATTACATGAACCAAAGTCACCCTCCCAGCAGCTGCTCTAATAAAACCAGGGCTCCAGTTCTTACTGTTGCATTCTCAGGAGGTAATTCCTAACTAGGTTTCAAAAGGAATTCCACTTTTGCAATTCACAAGCCCAGATTAAGAAATGCAGTCCGTAGGTCAGAGACACAATTACCTCCAGCCACATCAATCTCCTTCCCTCACAGAAAACTTGGATGCTTTTTTTCCAAGACTGAGGGAAAAGAATTTAGGCCCCTTCAACTCTTCTACCCCTCCCTGCCACTTCTATTCAACAAAGCTTATTTTATATATATATATATATATTGCTATCAGTCACACCTACTTCACTTAAAAATTCCTTGCACTGGATTTTCCAAAGGCAAAGGGTATTCCCCTGAATCCCATCAAACTTATTTAACTGAAGCATAACTATTTTCTCATTGTCTGGGACTCCCCATTTGCCTGAAGCTTCAGTTTTCTGCAACTTAATACTGTCACTTACTAAAAAAGGAATCTGTGAAGTAGTGACTTGCATATAGTTTGATGAAAGTAATGGGTCCCAAACTGCTGATCTGGAAAAATATTCGTTAAAACCAATTTGAAACCCCCATTTTTTTTCCAGTTTTCCAATCAGGAGAGAAGCAATAGAGGGGTCACATCTACTCACGACTGCAGCTCAGCATTGGTTTTATATCAATAGATCAATATTTGCTTCATTTTTTTTGTCATCAAAGTGCCAGAATATTTATTACAACAGTCACAAAAGGCAAACTGGAGGGTCTGAAGAAAAACAACAGAGCAATTTGGAAGATCTGCAGAATTATCCTGTTTTACTTACACTTTCGAACTATGCCCAGAGTGTTTCTTCCCTTCTAGGAAACTGTTGCACATCAGAAACTTTTCCTGCAGTTAAGACGAGGTTATGGAATTATTGTATTTTAATACATGAAACATTAAACAATTACCTCAGATAAGACTCAGGTAATGTTCACCAGAGATGCAGGCATGGAACTAATAGAGGTTTGGGAAGAGTTCCTACAACTGGTGCTCAGAAATCAGAAATTCCTCCCTGGATCTTTGTCAGTCTGTTCAGTGCCATTTCCTGCTTTCTGCAGTGGTTTCAGAAAGTTTCCTTTTAAACCACAACTACACAGAATAAAAAAGGCAAGCTCCTCATCCAGCTCTATTACTGAGGTAACCACTGAAATACTGCTGAACCTCAACTGCCAAGTGTCAAAATCCACTTTTTTCCTTTCACAGCAATGCCATGGCAGGGCCTTTCTGCAGCCTCTCACACCAGCAAACTCACTACCAGTGACCATCATGTTAATGCAGCTTCAAAGCAAAGGCAACATTTCAGCCAGAAATCAAAACCTTGGGGAGAGGCAAGGTGTAAAAACAACAGCTTTATGTCCTGTGGCTGACAGATGGACCCAAACAGCTGCAACTGAGCCTCAGAAGCACTTCTGTGCTAAATAATACAGAAAGGAGTAAATGCCCCCACAATCCTCCACTGCATTTGAAGAATGTGGTTAAGAGCTGTGGTTAAAGTAGCAAAAAATAGAGGAATATCATGAAGAGGCTGACTCAGTCCTGAAGCTCGTTTTCAAAGTGACTGTGATATCAGCACAGGAAAATCTACCAAGCAGATTCAAAGGAAATGCAACTTTTCATCCAGAAATCAAGACCTTGGGATGAGCTCAAACATCCACGAGGCAGGGCTGAAAACTGGTCTACACATACAGGGGCAAACACCACTCCTAAATGAAAAGCAGCTTGAGAATATTTGCCATTTCATAAGCACTGGGTGCCTAAATGGTTAAAGAACACCAGGCAAGTAAAGCGACCCTTTCCTGGGGAGAATACAGGCCAAGTCAGCTTGTAGGAGTTAGTACTGGCATTTCAATCAGCACTACTGCTCTCAGCAGGGATCAGTTTTATCAAGGCACATGTCACCAAAGGCATCAGTGTCTCCCCAGTGCTCCCCAAGAGCTCTGTGCTGCTGAGGATTCTCCTCTGCTACTGTGCATTCTCGGCACCGCCAGCTGCACCTTCTCCTCTGACAACCCCCAGGCAAAGTCAGGAACTGTTCAGCAACAAGTTTGGGCTCTTAAAAGTAACGCTCTCCAATCCTCCTGCTCTTCAGGGCTGCTGCAGAGTGATGTTCTGAGGTCAAGCTCCAAGGAATTGTCTGGCACTGGGTTCAGAGAAAGCAGTTTCTTCTGTGTGCTAATGATGAAGAAAGAGAGGAGCGTGTTCCTCTGCAGATCTGATCCATCCACCTCAAACCTCTGTGGATGTGAAAAGCAGGTGCTGTCTGTCTGCATCCTGCACATCCTTCCCACCCCTGCAAAAACCCAAGTGCCAAGCAGCAGATTGCACCTCAGGTGGTATTTCTGGCCTACAGAAAGATAAATGCTAAATGAACTGTTATAGCCCAAAACACTTTGGGTTAAAATAAAGCTGGAAATGTTAACGTTGTCAGGGTACGTAATAACATGTCACACTGGCAGACTATGGAAATATTTACTGTTACCTTTTTGAGCAGCTCAATTCACTAATTAGTAACACATCTAAACCAAAAGAACCGACAGAAGCCTCCTGACTCATCCCAGAGTTCCGTGACCCTTATCTAGGGATGTGTCACTTCCACTGACAGGGAGCACAGAAAACACGTGAAGAGGGAGGCAACACCTGCTCCCCCAGTGCCATGTTCAGTCCTAAACAGGGCAGGAGGTTGTGCAGATCTAACCAGGAGAGGCTGGAGCTTGAACCCAGCCCTTCCAGTGAGACAGGAATGCTCTGACTGTGGGAATACTGGACTGGAACACACGGCACACAAAAAGCTTGCCATGTTCCAGGAACACTGACAGTGCACACACAGTTGGGAGTATTTAAGCCCCTATTCTGGTAGATGGACAAAATACTCATTCTAATTCCTTCTGTTCCACTAACCAGCATTTGCTGTGCTACAGTAGTGAACAATGCCCATGTCAGGTGGGAATTCTGCCCCCCACAGCACCTTCCCTCTGCTCTTCCCAGCCATCCTCCAGGTGCCTCTGTTACCTTAGGAATTTCTGTAAGTTCTGCCTTTGTTTTAAAATGCAGAAGGAAAAATGAATCTCCTATAACACACCAGAGCTGCCAGGGCTGTTCTGTTGGGCAGAGGAGTTGGAGTTGAGGAGCACCAGGTGAAGCTCTTCTGGGTTAAATCCACATTCCTCACCAAGCTACAGGGGCCACAGTTTGGGATTTTCAAATAAAGCTGCTCTTAGCTAATTAAAGGAATATTTTCCAGGCATTTGGCATCAAAAGTGAGGACAGAGAAGCAGAGTGTGCATTGCCAAAGCAGCCAAACCCATCTGGGAATGCCATCCTTACACATTTAGTGGGATTGTGAGTATCTGGGATGCATTCAGTTTATCCCTCACGTGATTTGCTTCAATTGCAGGGCTTTCATGGATACCATCCCTATTAATCTGCCTCCTAATAAAAATAACTCTGAAGTGATTCTTTATTTGGAGTTACAGAGAGTTCAACTGTCTTAATAAAATTACCACGTAGAAATCATTCCCAGGGCAGCCTTTGCTGGCCCTCCACCACAAGTGTCTCTTCTCTGATGCTGCTCTGTCTGCTTCACCCTCCCAGGGAGCAGCACTTTGACCAATTTAATGGAGTTTAAAAACCAGAAAACAAAAGACATTTGTAAAACCATTTTAAAAACAGCCATCAGCACATTACACGTTGGCTTCTGGCTGTTCAGCAGAGATTGATTGCCTAAATAAATGAGTTTATTTTAAAGGCTTTCCACATACCTCTGTATAAAATGAAGTGTGATAGTACTTATCCATTACCAACACCCCTGGCACATGCAGTTGGAATTATTCCTCATTTATCCCCACTGTTATCCGGGTTTGAGATCCAATATTCTATCGCCTGCTGTTATTTTGGTTAATTGAAATGACCTTGGCAAAGCAGAGCATCCACAAGTCCTTAATATCACCCTGCTGATCCCTGAATAAGGGAAATTAAGGGACTGTTTGATCTACCAAAAGCAGAGACCAACTTCATTAACACCATCTTTCAAGAACACCACCTGAAACTCTTCCCGCTCCGTTTCTTAACTGCTCTGAACTGTGCATTTGGTACAATTTCCCAGCCTGGGTCCACAGACATAACACTGTGAAGTTTAAACACACGAAATTGTGTTTAATCTCAGTGGGGCTTTGATGCCCCCCCTTATAAACTTCCAGAGTTCAGAGAAGCTCCTTTGAGGACATTTAACAGCAATTGGTGTTTTTATAGTAAACTCTGAATGCTGCCCCACATGGAGCACTTACCCCTCTGGCTGCTTCGGGCAGAGGATGATCCCACATTTCCTGCCCTCCAGGCTCTGGTGGACTCAGGTAAATGCTCTCAGCTGCACCACTGCCCTGGGAACACCTGCAGACCCTGCTGGGAGCAAACACGAGTCAGAGCACTTTCAGATAACCCCAAGAGGACACTCCTAAACCCTACAGGGCTGCATCAGGAAATAAGATTTGTGAGCAGCTGCACTTCCAGGAGAGGCCCTGATCCTGTGGCAGGACACCTGGGAGAAGTGATCTGATTAAAATATTGCTGAGGTGGGCACTGAAGTTCAAAACAAATCCAGGATAAGATCATTTTTCTTCCTAGTGTGTTTTAGTAAAAAATGGAAGATTATATAACCTTCTGTAACTTGAGAAATGTTCTAGAATTATTCTTTTCCTGGAGAATTCTTTTGGAAGTTAACTGTATGCACAATAAAGTAATTGTTACCAACAAGCATTTTCACCCAGGAGAGTGTTGAGGTCTGTGTGTATATGACCTTATCAAATTTGGAATGGAAGGTTTTAATAAAATGTATCACAGGCTTTATTTTGATTTCACTCTATGAAAGTCAACTTGGTTAATTAATTATAAGGCTTTTAAGAAGTATTTAGGCTTCTCCAACAGCAGAGACTGAACATGCCAGGGCAGAATTCTGCCCCAAAAAGGCTGGGCTATGCAGAAGACACCAAGCAAACATGAACCCCAGTTCCCAGGGGCTATTTTATTGTATAATAATAATAATAATATAAATATTTTATGACTTTTTTAAGGGGCCATGTAGTGGTGACAGGAACACTGAGCAATCCTTCGTGTTCCCTCCAAGATGGGACCTTTTTCCTTGCAGAAAATCAGGTAACCAGGAGGAAGAATGATTGGAAGGGGAGGAAGCAAAATAGTTCTGTGTTCAATAAAGGCAAAGCTTTTCTCAGCTGGGGATTCCAGTTCCAAAAATGAACCACCACTGCCCCCTTCTGTAATCCAAGAAAACTGGATTCAGCTACCAAAAACTATGTGGAACAGTGGGTAGTTACATCCAAACTGACACTGTCCGTCATACTACAGTGGGCCGAAATATTAAACAAAAAGTAGTATTTAATTTTGTCCATATTTATTTCCAGGTCTGCATCAGTCTTGAAGAGCCTGGTAAAGGTCCAACATCAGAGAGAAGAAATATGGAATTATACAGTGGAATTTATTGATTTAGGTTTGTGTATGAGGCAGAATCGTGTCCATTTTTAAATGTATTAAAACGCTTCCAGAAATTTCCAACATCCTCTGAAATGTCATCTGAGGCTCTTGGCTAAAACGAACCGGCCTTTCCATACAGTTTTCAAAGGAATGATGTGCAATGAGTCGCTGTTAAACTGTCCCACATTGCAGGGAAAGTGGGAAACCCCTGACTGGGGAACATTTCCAGAGGAACCTGGAGATGCTCACCCATATCAGCTACACATTTTTCCAGATCCTGCAATCCACCCAGAACCATCACACAAACCTTTTCCACCCAGTGACATCTCCGGGCCCCCACTCCTGCTTAAAGCCTCCTCTGGTAAGGAATTTTTTCAGCTACAACCAACACACTCTCAAGGCTCTCATCTCCTGTAAGTGTTGAACTGTGCACAAGTACAGGGGATGTCCTGGGGAACGGGCAAGCCCCTCATTCTGCTGCCCTGCCCTCTCCAGGCAGGGTGTTCTTGGTGGTGCTGCAGTGCAGGGAACAGAACTCAGTAATGGCTGTGAATTGCTCAGCCCAGACAGCAGAACTGGGTGAGTGAGGAGATTCTCATACACACACACACACACAGGGAGTTACAGATTTCTTTTGCCACATTAAATAAACACACCAGGACTGCAAGAGTCTCTGTTAAGAGCCATTGCTCATCCAGCACAGCTCTGTGAGCCAGAGCTGATTGATGCTGGGGGGAAGATAAACACGTAGGTATGTTTGGAAAGCTGAGCCAGGCCCTCACACTTTAATTGCTTTGAACTGCCCCGTGATTTTTTATTTCATTTCAGCCTACAACACCGGGAGTGGAACACAAATACCACTGTCTTACTGCCAGCCTGATTCGGGGGGTGAGAGCAGCTCAGTCTCAGTCATTACTGCTGGCAAGGCCACAAACACTCTAATTTTTAAGAAAACAACTGTCTTCTGATTCTGGAAATACTGCCAAGCAAACTTGTGCATCTCAGACTACTGGCACTGGGGATGGGATCAGAAGGCTGAGTGCGGTACAACCAACCCTCCTTAAAGATGGGAAAAGCAACATATCTGATGTAATGAGTAAGAAAACATGTAATGTTTAGCCATGAAGTGCAGATTTGTGAGGATGGTCAGACTGGATTAGCTGTGTGATTGCTATTAAAATTTACTCTGGTTTTGGCCAAGTTCCTCCTCGCACTCGCTCTGACAGCACGCCCCTAAAGTCGTTTTTCCTGGCTGTGAACACAATCCCACAAGCTGAGGACTAGGTAATGATGCAAGAAACGTTCTCTCTGCAACCATTTTCAAGTGAACCCAGCAGGCAGCTGCTCCCAGGCCCCTCAGAACTGCTCCACTCAGGGCAGGCAGAGCGAGCTCCACGCACAGTCTGGAACTGAGGGCACCTGTACATCTGAGACTGTCCCAGGACAATCCAACAGCAGCTCTGTGCCTCGTTCCCCCATCCTTTCATGGGATTGTCTCAGAAATTATTCTCTGGACACCCCCCTGTCTCACCAGGGACCAGCAAGGGCTGGGCAAGCGCTGCAGCTTAGGGAGCTCCAGTTTGGGTTTTCAGTGCCCGGATGGCTCCAGCCCACAGACCCGAGAGCAGTCCCGGCTGTCCCTGTGCCCACACGGCGGCTTGGCCAAGCCAAACGAGCCCCTGGTGGTGCTCAGGGATCACAAATCCTCCCCCTGAAACCCGGGCCAGCGTTTGCTGTAACTTCCAGTCACACCAACAGCCACAGGGAGGGAGCTGGAACACACACACAGCATCGTTCCCACACTGCGCTCCCGCATTTCCCACTTTCAAGGGGATGTCTGTAAATCCAAATGAGCCCTTCTGCTGCGGTGCTGGCAACTGTTTTCATTACATATTTATTCTGTATTGTTAGGCATTCAAACAATTTGCTGTCAGCCCCACTGGCAGCGTGTGAGTGGTTTGCAGAGTGATTGGACTGTGCTGTAAAAGTGCCCACGAGAAATCCCAAACCCAACAAGTTCCGCTCCCCGAGGAAGGCACAAAGCAGGCAGAGGCAAAGGCAGAGCCACGAGCGAGGGGATGTCAAGTGGCCCTTTGGGAAATACGTGTGTTTAGGCAATAATTAATCACATCCCTCCCTTTAGCATAATATGCAGTGTATAAAAATGCCTCTGTCTCTGTGAGGGGACGGGAACCACTTGCTCAGTGAAACTGTTTCACGAGAGCTGAGAGACTCTACAGGGACCACAGACATTAACATTTTAATATGTGCAGGCCAAACTCCCTGCTAGGTGGAGCAAACTTGATACTTTTGATCTGAAACGCAGAGAGTTTCGTGTCAGTATTTAAAAAAAAGAGGAGCCTTGGGTCTATTTCAATCTGAAGTAAAAATAAATCTGGAAATCGTGACACTTGTTGCAGAACAGAATTGTTATTTCTCCTGCCAAATCTGATATCAAAGACAGGCAGCCACAGATCACTGGGTAGTTTTCCCATCTCCATAAATCCTTACTACATTGATCTACTCCCAAATATTGCCTGTGGTTCAGGAACTGCCTTTGCTGTGCTCTTCTGAAATTGGGATCCCAGCGCTGAACCCCTCTGGGGAGGCAGCAGCAGCTGCCTGAGGGGCGTGCAGGGCAGTCACTGGGCTGTGTCACCCAGGAGACCTGAACTCCCTCTCACAGAGCAATTCCCAGAGCACTCAGGGCAGGAATAGATTTAACAGCACCCACAGCACCTTCTGTCCTGCACTCAGGTGCCTGCACTGCTGTCCAGTGTCAGTCACACCACACCATCCCTGCCCTCAGCTGCTTTCCAAACCTTCTCACGAGCACAACATTCTCCTGACTCGAGGGCCTTTGCTTCACACAATATATATAATAATGTAAGCTTCTCCCTTTTGTGCACACCCCTTAGGACTGATTTGATCTGATTCTGATCTTGGTGTGCCCTGGCCCTGCCAACAACATCAAAGATGTGTCAAATGGGAGCCACAAATGCCACATTTCACAGGCAGTTCTGCCAAATTCCACTCCTGGGCTTCAAATGGAGAATGGAGAAGAGGCATTTTTGTAATTAGAGTGATCAAACCAAATTAACACTGTTCCATTTTAAGTTCTATACCTTGTCGAGGAGGATGTTTAGATTTTTAGATGGTATTTTAACATGATGCTGGCTGCTTTGACAGAAAGTGGCACTGCCCATGTCAAGGTATTTTCATATTCAAAGCTCAGCATGAAATTCCCTGAAATTCATGAATTAGTATTTTTCTTCATTGGGAACGTTGGGGATTATTAAGAGCTGTTATTTTTTCTTCAAAGAAGGTTCCACCCTCTGGATCCCAGTGCAAGGGTGACCAGAACTCAACTCAAGACACAAATGGTTATTTAAATACTTTTGCTGGGTTTCTTTGTGCTTCTTTACGTTGTGCTCAATAGAGCAGGGACAAGAAATGGAACAAGAGAAAAGATGATTTCCTATTTCACTACAGACTTCAAAGGCAGTAGACGTGTTGTGTCCTCGAAAAGACAAAATTACATCCTCAAAAGGAAGAAATTGGATAAGCACAAGTTATGGTCAGGAAATGTGGATAGACAATGACCCAGTCTGGGCTATAACACCTGTGCTCTGTCTCTTGAAACCAAAGAAAGCTTCTAATTCAGTGCTTTCAAGACTCAAAATTGATTCTTGAAGGGGGTTTGTTTGTGTTCTTGAGCCATTCCTCTGTACAAATTCCAGTAAGTCCAGAAAAACCTACTAAAAATGACTGCTCATAAAAACCTAAGAACAATGTTCTCAAGTGTTCCTCTTCCTTCACAGACTGCAGAACTGACTGATTTCATGAAAGGCATCCAAACACTGCATCAACAGCTACAGAATCATTCCTACTGGAAATCATTTCTAACTGGCCTTCCAACACTGTAGCTGTTGGTAAGGACCAAGCAAAGCCCAAACCAACCAGAAGGAAACCAGGAGGGCATCACAGACACTGAAAACCCACTGAAGAGCCCCCTCTCTGCTGGCTTCACTTGCCCCTCCTCAGAGCAGGGGCTGTTGCCATCCAGGGCTCTTTTTTTGGCTGGAGCAGATTATGCTGAAATGTTCTCAGAATGCCAAGTATCTGCTCTTTTTAAAGAGTGAGTTCATGGGAGCAGAACATTCCAACGTGTCACTGGGTTATAAAACAAACCCAGCCATGAGCAGGAGGTTCTCTGAGGGCTCTCTGTGCTCACTGGAGCAGACTCTGAGCACTCCCTGCAGGACTGAAGAACCCGGGGGGCAGTTTGGTTGTTTTCCATCGAGTTCCCCTCCTCCTCCTGTGCTGATGAGCTGTAAATCCTCCCTGGCTGCCCAAGTCCCCTGTGCCTCTGCTGGGCTCTGCTGTGAGAGACAGCAAGCAGAGGGCAGGCACGCCCTGGCAGCTGTCACTTGGCTGCAGGGGGAGGGACAATCTTCACTGCTGGGTGAGCAGCCATGGAGATCGACAGCAAAATCTCTCCTGTTCTGGGACAAAAACAGGTCGGAAAAAAACCCAAAGAATGGCTCTGAATCGCAATTATTTCTACTGTCTGCCCCAAGACAACAGAGATATAATCTGCTTTATTCTGGCTCCTTTCCTTCAAATTACAGCAAGGATCCCCTTACCCTAAAAACTGAGCTGAAAGTCTTTGGAATGGATCCAAATCCAACACCCCTTTCAAGATGGGAAAGTTTCCTATGAGAGTCCAATGGGAATAGCTGGGGGAAAGGTTTTAAAAATCATTATTCCTTGAGAGTTTCTGAAATCTCCTTACTTCCATCACTGGGGTATTTGAGAAGCCCAGAACCACAGGCGGCAGTGCAGGTTAGAACTGCAGACAGGATCTCAGCACTGCAGCAAACACTCGTGTACAGACACGGGCAGATGTGCCCTGATGTTGTATTTTCGGTCTACAGGAAGCAGAACACAGAGCACATTTTCTGTAGGGGCTTCATCATCATTTGGGCTGCACTTCCGACTGCTGAATGTCATCCTGTAAATGAGGATAGTTGTGTAAACGAGGATATTTGTGCACTCTGTACAAATATATCCCTTAAAAAGACAGAAGAGCAAAGCCCGATTGCAGAGCGCTGCTTTCGGATGGCAAACAGAGTCCTCTGGTGGCCTGTGATTGTCACAGCACCCAGAGCAGTCAACGATTTAGGGGAGAGAGGGAATGATGAGAAACATGAACTCCCGAGAAATAAAACTTAGTCCTAAGCTAATAATGATCAGAGAAAATTTCAGGGAAACAAGTGGAAAAAATTATTTGTGTAAACTTCCCAAGAAAACCAAGGGGAGGATGAGGAAGCTTCGCCAAAGTACACATTAAAGGAGCTCAGGAAAACAAGCCAAGAGAGCGAGGGGGAAAATGGGATACCAGGGAGAGTAAAAGGAATACAGGTGTGCTGGCAGTGGGACCTGGCCCACACTAAGCAGACAAGAGTACAGGTCTTCAAGAAAAACAATAATTAAAACAATAAATAATTCGGCACAGTAGATAAGTGAAACAGGGATGGATGTGTTGGTACCAGTTTTGCAGCTGCTTTTATTCAAACCAAGGATTCACCTATTTATAAAAAAAATATAAATGAATACTTCATTTACTTTGTAGGAAATAGAATAAGATCTCATGATTGCAATAAATTAATACAATTAAGCTGTGTAAAATAACCAACTCTTTCCCTGTAGATGTTAAAATTTCTGGGTGGTACCAATATGCAAAAGGCATCAGAGTATTCCTAAATTATTCCTGACATCTGCTCTCTGCCCTGGCAGATCCTAAGCAGTGCTTTGGCCAAGGTACACAACCAGCCTGAGGAATATCTGTGTGGTCCTCGTACCAGCCAGTTCCCAGCACTGGCATTAAAGGCTTATCTGGGGAAAGCACTTGGAAAAACCTGTCCTCCCTTTAAAGGAGAACCTCATCAGTCAGAGCTGGGGGGGTCATCTGTCATGACCATCAGCTGCCCCCTCTCTCCAGCATCTCCAGCTCTACCTCTGCACAGGCACAGCATGAAAAGATAAGCTCCACATGCAAAAATTCCAGGGTCAAACCCTGCCTGGCTCTATTTGGAGATGCATCTTCAAACTTCAGCCCCTCCACCTGACTTTTCCACTCGGTGCTGGCCTGGCTTTTATCAGCTTTGCCCCGTGTGCTTCACACACCTCTCACCAAAGGATTGCTGAACTCAGTGACAGGCAGAAAACAAAGTTTGAAAAGATCCCATCTTTCATATGGAGGGGGAAATCACTCCCTTTGTCAGCCTGACATGAGCTAATGGATTAGTGCAGAGTGCCCTAACCAGGATCTGATTTCCTATTTTGACATGTGCAAAAAGCTTCCAAAACACTGAAAGCTGCTGTGCCTGAGCCAAGGCAGGGCTGGGAACCCACCAAGCCTCTGGAGGTGCAACTTGGGAGGTGATTTCAGGCACCAGTGTCAAACAGGCAAAGATGTACAACAACCTGGGACAAAGTATGCTAGAGAAAGGTTAACCCACCATCTAGCAAAGGCAGGAATGCAAACTGAGTTTGCAAATTGCTGTAATTTCATCCAGACACTGTTCACATTGGAAAGGGGCCTGGACCAGTAACAGCCCTAATTTTTATTAATAGCAATAGCTCTGCTGAACCTCAGTTCCATGACCAGAGCTGATCCAGAAGGTAAGGATGGGACATTCTGTACAATCCTGCAGAGTTTCTGAGCCACAGTCCCTCAGTGAATGTAGAACTGGTCAGGAACAGAGATCCAGCTGATTCTGGGGCTGAGGAAGTGACTGCCACAGCAAAACACTCCTCTGCTGAAGGATCTGAGAGGCTCAGCAGCCTCTGCATCCCTGAGGATAAGGAATCCCCTGGGATTCCCTGTGGGACCGTCACCAGACCGACATCACATTTCTACCCACATTTCTAATGCCAGCAGAGTTCATCCTTTCTTACAGACAAGTCACAGCCCTCCTTCCAACCATGAGCACTCATTCCCATCCTCTGGGTGCCATCCAGAAGGGCAATGGGATCTTGGAGCACACGGCTCTCCCAGAGCAAGGAAAAGAATGGATTTCTGGTTGTCACACTCTGAAGTGACAGAACTGGAAGTGTCAAGTGCATTTTCCTCACTGCTGGCTGTAAAAACCCAAGGATCCTCAGTGCTCCATGAGATCCAACTGCCATTGGATAACGCTCATAATCCCAGAGGAATTTCTGAACTCAAGTGTCTACAACTGGACTCTTGGCTCTTCTTTGAGACAACCACACTGCTTTTCACATTCACTGCGCAGCCACAAAGCAGCAGAAGGTGCTTGTGCTCGGCTCTGTTCGGATGAAACCAATGCAATGTGTCCTCCCACGTGCTTGTGAGGTCCTCTCACAGTCCTGATTGAGACTGTGGGCATACTCCAAATGCAAGTCATAACCATAACAATTTAATTAGAATTATTAAATCCAAAGAGCCAGAAGTACTTAATTAAATAAGCAGCTTGGTTTGTGAGCAGAGACATTCTTCAGATCACTGCAGTCACTAAATTCTCCCTGTGCAGAATTATGAGTTGTTGTTTGATAACAATCAGTAGAAGAGGCCACTGAACAAACACCTTGTGACTTGTTTTCCAAACCATCACACTGGTCCCAGTAGTTCACCAGGCAGACATAAATAATGATGTCATTGTGTTCCCACAGTCTGTTATTGGTATCCAAATAACCACTGACACGACTAAACTAACTTCTCCTTGGCCTCATTTCAGGGAGGAGTTTCTCCAGCCACAGGACTGGAGATGCTGTGGCACAGCCCTGGGATCTGATGGCCCTGACATGGCACACGTGGGTGCGAGTGGGACTGGCAGGTGCCCCACTGGGGTGCTTTGGAGTCCCCCAGGGGAGACACTGCAGCAATCAGGAGAGTATTTAAGGGATGCATTAGAAGTTTTCCGTCCATTTGGGATGAGCAAACAGGATCACAAGACATGGAATTCCCATTTGCTGCTCTCTCACCCCATGACCTCATTCCTGCCTTTACCCACTTTGCAGCTCAGACTCTTTGGTGAGCAGCACTGCCCCAAATGCGTCACTGCCACGTGATTGATATCCACGTGTAAAATGTGACATCCATGCACACACACACAGCCACACAAACCCAGCAAAGACTCTGAGGGAAACGTTCCTGGAGCCTCCTTCCCAGCTATTCACCCTGCGAGCAGCAGATGGCATCCCTACTGCCATTCCTGCTATTTGCAACCACAGTTATCCCAACCCAAACGCTCCCAGCGCTGCAGGGCTTTAGGCTCCCTCACTGGGAATTCAACTGTAGGATTTGTCAGATGGAGGCAGCCCTGGCTTTGTGGAAACTCTGAACTCCGCTCTTTGGTGTCAATCTGTGTTGCTTCCTCCCTCTGAAAGAAGAAATGTGTCCTGTGTGATATGGCTTAGCCTGGTAATGATTTCTGAGTGATGTTTTCCTGCAAAGAAAACAAGCAATTGTCTGCATATCCCACCCTCGGCCCTTCATCTGCTGCTCCCTGTACAGTCACTTCCACAAGCACAGAACACAGAGGAGAAGAAAAGGGTTTGCTGTTTCCTCATACAAATGTAGAGGAGAACACAAAACTACCCCTGGCAGAGAGAAGCAAATTCTCTTCTTTGGGATTAGGACCCCCATTTCAGTGTCTGATTTATGCCCTATTTCTTCCAGCTGTTGCTCGAGGTAAACTTTGCCCATTTCAGGTCAAATGCAGAAAGAAACAAAAATGAATCCAACTTTTCCCTGCAGTGTCTGTAATATTTTCTGGTATTGCCCCCTGTTCTGAGGCTCCTGGCACACAAAGCCTCCCTGCCAAAGCATGGCAAGTTTTCTACAACCAGAAAAAGCAGATTTGAGAGCAACAATATTTATTTTCCACACTCCATTAGTAGCCCAGAAGCAATTCAAGCATGTTACTAGAAACTGAACCCAGCTAATTAAAAATAATGTTCCAAAGCTCCACTGACGTGTTTTGCATCTGGAGCTGCCTTCTGCAAACAAACACACACAAAACCAAGGACAAATCACAATAAATCTAAGCAGACAGGTACAAGCAAATTGGTCTCTGGAAGTGACACGTCTCTGTGCTTTAAATGTCTGCCACAAATCCCAAGGAGACCCGGTAGGATTTAATCTAATTGGGTTTGCCACTTCCCCGCAGCTTAATGTGAGAATAACGGCAATTATATATGACTGTACTTAGCTCAGTACCAAAAACCCATTTATTAGGCTATTAGAACCTACAGAATCCAGGGGGTTGAGATCATTTGGATGTGCTGGTTACACACTTGGCCTGCTCCTTGTTTTGTGGTTACAGTTTCCAAATTGCCACTGATGAGGTGGTGGTGGGAAAGCAGATGCAGTTAAGCACCGGAATGGATGGCTCAGAATCCGTAATGGCACCTCACGTGTTGGCTCAGCCCCGCACAAACCTCCAAACTTTCATCAGGAGATTGGGAAAGCAAGGGCTTGCTGAGCTTCAGAAATGTGTTCAGCATAAAGCAAAGCCCCTCTGCCTGTGAGGGGCCCCACAGAGCTGGCACTGCTCGGCACAGAGACCCAAAAAGAATGATGTTTAAGGCCAGTGTTATGGGGCAAGCGAGGGAAGAGCCTCCAGCCTTCCAGTCCTGCAGCGCTTCAGAGGGTGCAATCAGCACGAAAAGCAAGGAAAGCCATTGGGCCATTCCAAACAAATGTAGTGTCTCTGCTCTCCCACCTGCTCTGCCCAGGATGGGAGCAGGGACTGGTGTTCTCACCCTGCAGCTCAGCACGAGGGAGCTGCACAGCCCTGTCCTTTAAGCCTCTATCAGCTCTCACAGCCACAATAAAACTCTCCTCGCCAAGCAGATGTTTGTAAATGAGGCTGTAAACTCTCACAATTTCATTTTTTTTTTCCTAAAGCGTTCTGAGTGCTGGGATAAAGGTGGATTATTTTTGAAGTCTGGAAAGCTTCACCTCCAGTGAACCCCTCCAGTGTTCACCCACTGGGGGCAAACCCAACAAACGGTTCCTTCAGTGAACAACAGTAAACAGAAAGGATTGTTTGGCAAAATTTTCTCCTCTGTCTGCCTTTGATGGCAGCACAGTCCCTGGGATTCCCTAAGGGAAACACCAAATTCCAACACCTGGATGTGGGAGGTGCAGCTTCCCTGGGCAAAAAGGGGTTTTGAGAATACTCACAGTGAAAAGCCAGAAAATGGTATGCCTTCTCAGAAAACTATCTAATCAAAAGCTAGGTTTAACATGCTCGTATCAGAGTGAGTAGGAGGTGGGTGGCCAGGTATTTCCTGAGAAAACCTTTAAACTGTAACTCAGAGGGGGATACACTAAAACACTTCTGACTCCCAGGAAGACACATCATGCAGCATTAACTTTAGAGACACAGGAATTATCAGGATGGGCTCTCAAATGGCTGTAATACATCACACCACAGCAAATTCCCTGCACTGCACAACCTGATGCCACATGACAAAGTGTGACAACTGATCTGTATCACTTAGGAGAGACTGTCGAGATGTGCTGAATATTTTCTAAACTGCCATCAGAAAACATATGTTTCTGAGGGGTGATGATACAGTGGGGCTGAGTAACTCATCAAAATTATGAATGAAGCATTCTCACCTTCATTTGACCTTTTTTACTTCTCCAGCAGACAGAGCTAAATGTGTGGCACAGCAGAAAGCACCAGAAGAGGAGACAGATGATAATAAGGAGCTGTTAAGAGATGCTCACTCCACTGGCTCAATTAGTTCAGCTTGTTTGCACAGAGAGAATTTCTCTGCACGTGTGAACACGAGCAGAGATCGATAAAGGGAAACAGCCAGGCTGATCCTTTCTCAGCCTGAACTCCTCCAAACAAGATGCACACACAGCCCTGTGGAAGACAGAAGACAGGGGCCACACAGAAATGTGGTGCTGCTCTCCCAGCACCAGCTGGGAACACTCCACCTCAGGCTGAGGGCACATTACAAAGACACCTGGATGCTTTCACTCTCATTTTCCTGTCTCCTCACCTACAGCCAAGGTCTGCTGGGCTGCTCACCTTGTCAGAGAGCAGGGGAGATCTGACCTGCATGTGAAAATGTGGCTGCTTCTCATGCTTTTCAAACGCTGATAGGAGAGCAGTATTTGTCAAATGTCAAATGACACGTGTGGGGCATAAAATATAGAAAGAGAGAGTTTGGTCAACCCAAACGAAGCACCTTCTGTCCCTAGTGCAGTACCCCCCAGACTGGCAGGACTGGTTTAGATGTGATCAGCCTGTCACAGGACAGGGGCAGTGCCTCAGCTTTCTGAGCTGTCTGCTCACACCTCACACCTGTCCATTGTCCCTGTGGGTATGGAGTGTTCACCACAGCCTGTCTGCAGGAATTGGGCAGTTGGGAATGTCTGCTGGTCTAAGAGCCTTTGGCAGCTTTGGGAGTGTTTCTGTCCCTTCACTGGCACCTGGGCCGGGTACTCAGCTGACAGAACTGCCAGTTTAGCCCAGGTAAAGCTCTCAAAGCTACGTCACTTCTGTAAAGGCATGACCTAAGACCAACCTGAGAGCAGCTGGGGGTTATCTCCAGTGGTCACCAGGATTCACAGCCCTGATGTGCCCTCTTATCTTTGATGGCAAGGCCCAGGGTGCTTTCCAGGGCATAGATTTTCTGAGGGGTTTCAGTGTCCTTGTCTTACTGTGCAGTACCTCCCTCATTCCCCTGCCAAGGCCTGGGGCATGATGGGCATGGAGAACGTCCAGCATTTTGGCACTGGGAAAGTGGGTTTCACACACCCTGCTAAACAATCTCAGCAGATGCTGCTAAGGAGGCTGGAAAGTGATTTTCACAAAGCTATAAATTCCCTCCCAGTCCAGCCTGTGGTCTCCAGACAGAGCCACAGCTACACACAAACCCCCAGGGAGGATCCAGGTCCACTCTGGGTCCGTTCTGGGAGTCCTCGGAGTAACTCAGCGGGGAATTCCACTTGGGGAGGCAGGAAACAGCATTAATGACTCCTATCAACTAATTGAAGCCTGAGCTGCAAATCCGCTCCATAAATGCTAAGCCAGGTGTTCCAAAGGCTCAAGGTAAAAAGGAGAGGATTGCAAAGGGTGTGAGGGAGCATCAAACACAAAGGAAGCTGGAATGAGAGCAGGAGCGTGAGGAGTGACAATTCAGCACGGGAAAGACAAAGATGGAACAAGATTGGGATCAAGAGAGAGCGCACAGGAAGGATGGGGAGGAAGAGAAATTTGAAATGGAAACGATGAAAATGGAATATGATTTCCAGAGGGAAAGAATCAGGGTGAATGAGGGTCCTACTGGGTCAGCCCATGCATATTTAGTCAGCTATAATAAGGTAAAATTGCTTCCTCATTACAAGGAAGGGAATGATGTTGATATGTTTTTGCAGTCTTTTAAAAAACTGTACAGAACTTATAATTGGTGAGAGGAGGACTGGGCAGCACAGTTCAGAGCCTGGGCAATGGGAAAGCCCTGGAGGCCTGTGCCAGGCTGGTTGATAATGACTGCCCTGACTAGCAAATTGTGCAGGGAGCTTTCCTGAGGAGGCGTGAGCTTGACCCCAGAGACCTGCAGGGTTACACCTGGGTCTCCAAGGAAAGGATCCGGTAACTCCTTCCCTGAATTGGCTGTAGAAATGACAAATTTATTTAACAGGTGGATAGAAGGTGAAAAGACATCTGTCTCTGTTTCTTTTTTCCTTTTTTTTTTTTTTTTTTTTGAATGATGGAATTATCTTGAGGAGCAGCTCCTGGATGTTCTGCAGGATTTGGAAGCCTGTTAGACAGAAAATCCTTCTATTACAATCTGCAGCCCATTAATCAAAGCAATGTTTTTGTGTGTATCCACAAAATAATGAGGAAAGTAATGGCAATCCCACCTATTTCCACAAAGGCTCGCCCCTTCTTGCAGAAGCCAAAAAGAGATAGAAAACCAAGTCCACAATTGCCAAAATCTTGGAAGTCACACTCTACTAGTCCATGAAGATACTGCACTGAGATTTGTTGTTACATATGCAGAAAGCAGAGACAGGGTGTGGAGAGCGACTGAGGGGGTCAGTTATTGAGCCTAATGCAGCATCAGATCAATCTACCAAAGAGCTGGACAGGAGCACGTTCAGATGCAGTTTGTGAGAGGGCCCTCAGTGGGAGCACTGACTCCAGCCCGTGTTTCCAGAAGGTGGCCTGGCTCCTTCCTCCTGGAAAACATTACCCAAGATGCCTCTACATTCCAGCCTGGATTCCCATTTCAAACAAAGTACTGGGAAGTGGCTGGAATATGAGACAGATGTTACTCTGCACTTTCTGAGGGATTTACTGGTTGTAATGAGTCTGTAAAATCCAACTTGACTCAGCTACTGCACTCCCAAATTCCTTCCAGACTCTTGGCTGAACACCCTCCCTGCCTGGCGATGTCGTGGTGCTTCCTCTGACACTTCCTGCAGCACCTCCCCCTGGAGCCCCGGGAACGGCCCCTTCCCTGGAACCAGCACAGCATCCCGAGCTCACTGACCCACACCGGGCTCAAACAGAGACACCTGTTACATCTCCAGTGGAATTTTATTTACCTACTTCTCTCTCACTATTGATCTTTTCCTTTCTCTTTTTAACTCATCCATTTCTCATTTACTTCCTAATATTCTTAACAGAATATCCATTGTACTTTTTAATTACCTCTGACTCTTTTACCGTCAAATTCCCCCTGCCCCTGCCTGCATTTACAGCCCCTTTACTGATCATTTAGCCTTCATTTGATTGGCTTTTCACTTTCTGCACAGATTTGGGCATGGAGAGTTTCCTGCAATTTGAGGTGTGAAGATCACAGAATTTTTATTTTCCTTTGCATTCCTACTTCTCTTCTAATTCCTGTATCAAAGCCCTATACCCCCTGTAAGGATTTCACTGGGAGATCTGTATTTCTTTTCCCCCTTTTGGTCTAAAGGCATTTCTTGAGCATTTCCCTTCAGTGCCCACACTTGTGTACGTGCAACACTGTTTCCCAGATGTGTTCCCCATGCACAAGATCTACTTTGTGCATTGCCAGTGCCTCTTTTTTGTGTAAAATGTTAGTATGTCAAATCAAATGCCAGTACCAGGACATGGATTCTGCCCTTTCTGTTACTCATTAACCTACAGAATAAACATGTATTTAGTATTTGCTCTGCTACCAATACTTAATCCCGTGCCTGTTGCATGGAAAAGAGCAGAAGTCTTCCTTTAGAGGAAAACCTCAGGAAGATCAAGCAGTTACCTCAGGCATCCTGGAAAAAGCTCGATGGGATCAGAAAGCTTTGGCTGAAGGGCAAGAGCACACCTAACTGCCACTGAGCGAAGCAGAAATTCACACTTGCACTGCTCATGGCAAGGTACCATTTTTGATGGTACCCAGGTAGGGAAGCAGTGTAAGATGCTGATGTGTCCAGCACAGGGGGTTGTTGTGGCTGAGAGCAGCCCAGGAGCTGCCTCCTGTCCCATCACTCATCCCTTGCTGAACAACTGGAAGCGTGTTAAGCAAAAGAACTTTGCTCCTGTACTTTGTTAAGCTCGGGCCAGTTCTCTGAACACGTTCAGGGAGTGCAGTCCAGGATTCAAAGGGAGGTTCAGGTGCTCCTGTGCTTTGGGTGTGAGCATCGAGCTCAGGGTAACGAACAGGGGTTATTTTAATCTTCTCTAACTGCATGAGATTCAGATTTTAATTCACTTCTTCCCTCCTCAACTCCTCTCATAAAGCGTGTTAGGTAGATTTGCCGAGGAAACAGAAGACAATAATATGTTTAAATGTCTGTCTGGAGAGTTTCTTCCACCCAGAGCTGAAAATCGATACAGCTCAGAGAGACATCTCTTGTTAATATAACTTTCCCTTTCAGCCTGTTTCTAACATATTTAATATTTTCCAGTGTTACTCTGCTGGCACTGAAAGCCCAAGCCGTGTCTGCAGATCCCTGAACTGGGACTCCAGAGATGTTTTCTACTCTTGGAGCCATTTTGAACATCCTGGACAAGTAAGAACAGCTCTCCAGGCCCTCCTCTCCCTTCCCAGCCATTCCCTTCTGGGCCTTGTTCCTGGAAAGATGAACGCCTGGATTGGATTGGATAAACTGTGCAGGTTCTGAGTGAACTGCATGACTGGGACTCGAAGTTACTATTAAATGCAGCATTTGACTCTTTGGATTCAAACTGTGCTGAACTGGGCTGATTTATCTATAAAATGTGGTGCTTCCAAAGCTAATCTACATGTACCACCCCCCCAAAAAAAGCCACTGGGTTTGCAGACTGGAAGGCCAAAAATGGCAGAAAAATGAGGCAGTTCTGCCTGACCTTTCGGGAATTTAGGAGAATTAGGGAGTCCTTGGGCCCTCAGCAGCAGCTGGGCAGGAGCTCTGAAGCCTCCACAGGCAGCAGAGCCCATTTCCTTCAGGGACTGTGGCATCTGTGCCCTTGTGTGACCTCACAGGCAGATTTCAGGCTGGAGTTTGGGCAGGGAGGGAACTCCAGGGGAATTGCATCTGTCCCCGGGCTCTTACAAATGGCCTGAATTTGCCCCTCTGGACTGAAAACTGCCAGGCTGAAAATACAAGTAGGAAAAACACTCTCCTTTTGCTGCCCAAACCAGCCCATAAATAACTTGTGTGGCTCTGGATGGCCCTGATCCTACCCCAGGAGCAGATGCTGTGGTGCCACAGTGACAGCAGCAAAGACAGGGGGACTGCTCGAGTACTTTGGGGGTTAAAACCTGTGCCCTGAACAGTAAATTTTATGGCCCAAAGTGAGTCTTCTACAGTGTCATTTATTACTGCAGAAATGATGGGCATTGGGGACCACGACACCACCACCTGTTAGTGCAGATTTATGGAAAATTAGCAATTCCATTTATATCTGTGAGATTGCAGGGATTATTCTGTTCTAGAGCAGAAAACGGAGAGATTTATAACCCCAGCGAATCCAGTTGTACCAACTAATAGAGCGAGGGAGAAAATTTAGAGGTTTGCACTCCTACAGGAGTTAACCTTTGGATAAAGAAACATTTTTCAAGGAGCATCTGAGAAATTATTGGATTCATAAATTCTCGCTGCCGCAGAGATGAGAAATACTCATTTCCTGGGCTTGATATTTGTGTACAGGGAAGATACAGAAAGCAAAATTTAGCACTAAACATTCCCCTCCGCTCTGTAATTCCTGCTGGCCCTTTTGCTGGCCCTTTGGCACATATTGGCAGAGTTTTCCTGGCTGACCCTGAGGGAATTTTCAAGGTATGTATCTGCTAAATTCATTTACGCTGTATTGACTTGAGCGCGTTTGATTTTAATTTAATTTGGATTTTTGTGCACTCGCTGGACTCCTTAAAAATTGAACCCAACCTGCAAAGGTATTAAATCCCTGTGGGCATGTTGGGAGTTGTTCCGGTTGTGGGTTTTGTTGTTTGGTTTTTAACCTGCCCGTGGATGAACTGGAGTAACATCACTGTCACTTTGGTACTGATTATTGCAGAAAATGGAGAGCTGGCAAACAAATCTGCAATTTATCCCTGAATGTAAACATGAGGAAGATCTAATGGGGCCTCAGTTTCTTGGTAATGCCAGACCAGTGATCCCTGTGTTCTTACACAACCAATTAAACCCCATCACTAATAACACAGAGGGTTCCATTCCATCCTCTCTGACTCCTGGTAGCCAGGCTTGGTGAGGATGAGGCTGGGCCTGCTCAAAACTCAGCTCTGCTGAGGGAAAACCTTGTGACTTCCCTGGGGCTGCCCCAATTTCTCTTGTGGGAACAGAGGTTTCACCAGTTTTAGTGAGAAAATTGGAAGAATTCAGGTTTGGACACTGGGCTTGGAAGATTAATTTCTGCTGTTATCAACTTACTGCTATTTTTGTCCAAATTACATATACAGATAACCAGATTTTTGAAATCGCTTTTTAAAATAATTCAAGGTTTTATAAATCATAAAAGCTTGGGGTGCTAGGGTCTGAAAAGGAAAGAAATGTTGAACTTCAGTTAAAGTAATCCAGAGTACTCCCATTTGAAAGGGGGAGAAGGATGACAAGTGTTTGTATTATGGACCAATCCCCACCCCAGTGGCATTAACTGAGTTTGTTGATTAACTTTGGAAAGCAGGAAAACCCTTTATCTGACAATCTCTAAGGAAAAAAGCCCCTGGAATTATCCCCCCATTTCACAGTCAATAAGGCAAAGCCAGAGCGTGTAGAAGAGTTATGATTCCATCACACTGTTATAACATCACACCTGTCACTTGGGAATAGAGAATTTCTAAATATCCAAGTGTTTCACATGAGCCACAAACCAAATTTAAAATGCCCAGCAGAATTGTGATGTCTGTTTATTATTCAATATAAGCTTATGGACGAGATATTTCCAGCTGCAATTAAAAAACCAAACACTGCACAGGAATATCCTCTGCCTGTCTTTTACTGTCAAGTTTGGGCTGGGTTTTAACCCAGGACAAATCACTGCAGGTCCTGGTAAGGCTGAGCTATCCCCATTTACAACCAGAATCCAGCCCAGAATGAAGTATTTCACTGATTACTGTGGCAAAAGATCCCAACCTGGCTGCATTCCTCAGTGCAGAACCAAACATAAGAACAGTCATGGAGCTACTTCTGTGTCATAATATTGACTTTTCTCTCCTTCTAAAGGAATTCCATTTCAAAGATTGTAGACCATTTTACAACAGTAGTAACTCCTGTTTAAATACAAGACACCTGAATGATTATTTCTTGGGCCTTTTTTATGCAAATGAGGCAGATTATAAATCCATATTTGTATCACTCCTGTCCTAAGGACTGAACACAACTTCTCTGGTAGATGAATTCATGATTCCCAGTACCTCTCTTCTAAGGAGACTCAGGGAACTTCAAGAGCAAGGAATGAAGCAGGAATGATGCAAAGCAACCAGTGAGAAGTTCCTTAACTAAACAGCAAGCATTTAATCCCCCAAACAGCTGCTGAATTCCCCCCGGAATATTTCTCTTGGTGTTGGTAAAGGAAGCTGGATAATGCCATGACATCTTCCTGCTCTGGTAATCAGAGCACCAGCACTTCCCACTGTTATGAGGGGAAGCCTTTTAGCCCAGGGACAGGCAATAAAAGGGAGCTTTACCAAATAATGAGTTAAGAAAGCCAGAAGACAGGCTGTGTTCTCCACGGAAATCAAAGTGGTTCCAGAAAGGCTCAGAAACAGAGGTTGCTGTTTCCAGCTGAGAGTCAACTGAAAGTTAATGGGGACATCACTAGAGATCACAGACAAAGGCTTACTGGACTCTTAATGAATATTTTATTCATGTCACCTCTAAATTAGTTAAATTTGATAGGATGATAATGTAATGCAAAATGGCTTCCTCCCCAGCCCGTCTCGGGTGGAGGGGAGATCAGAATTTAATTTTAGGCTAATGCCAGGTCAAAATTAAATTCCAAAAATTATGGTTGGAAAGTAATAAATCCAAAGTGACCAATGGGAAAAAATACTGAGTTAATGAGATGTGTAAGCCATTTAGAAAAGAACAGATATTTTATATGATGTATATTTTTCTTATCTGGAAACAAGCCACTTTAATACCTGGTGCCAGGGATGAAAGCAGGGAAAGGAGAAGAAGGGCCACTCTTAAAGCTATGGCTCTAAGGTCTTGGTAAAGTTATGAAGAGAAATGCAAAAAGCTCAGGATGGGGGAATTCATCGTCTCATCAGCGAGCTTGGTAAAAACTTACGAGCCTTAAATCCTCTTTTAGGTATTTAAATCAGTGTTTTGCTGCTGAGAAGGGAGGTGTGAGAAAGGAAGAGTTTGTGCATCACCGGTAGGGCAGCACATCTCCATTCCAGTTCCACAATTCAAAGGTACTCCCAGAGAGCACGTCAGAAGAAGTGATTATGTCAGAGATTTCTTAGGATTAGCTATGAGAAAGATTATGTTTTACTTTATGAAATCTAAAGGGAAGCTGGGCACTAGTTTGCTGTCCTGGGATGGACATCAGGACTCTGGATTTATTTTCTCAGGGGGGTGTGAATGCTGCCTTTAAGCCCCCTCTTCTCCAGGCTCAGTTTGATAATCCTTCTCAAGCTTTTATTTAAACTCTCCACGAGAAAAAAAGCGCACTGAATTAGAAACTGGCAGAACACAAAGAAGGCGGAGAGAGAAGATCAATAACTCCCATGGCCAGCAGTAAACAAGCTGGGACGATTACAGGGCGAGATGGTTATTGATCAGCAGCAGCAGCAGCTCAGACACCGGCACCTCTCTGCGTGCCAGCCCTCACTTCTATTCTTCCTTGCTCATAATAACAGAACTTTTATCACCAGGGAAATTTGAATTCCCTTTTAGGAGTGAATAATAACCAGATGTTTTGGGCAGTGGCACTGGGATTTACATATCAGCAGGTGACCTCTCCCAGCCTGGAAAGCTGAGCTGCAGGAGATGACCTGACCCCCCTGAGGCCAAGGGCATGAGGTGGGAGATCCCCTGAGCCCTGGGGACTTTGTTTTCTGGCAAAGCCAGTCCCTGTAGGCCTTCTCAGCAAGAGGAGACTTTTTCCTTTAAAGAAATGACTAAAAAATGGTGACTATCCTATTTCAGAAGCCCCCAACCAAAACTGCCCAGACCTGCAGGGAGAAGCAGAGGCCTCGCTCTCTGAGTGCATCCAGGTCATCCTGGATTCTCCAAACAAAGCCCTGTGTGGAACTTCTGCAAGGAGGGTCAGTATTTACAAGGACAGAAGCCCTGCTCCGATTTCATCCTCACAGTTCCTTTAACAAACCTACTTTATGATACTGTTCCTTTCCTTTCTCCCACCTCCAGTTCTCGCAGCGTTTCAGGCATAAAGATCATCACACACAACTAAGAAAACCATCCCCTGTAAGTCAGCCCAAGGAAATGCAAAGGCCCCACTCCCTGCCTGTCCCTGGGACCGCAGGGCACTCATTCCAGCCCCTCCTGTCACTCCCAGCACTGCCCCGAGCAAACAGCCGAGGGGTTTCATTCCCATCACCATCCCCTTCCCTCACACGCCCCTGCCTGGTCAGTAAAACCCATCACACACTCAAATTTGGTTCCATTACACGAGTCAGAGCAAAACCGAACTTTCTGCGGGTTGGAACTTTGTGGTTTGGACTTAATGAGATGTATCAGCACCGAGACAGCTTTTCCTTTCTCGGGAAATTCCTCCCTCAGAGATACCTGAGCTAAGTGGGTTTTAATTTAAGGCATCTGTATCAATCCCCAAGCCTGTCTCCATAAAATCTGACAAGTAAGGCAAGTTGCTGAAGAAAAACGAGCTGAAGTCTGTCCTCTTTGAAAGTTTCTTTACTGAAATAAGTTCACCTTTAAAATATAATCAAAAATCCCAGAATCCTATTCACAAATCATATTGAAAATTTAGGGGTGAAGAATTAGATCTGGCTGAAACAAATTTGAAAACCAAAGTTGACAAGAAGTAAAATAATTGATGATAAACTTTTCACCCCCACCCCAGTTTGAATTATACCATTTTACAAAAAAAACTGCCTTTTTAATAAACTTCTCCAGAAATATGGACGAAAATATCTATAGCCAAGAGACTGTCCATAAAGTGTTAATTTTAAAAAAAATGTATAGATTTTTACTAAGATCACATTTACTGCCAACAATTTCAACAAGAGAAGTTTCCTGGAGGGTCCTGAGAAGAGCCCTGAAGTTGGTTCCATGTCCCGTTTCTGCTGGGGTTTCTCACAAGCTTTACCTTTATTTTCTTTAACCATCCCCTGTGCCTTCCCCACTTCAGTTTTTATTCTGATCCAGCCCTCTGCTGTCTCGACATTCAGGTGCTCTTCAAAAAACCCGTCCCTGATTTCCTTGCAATCCTTACATAAAATGGACAATATGCCGAGGAAAACCGCCTTGCAAAGTTGCCAAAAGAGCAATTCCAACCTAATTAGGAGTTCGTGCTGCTCCAGTGAAAGCAGCACAAACACTGTTAATATTCACTGCAGCTGCTTTGTCAATAACTCCCAGTGAATCCTCCAATTTATAAGGAAAATCAGGGAACTATTGGATTCCCTGACACTGATAGATCTATCAGTATTCATTGCCCCTCTCCTCTGCAACACAAGGCACAAATGCCAATAACTCTAACAGTCCCTTAAATGCTGAAGGATCATTATTAAAGTGTGCTTGGCATCCCTGGTCATTAATTATAATCTTGTGCACATATGCAGTGTGATTGCAGGAAATAATCAGCTTTGTCTGCCAAATTGGCAACATTTAGAAACTAATTTGTTATGACATACCATCAAAGATATTTAAACAACAAACCCAAAGCTCTGCTGCTCTGAGCACACTGGTAAAATATCAGATCACATCATTAAAAAATAGTTAACATATCCGAGGGGAGGTAATATTTATCCTTGAACCCGGGTTCAAGTGGAATTTCCAGAAAGAACAGTTATATCCTTTCTCCCTCGCAGTTCACGGGAGAGGGAACTCTCTCCAGAGTGACGGAGGGAGGGGGGGAGGGAATGACTTGGATTACACTCCAGCCTTGCTGTCAGTCAGGAGCTATTAAAGAGCCATTGAATAAATGTTTGCCAAGAGCAAAGCTTGCCCGGGATTACTGTCCTGCTCGGCATTCACTGAGAGCCTTTCAGCTCCTATTTATCTACCTCATCGCTGTGACAGCCCCTGCTCCCATCCCTGCCGCCCCATCCGGGCAGCACAAGGGTGGGAGCACCCACAGCCCCCTCCAGTCTTGCACTGGGGCTGCAGGAAAAGGGGTGCTGTGGGGAAGGGAAGGATCTGCCCCCCAACTCTGCCAGCAACAGCCCAGGAGATTCCCAGCACCGCCCAGCAAACTCCTGCCTGCCAAAATGTCAACCTCCCCCTGCTCACCACACAGGACTCAACCGTTTTGCCATGTTATTTGCTCTTCTCGTATTGCCCAGAACAGCAATCCCTGCAAACCACCTGTAGGAATCAGAGGGACTCCCATAAAATCCCTTGTGCTGCTGCTGTGTCAAAAACCCTGCTCACGTGGGATGGAAATCCCAGGTTAGACTTTTCCCTCTGGGCAGCATTCCATGTCCTCTGAGCGGATCATGCAGCTACTCTGCAGATTTGCTGCCACAGGTGGGATCCAAACTGTTGGTATTTAAGCTGTGGACCAGAAGAAAACCAACAGGGATGCTGCAGGACTTGTGCTGGTCCTGGGAAAGGGCTAATCCTGGGAAAGGGCTAATGCTGGGATTGGGTGAGGCTGGGCAACAGGACAGACTCCAGGCATCCTGCTGTCTGTCAGGGATGAGCTCTGAATCTCTGCCTTCAAACCTCCAAGGCTCCAGAACAGGAGAATTCAATATTCAAGGGCTTGCCAGGCTCACACTTATATCAGAGGGTGCAATGGGCTTATTGTATTATGTGCATAGAAAATAGGATTTCTTTCCTCAGATCTGTGGTCAGAGGATTAATATATGCATCCAAATAAAAGCAGAAGTTAAATAGTGAGCTATGCTTTCATCCAGGAAACAAAACTCCCTCTTTTTTTGCTTTTTCTCCACATAAATGGTTTAAAAATGATAAATCACTTGTGTAACTTGTTTTAAAGAAAACATTTGTTTCTAAAATGAAATATGGTTCTAGTTCTCATTAAGAGAGCTAAATATGATGCTTTTCCCTAGAGCAAGAAGCTAAACTTGTTTATTTTTCTGCAGCCTTTTCTTACACTTTTTCCTCTACATGGTGCAACCTGCATTTCTTTTATTGCCTTTGTCCCTTTTTTTATTGCCCATGTCCCCTCCCATAGCAGGAGTCCATCAGCCCAGTTCAAGCTGAGGACAGAGAACACAAGAACTGACAAATGCAAGCCCTCCTCTGATGGGATTGCTGTTCCATTCCTACAGCACAAGTTAAGAAATCACGATTTTGTTCAAATTCGTTTCACCAGATTCTCAATTTCCTTCACCAGCCCCTGAACCAACAACAATATCTTTTCTTTCTTGTGGTATTTTGCACCTTGTGACTAATTTAATAACAAAGTCTTTTAAAATGCTTGAAAAGAATGGATAGTTTTTTCATAGCATCATTAATGTCACATACATTTCCTTACCACCCAGTTTTGAAGTTGATGGGGCCCAAGGATAGTTCTTGAAATAGCAGGTAATAAAATGACCTCAAATTCATTGCCAAAGATAAACTGTATCAAAGGTATTTCAGACCATTAATACCTCTTACATCAATAATCTCTAAATGTTTCCGTATTTTCAATGAAAAACAATAGATCTAGACTTCTAATTTGCAACTCAAAAAGAAAGCAAATATTTTGTATCTGTATATATTTCATGACGTTATTAAGCTTTAACCTTTCTAACTTGTATTGCCTCAAGTTCATAAAGCCTTTTTATCAGGACACATTTTACCTTGCAAAGTTCTATTACGCTGTGTTCTTCTAAGGCCAGCATTTAAATTACATGGCTATAATGATTTCCTTCTTTTTTCTTATTTTGATAAAAGTTATTCAGTATTTACGTAAAGGCCTAATACACTGGCCTTGGAAACAATGTTTACTCAAACAAACCACTGAAATTAAATGTCCAAGGAAAAATATCTTCACACTGGCAACCAAACCCAACAGGGTGTAAATTAAAGCAAGTCCAATTAACCAAATTAACAACAAGCCAAGCTGAGGTGCTGCCCCTCTAGCCACACAGATAAACACAGGGTAAGGACAGCAATAATTGTTTCCTACCTGTTTCAGTAGAGTCAACTCTGACAATGAAACGCCTCGAGAGGAAACGCAGGAGGGATTTAATCCTGAGTAACCGCAGGCCTGCAGGGCTCATTGTGACGCTTCCTCGCGATATCAGGGAGAGAAGATCAGAAGGCAGGACTGCTCTGACCTCCAGAGCAGGTTCTGGACAGCAGATGGGTCACTGTTGGGTCAGAACCCCTCGTGTTTGTGTGTGTTTGTGTTGGGGAAGGATCGGCGGCTCCGCGTCCCTCACGGCAGCCCCTGCAGCGCCGCGGGGCAACGGCGGGAAAAACAACCCCCCACACGGCCCGGCCGGTGCCGAGAACCACTAAAGGAACACTAAAAAAATCACTAAAGTACCACTAAAGTACCACCAAAGTATCACTAAAGCACCACTAAAAGCGCCTCTCAGGAACAAGCCCGTGGCTTACTCTCTAGGCGCTATCTCAAGGCATTAAAAGAACCCTGTATATATATTTTACAGTAAAACTCCCTCTCATACCGTGAGCTTGTGGCTCCGGGGCTGGGGTGTTAGAGCAGAGAAACAGGAACAGTCACAGAACGGTTGGGTTGGAAGGGACCTTTAAGATCACATTGTTCCACCCTCCTGCTGTGGCAGGGACACCTTCCACCAGCCCTGGATTCTCCAGGAGTTCCCCACCCCAGCTGTGTGCCAAGCCAGGCCTGTGCCCTGAATCTCAGTGCCAAGAATCTCATTAGCCCTTGTGGCCATGCTGTCTCCTCAGAGCTCACACATCATCCACAACAAACCCAGGGACACACATTACATCCTGCCATTCCCTACTGAGAAATTCCTGGTAATTATTCTCCTGAATTATGGTTGGAATGGAAAGTATTTCCTTACCACTGCTGGGTGTGACCACATGGTCATTCTCCTGCCTAAATACAGAACAAAAATACTCAGTAGAAACGGCAGCCTCTTTATTCTATACTTAGGTGCTGTGATGAATCAGTGCTCCTGTTCAATTCTCCCCTTTCCTAATAATCTCATCCCTGATTGCTCCAAGCTGAGAGGTCTTTAGTTTAGCCCCTCAACGTACAACAGTTCTTCCAACAAACACTGTTTGCTTTACCAGCAGACACATGATCCTTGCATGCTCCTGAATATTCTCTGATGGGAAGGTACTGCAACATTCCTAATTTAATGCTTCCTGGTAAGTTGAATAAGGAGCAACTAGGATGCAGTTGGCACATCACTTTTCCCTCATTGTCATCACCACGGAGTACATTTGTTTGCCACAGAAAATAAACACGTTGAACACAGAAGATGGGCATTATTTACAACCTGTACAACCTTCCAAGTTCAGAAATAGAAGTCATTCTTCTCCATGAGCCAAACATTTTGCCAAAGAGCCATGCAAAATGGAAATAGGTTTGTTTCTTCCAAATGCTGAAGGTAAAAGCACAGCACACTCTTCCTATAACTCCAACTGCTTTTGTACAGGCTCCAGGAACCAGCTACAGTCACACCAAATTAGCTGCTCCATTTCAGGAACATATATAAAATGCTTGTATATTAAAAACATAGAATTTTAAAAGTCTTTGTCTTGCTCCAGGAATCCTAATGCCTATTTCTTAGATCCTTGGGGAAATTAGGAAGCTACTAGACAAGTTAATGCTTTGAAGCTGTAATTTAAAAGTTTTTTTTTTAAAGAAACTATTTCTTTTTATTTTTTTTTCTTCCTAAAGAACTTGGCATATTTTAAACAGTAAATTATAATAATTATTATGGATATATTGCCTTTTTTGTGCTCCTAGGCTGGCCACTCCAGTGAAGCAGATTTAACCAGCTCCCTGTTTGCTTCCATCAGCTTCCCACGTTTCTGTGCTGTGGCACTCCTTGCATTCATCCTGCAAGATGCCTCATGCACCTTAAGGTTGGACTCACTCCAGAAACACTGTCCCAGACCATTTGTCACGTGCTCTGAGGAACTGGACAGGTATAAAACATCAGCCATCCTCAGGGCTGGCTGCAAACACACTGCACTCCCCTGTGAAGTGGGATTTTGAGAAAGCTGAAGGACCACAGAGACACCAGAGTGTCACACAACACAGTGGAACACTGAGCTACTCTAAACTGTGGGTTTGTAAAATAAATAAACTGACAAAAAAGGAGCCCACTCTCTGCAGAATAACTAAAAACAACTATACCTGAGACACAGCTGAGGTGTACTTGGTGTAACTTCATAGGTAAGGAAAACATCTGGGGCTTTGGTATTATTACAATTATTAATCAGAGTAAGTTCTGGGGGAATACCTTAATTTTAAATTTCTTATGCAACTTCTCTTTCCTCTTTTCCTTTTAGCCAGGAAATGTTATGCCTCAGCCTGTATCTCAGAGAACAGACAATGCTCTGAAATACAAAAATAAGGACCAGTGTCTGTACTCCAGAATTAAGCCCATTTGTTGCTGCTTACACCTCCCCTCTAAAGATCTGGCACGTTTTTTCCTGGATAAACCAAAGCCCAAAGGAAAGAGGTGTGTAAGTGAGAGGATAGATGGTGGCTCTGTCACTGGTGTCAGTCTCACCGATGCAATCGAGATGTTCCTCCCCTGAAACCCTGCGCGGGACTGGCAGTGCCAGAGAAAGAGCTCGCAGCGCTTCCAAGTCTAAGAACACAGTTCACAATAAAATACACTCTGCATTGAAAACCTGCACTTACGTCCAGCTTAAGCACACAGAAATCAGCTTCCCAGCACTTTATCTCCCATGTGAATGTCCGTCCTTTACACGAGTTATCCCCATTTAAGTCAAGAGATTTACCACAATAAAGACAAGTGTCACCCAGGAGCTCTGCTATGTTTGTGTGCATTATGTGCTGTGGGCCTTATTCACAACAGCATTTACAAGAGGGAAGGTGGAATTTAAAAGCAATCTAGATACCCCTGACTGTCTACAAAGGTAGACTGTATTACTTTTATTGTTAACTGCTAAAATGAGATGTTTGATGATTAAGACCTTCTATAGCTCAGGCACTGACATAACTATTTAACTGCTTTGGTGGTTTTAGCCCTCAAAATGCAGAGACACCGAACACCCTGAAATTACCTGTGGTATTTCTTGATATTTCTTTTTGTTCTTTGGCAGGATTGCTCCTTTTTCATGTTCAGTGCCAGACATAAAACTTCCCGTGCCTCTGTCACTGCTGAGAACAGCAACAAACTGTAACTCAAGGACAAGCTGATATGAAAGAAATTGTTTCTAGAACCTCAGGACAGTTCCCTTAGCTTAACACCACAACACAAATCTAGAAAATTCATGATTTACAGTAAGAATTTGACTCCTTAGGGTCTCTGGACACCAGCTGGTGTTACGTTTTTGCAGAACATCCTGTCCCAACAGGGCTTAAAAGAGGAATTAAAGGAGAAAACTCTTCTCCAGGACAACATAAAGTTAGCATGAAGTGCCCTCTGTACACCAGGCCTTAACAAACCAGAAACTGTCTCCATGTACTTATAATCCTCATATACAAACAGAATACCATTGCACCTCAGGTGATAATTTTTCACAGAAGTAGTGAGATGTTGGATACTCGTTATTAGGGAATAAGCAGTCAGTTTTGCACTGAGTTATACCGTGATGGTGCCTAATTACTGATTAGTCTTGTGTGAGGATCTCTCCCAGATATTACCAATGGCAGCTTTCAGCTGCCATTGGTAATATCTGGGAGAGATCCTCACACAAAAGGAAACACCGTTTCCTTTGGAGAGCTCCTCAGCAGCGTCCCCAACACACAAACCACCTCTGTGGGGAGCTTCCCGAGGTATATCCAAAGAGTTTGCCTTTTCCTCCTTCCCAGCCTCATGTCTGGACACAGCTGGGTCACTTCAGCCAAAGCTCTCCAAAAGCAGGAGCTACAGGGAGCCAGACAAGTTGTGCTCCAGCGGGTCAGGTTTGGCAAAGCTGCAGGGGAGCTCATCCTGTCCTGCTCACCTGATAAAAAAGTAAGAGCAATGAATGACCTCCAAAACAGTGAACACCAGTTCGAAGAGCGTAAGAGATGAAATGTAAATGTTATTTGTGACTCGAACACCTGCAATGGAAGCGAACTGTTGTGTTCTGCTTAAATTCAGGGCGATTTTGCTGCAGTGCCCAGCTAACCTGTGCCTGGAGTTCTGGGTAATAAACCCGCTGTCTAATCCCATCCATTTCTATTTGTTCCTTTCGCTAATATTGGCCTTTCTAATCTCCCTCCATTTGGAAGCACCAGCCCTCCCAATACCTTTAAGGGCCCTCATTGCACTTTCATTGAAATCAATGGGGCTTTGCAAATTACCACTGTACAGCCGGATCCATTATGGCCATTACAGATTTAAAAACATGATGACAAGAAGCTAATCTTTCCACACAACTCCCTCTCTTCTGCTGTAAATAACTCAGCCATATAATTTTTTAAACCCTGAAGTGCCTAAATTACAGACTAACAATATGCAAAATTTCATCTTCAAATAAGTCTATGGTTTTTGTTTTTTTTTTTTTGTAGCTCAGATAATACAGCACTTTTCACAGACTCAGCTAAACTGTGATAGCTTTTGTTTGTTTTGTCTTCTTTCTTGTTTAAAAATGGATAAAGGCATGTCTGGCCGATTTAATTTAAATAGGATGTTCGGAGAGTCAGAAGGGAAGTGGCAGAACTTGGGTTCTACATGATGCTAATAAGGAGAATTAGCAATCCAGCCTCACCGCACAGCCCTTCCAAACAGGCTCTGACAAACTCCTGGTCACATTAAAAACTTGGTTTCCCCTCAGTAGTGCCAGGCCTGTGGCAGCAAGGAGGGGAACAGAGAGTCTGCTGCTCCTGGGATGTCACCCAGGAGAGGCTGATTCCACCACGGGGCACCCCCGAGGTTCCAGACCAACCCCCAGAACTCTGTCCAGGCCCTTTTCCCAGTCCAGAGGATGAAGGAAGAGCACAACACTCTGTGGCTTCCTGACCCCACCTCATGAAGCCTCAGGAGCTGTAAATGCCCTGAGCTGATCCCACTCTTCCAGCTGCACTTCCCAAGCCCTTCAATGCCAAAGCACTGGGAGCAGATGCCAACACAGTAAAGGGCAAAGGAAAGCCCAGAGCAGCTGTGCCCCGTGCCAGTGACTCTGGGGATTTCCTGCAGCCAACAGTCTGTGGCAGGGTTTCCATCTGTGCCCCAGACTGGTGCAAGAAGTGAAGAGGAGGATAAAAGGCAAGTGAAAGGCGAGGACAGGAAAAGTGAGACGCTTTGCCTTTCTCTGGTTATCCAGCACTGCCAAACCCCCAAGGGGGCCGTGGACACCAAGGACACATCCCACAGGTCCCAAGACCGCTGGTGATGTTCCCTGTGAGACCCCTCTCACCTGGCCAACAAACCCCCCCTGTGAGCAGCAGGACAAGACGGCACAGAAGGAATAAAGCAGTTTTCCCAAAGGAACTTCCCTCCTCTGGTGGGTGGGGATGATTTAGCCCGTTGTGCAGTCTGTGTAATTTATATTCACTGGGGTGCCAGAACTGCACAGTCTCCTCTAAATATAAGCAATTAACTCCCATTAGCATTAGTGGGAATCACTCAGGAGACTCTCCCCCATTATTGATTAGCTTGGTTTTGTACCAACTCAAAAAAAGGTACAAAGAGAAGAAAATCACATAGTTAGTGGCTTTGGCTAAGTTAAGGCAGGCAAATTAGATTCATTATCATTCTCCAGCTAAACAGTGGGGCTTATTAGAATGTAGTTCATTTACATACTTTGATCTGATGGGTGTAGATACCTAATTATACAGCAGCCAGCAACTTATTTTTGATGTTTTTTATTAATTAATATTCAGTATTATAATTAAATGCACAGGCTGCTCTCCTGCAATTTCTCTTTTTGTTGCTGTTGTTGTTGTTATTTCTAACACAAAAATAACTTTTAAAACATACCTGTGAAGTACCTGCCCAGCAAGAGATTCCTCCACCAGGCCATGCAATGTAATCCATCCCTCACAATAAACGTGGCCCACAGCTTTGCCTGAGGCCCTGTTGCAACCCATCCTTAGCAGTTAGTAATGCCCTTGATGTTAGACCTGGGACCCAAAATATGTTCCTTTCTATTACAGATATATGATAATGATATATATAAAGGTATCTATGCCCACAAGGAATATAGTGGGGTTTATATGTATATATATATTCATGTGTATCTTTGTAAAGATCTTATTTTTATTTAATTATTTTCAACAACCAGCCACTGATGTGACTGCCTTTGGCAGCTCATATGAAGCAGAAAACAAATCACTGTATCTTAATGCTAAATTTTGAAACCTGCTTTGAAGAGGGGAAAACTCAGACTAATTGTACCCTATTCTCCACATTTTTTAATGACCATCTTATGTCAGAGGAGATACCCGAAGTAAGGAACCCCCCCCCCTCCAGACACACAGAAATACCAGAATAAATAAAGCAAGTGCAGCTCCCTAAGCCTGGAATACACAGAACTCTTTCCCTGAGCAGACAGTACCAAGCAAGCCGAAAAATTAATTTACTATTTGTTCCCAATTTTGTTAGGATTGGTATCTTCACAGGCCTGAGTCATTAGAATGCGAGTTTACAATTATCCTCTGAGCCTTGTAATGTCCTGTCATTTACCTCCAGGGATTTATGTCAGACTCCAACTCGGTTCCCAAGTGATCTTCCAGCAGGACAGAATGACAGCACTGTTATAGCTCCCTCCAGCAGATGATGGTAATGATATTATTATTCCCCTGATCAGCTTGGTGATGATTGTTTGAACTTTATCAGTATTAATAGAGAAAATAATAAAGGTATTAATATTTGAAAGCTCTCTGTATTGTGTTTAGTATCATATTATTGCTACATTTTATGGCAAGTACTTTGACATTTCAGTGAATTTCCATTTACAGTATTACCACTATAATCTACTCATTTTATAATTGCTTCTGGATACTTGTAAGGTTTAATTTCTCATATTTCCTCTCCATAAAGAGACCTGCATATGAAATTAATATACAATTATCCTCACAAATTTGCATCGTTAGCCTAGTGTTGGGGGGGGGCTTAAAACAGCCCAAAATATTCCATCTGGCTACTGGGCCAAATAAACCTTATTGACTTCTCAGGCTCCTCAGTAGCCAGGATTGCTTCTCCTTTTCCAGAGGTATCCTCTCTGTCAGAGCTATCAGAAATATCAGTGCTATCCACAGAGGAGCACAAGAGATGCTGAGCAGACTGAGAACTCCAGAAGAAACCTCAGGATGGAGAAGAACATAACAAACAATCTCCCTGTGCTGGAAAAGAGTCGAGAAGAAGCCTAGAACACACTCCATCCAAGGAGAAGGTGTCCCACACAATGACAGGGTTGGGAAGGGCCCATCCCACTAGGACACAACCTGGCGCTGACTGATGGAGAGAAGGAGCTGCTGGAGCCTGGGAAATGAGTTTTCTAAGTTGTCCTTTGCAGGGGGCTGGGGCAGGGGGAGAGGCAGCAGGGAGCAGTGTCGATGGACTCAGGGAAGCTGCAGCTGCGGGGGCTGTGTGGGAGGCAGGAAAGGGACAGAGCACGGGAACCACAATTTATATTTCATGTCTGGCTTGGCACCACTTTTTGACAGCATTCTCTCCAACACTTGCCCTGTGCCACGCTGCCTTCCTGCAGAACTATGGATTTCATTCCAGTATCTGCTCAGAACTCGAGTTTCCTCAATTCCTCTTGTAACAACTCGCACTAAGTTAATAAAGCCACAATTTTCTAAAGTTACAAGACCACATGTTCTGACTGTTTAAACCCCATTTTTCTAAAGAGAAACACAGAAAAGAAAACCCTGACATGAAGGACAACACCAGCAGTTGTCTGACACCTCCCTAGTTTTATGAGTGAGGCATCAAAAAGGCAACAAAGTTGGTAACAACTATTTCCCATTTTGAGGCTGAGCTTAAGCCGGTTTCTTTGCATTGCTCTCTCCAGTTCCAGAGCAGCAATTTGGTAACAGCTTGTAAATTAACGTCAGGCACATTATGTGATAGATCCTACATGAAATGTTTATAGAACTTTGTGATACTGAACGAGATGCACTTTTAGAAACTACCTCTGATATTCCACATGGCCTGGAGCTCTCGTGAGAGCCACTCCCTGGCCTTCACAGCCACAAATGGGGTGAGAGTGGGGACAGAACTAGAAGGGAAGGTGTTTTAACAGCAGCCAGTTCCCTCCATGACTCATGGCACTGCAGCAGGGTGGCTCTTGGGAGCCCTGCTTACCCCTGGCCACCTGCAGAGGTGTTTTTAAAGAGAAAAGACAAGCAGTGTTCATACGAAGGCCAGGCTTGTTAAATAGTGCCTGGATCCACACACCCATTTCAGACAAAGGGCTAAATCCCAACACTCCAGAAACTATTTCAGTTTTGAGTTTTGCTCTTAAAATTCTGACCGTGTAAGAGGTGAGATTAAGAGGTGTGTTCTAAGGATCTGCTATCCAAACAGCAGGAATTCACTTGCATTACCAAGTAACCAGGTATGGAATTGAAAGCTAAAACCTCCTCTGCCGTGCCTGCACTGCCTACCAGTGCCTGGAAATTCCAGCCTCCAGGATCACAGTGTTTCCTGTTTCCAGCAGCTCCATCAGCCCAGGATCTGATGTAGATCCCGAGCTCCTGCCTGCCCCAGGGCTGAGTGTGTGCCACAGTTGGACTGCAGAGGCAGGAGCATTACGGGAAAGCCCCGGGCTCATGGGCTGCCTCGCAGCTGGATCAGCCTCACCGGCTCTGTCAGCCTTGCTCTCTGTGGAACTGCAGATCCACTCAAGGTTATGAATTTGATTTATCTTCAGGATTTGAGGGGAGTTTCAATCCTTATGGAAGCAACAGAACAACTGCACGGAGCAGAAGAAGGCACAGGGAAGATATATCTGCGTGTGGATTTCCCACCCACGGCTCTGTCAGGGCCCCTCAGCCCTGATTTGCAGAGCTGTGCAACACACATTTCTTGGGCAGGGACCGCTAAATTAGCTGTGATTTACATCACTGAGGGGAGCACGAGGAAATACTGGTCTGAGCCAGGGAAACAAACGTCCCTGAACTGAGGTGTCAGGAGGCACAGATAGATTGTGCCACCCGCGCTGCTCCTGGGATGCTCCTTCCAGTGGGTTCTACAGCACCCAATTTCTGGATAACACTGAAATATTACACCCAGCTCCATCTCAGGGATGTTCCACTTTGCTGTGACAGACCTAAATCTCCTGTTTTTCGAGTCAGTGGGAGCTTTGCTTGAGGAAGAAATAAAAGATTAGGGCTGCAGAAAACACAAAGTCAGTAATTTGGCAGCCTGATTTTATAATAATCTTTGTCTAATGATTATTTAATATTGTACTAGGCTATTTAAAAGAATATTCTACAAAGTGTTGGGGCTTCCTTTTCAAAGACTGTGTAAAATGTGATTTGTAATTAGCGGCTTTAGATATGCAATGTGTGTGAGAGAATATTAGTATTCCATAAAAGCTGCTGTCAGTATAAGTTATGTGGAGAAGCACAAAATAATATGAATACTTAATAGTATTCATAAAATACTTTGTTTAAAATTGATTTGCTAGATTTTATAGAAGCTCCACCTGAAAAACCTAAATTATTTTTTCTTTGTTTTAAATAAATGAGTGAGGAACTATGACCATAAATGACCTGAGCACTAAGGGAATATATTAAAATTTACTTTTAAGTAGTTCAAAGCATTTCATGTTATTCACATATAGATACTGGAATTATTCACCAAGCTTGTTAGTACAGCTCTGGAAATCACTCCCCACTGTAAATGTTCTTGAAAATATTCTGATATTTACAGTAAGTGTCAATGCAGTAAATTCCATTGAGTGACGGCACCACCAACTCTGAGCTTGGAATGGGGCCCGTTCCATAAAAAGTTCTGGTGCAACCAGATGTGCTTTAGAAGGGGAAACATCTTTTTTTTTATTTTTTTTTCCATAGGTTTTTCTCTCTGTGGAGAGGACTGAACAAAAGCTCTCCGGGCTGTGCAGCAGAGGGCACTCACACTCTATGGAACAGCCACCCTGCACCACTCTCCAGAGCTGGCAAGCCCTGAGCCAGCACAGCTCTCCCCTCTGCTTCAAGAAAATTCCACAGAAATGTGATTCTAATGCCCTCGGAATTACTGGTGTAAGTAGGAAGAAAGATAAGGGGAAAAAAAACCCCATGATCTCCTTGCTCAGACCTAGGAAACCTTCACACACATCCCAAGGGTCTCAGGGACAGTTCCTACAGAGAAAAAGGTAGCAATTGTTGAAGAGTTTCCCAGCAGGCTGAGGGAACAGGATCTGGCCATCAGAGAAGTGAGGAAACAGAAATGTTTCTTAAAACGATTAAAGCTGAGGCCAGAATTTTTTTAAGGCAGCAATAACATCAGCATTGGTTGCTACATGATCCTGACACGCTGCTCCTAAAACCACTGATATTAAAAGAGAATCTAAATTAACGAGTCTCTAATGTTGTGCCATGGCTTGATTTCTCCCTTCACAAAGGAGTTTTCTCAGCAGATTCCCTTTCTGACCTAGATAGAATAATTTCTGATTTTTCATCTACTCCTGGAAGGTAATGGCACGGTGAAGAATGTGATGTGTGAGCTCCAGATGGCACTGAAAGAATCCAAGAATCTAAAAATACAGTAAGTTTTACAGGAGAGGTTTCACAAGGTGGCTGTCTCCTCCTTGACATCACTATTCAGCTGGCTATTGGAATGGGACTAATTTAATTAAGAGAACAGCTCAGATAAAACATTTTTGTCAGATTCCCCCAGTCCTATTCACCTTGCTTGAGTTCTCAAGCAAGTCTTCCCTTCAGCAGTGCAGTCGCAGCGCTCGGCTGAGCCCAGCCACAATAGGAGCAATTGGCACAAAGAAAACCACTGAAGTTAATGCAAAGATTATCATATTATTTTTCCAACGCTGACCCAACGGTCAAGGCAATTGCTGGCAAGAAATTGTTCGCTGCAGTCTTGATCTTTCACTCCTCAAAAGCTCCAGGTGAGTTTTATTTGCAGTGGAAGGTCCTGAAGCCCTGACAGCTTGCCATGGGCTCATTTCACTCCTCTGCTTTCTCGAATATCTGAAGTAAAAGCAGCTATTTCTAAGCAATAAACAGCAATTGTGGGTTTGGGTATTTTTTTTTTTCCCCCCAGTGATCATGGCTATTTTGTGAGAAACGGAAGCAGAGCGGTGAGACCATAATGTGGTTAAAATCCAGGTTGTTAACTTGACTGTGCTCCAGTCTCTCCACGCATGAAACTTGATTTCCTAATACAAAATTTCTGTATCTTGTTTCAGTAAGTAATCAAATGCCACGAACCTACTTTGCATTTTTAAAAGAATAGTGTATTTTACAGGAAAGAGAAAAAGCTGGAGGAGATGGGTTTGTGGCTAAACAATAGAGCTCTTCAGATTCCAAACAGAACTGCTGCATTCCATAAATACTGGGGAGTGGGTGATGGGGAAAGGCAGGGAAAGAAAGGGAGCCAAGAAGAAGAGAGTTAATAGAAGTTTTCCAATCTAACATTCTCACAGTAAACACATAAACAATTAAAAAAAAGTTTCCACCTGACCAAGGGAGGAGAGTGTTAGAAGGATGTAATGGAATCCCTGCAGCATTCCCAACTCTACTTCAAATCCAGGTCTCTCTCCTCAGCGCGTGTTCATTGCTCGCAGCAAAAACGGGTTCCTTTAAAGAGCACGTCCCTTTATCATCATAGAACCAGCAGTTTCACATTTCATACTTGTGATCTCAACAGCTGGCAGGAGTTTGTATTCGGAACACAATTTTGGTGTGTAAAACTGGGGGAAGATGTCAGACAATCTGACAATTGGCAATCTGAGAGGGGACGGGGCATTTGAGCTGTCCTGACATGGTTTGATAGACGGTAGAAAAAAAGAAGAAAACAAAGCCAAACAAACACAAAAACTGCCTTGTGTACTGTTTCAGAAGTGGAAAGGATGGGTCACCACTAACTGGTTTAGTGCCCTATTGCTGAGTGACTGTTTCCCAAGGAAATGGGCTGCCTGCAGTCTTTCCAATTCACCTGCCAAAGCCTCTTTAGGTTTAGTACCTCCAAGTTCATGTATGTACATACAAACACTTGCACAACTCATTTACCCTAATTAACACTCCTAATCATACTTTCACCGGGTTTGATAAATTATCAGGCAGCCTGCTCTAACCTCAGCCTTCCTTGGGCACCAATTTTTGTGCAGTTGTGTACAGAGGATTAGTGACACACCAAGACAAAGTTCTTGGGACTTTGCAGGATTAAGCTCAGAATGTTTTTCTCACTCAAAACTCTTTAAAAGTCTCAATGGCACCTTTTGCTTTATTTTCTGTACAACCCAGTTCCAAAAGAGACACACGACGGAGCAGTCAAGCCTCAG